>NC_082356.1:5085921-5385921 GCF_027477595.1 Haemorhous mexicanus | reverse complement strand
GGTAAGGGAAGCCCTGCGAGTGCCCCGAGTGCAGGAAGAGCTTAGTGCGCTGCTCCAGCTCCATCCCCCACTGGAGGAGCCACTTTGGGCACAGCCCTGGTCACCCACATTCCCTGTGATCCATTTTGGGAACACACCTGGCTGCTTATCCATGTGTTTGGCCTTAATTTTTTTCTCTTCTCCATCTCTCTGTACTCCAAAAGCCAAGAGGGATCGATCTGTCGCCTCAAATCCCACTGAAAAGAACTGTATTTTTACCCAAAATGGCTCAATTCCACCTCAAATTTCTTGTTCCCTCCTCAAAAAAAGTCAGTCCCAGGCCAAATTCGCTCCATGCCACAGCTGCCAGGCTGAGATGGAGTTGGGAGGAGATTGGGAGAAGTGGGATCCCAGTTTGGAGCAGTGGGATGGGGATTGTGTGGGGCTGGCTGGGTGGGATGTATTTGATAGCAAATAAAACTTTCAGAGTTACTGATTTCTGTCCTGTTCATTTTCAGTCAGTTCTGTTTGCAGTGATGCCTTCTCAGCTGATTAAATTCCTGTAAAAATCCCATTTTTCTAAATCATCTAACCCAAACATTTTTCTAAATCATCTAACCCAAACAACCCAAAAACCAATATCCAAATAAAACCACCCACACACAATTTTTTAAAAATAATTTTAATTTTTTAAGAGTACTTAAGGATGTTATTAAAGTTTAATTGTTTGGTTAAAATGTGTGAGAAATTATAGTGGTGTTTGATTTTGTGTTTAGTATATTTGTAATATGAATTGTTTAACTAAGGTGTGTTAGATTGCATGTTAGTTTTTTTAGATATTTTTTATCTGAAGTATATTAGCCATTGAGTTAAAACTTTCAAAAGTTATTTCTTGGTATATAATTTGTTTATATAAATTTATTGGTAATGTTATAGTAATAGGTTTTGCTGTTTTGGGTTGAATCATTATTGGAATATCGTAAGTAAGAGTTGAAATTACTATATTTCATTTTCATCATTATTATTTCATTTTATTTATTATTTCTTTATTTATAATTTTATTCTAATGTTTTGAGATGATAGGAAGGAAATTCTAGGGCAGGAACATTGTTTCCTGGCTTGGAACTGGAATTCCAGACTCTGGGAGTGTGTGCAGGACCACACAGACTGGGATCAAATATGGACTGGGATCAAATATGGGCTGGGATCAAATATGGACTAGGATCCTATGAACAGGGACTGCACAGAGTGGGACCATATGGATCAGGACTACACAGACTGGGATAAACTGGACTGGGATCAAATATGGGCTGGGATCACATGGACGGGGATCACATGGACAGGGATCCTGGGGATCAGAACCCTCCAGACCGGGATAGCCTGGAGTGGGATCAAATATGGACTGGGACCATATGGGCTGGGCTCCTATGGATTGGGACCACACAGACTGGGATATACTGGACTGAGATTATACGGACTGGGATCACCTTGACTGGGATCCTATGGACTGGGATTCTAGGGAGTGGGACCATATGGATCAGGACCACACAGACTGGGATCAACTTGTATGGGATCAAATACGGGCTGGGACCATTTTTTAAACTAACTTTGTTATAAAGATATAGTTTTTATTTCCATTGTTAATTAAGCTTAGAGAAATAGCTGCTTGTGTTAAATGCCTGCTGGGATGGGATAACATCCAATGCACACAGGATGAGGACACCTGCACAGATCTGCCAACTATCAGCACTCCCCATCTGAAGGCAGAGTGGACCAAGGCCCAAAAACTGGAGGTGATAAAGAGAAGGAGCCAAAACCACAGCCAAAAAACCACACATGCTCTGAAAAGGCAGACCCAAGGAGGGGCCAGGTAGAAGAGTTCCTGGAATATGTAAACAAGTTTATGGATATGCATGAGGGTCTATGAATATGCAACAGGCTGGTGTAAGGAGAAAGGTATTTCAGGGGATCCCCGAAGGGAACAGGGTGCTCCTGGCTGAGTGCCAAGATGCACCCGGCCGTAATAACCATGGTCCTCCATGGTCCTGGTCTCCCATTGTCCTTTATTAAACTTTTTACATTTTCAAAGGAGGATGAACGTGTTTCTCTGCACTGAGAATGTCCTCGTCGACCTGGCCACGGGTGAGGCGAAGCTCATTGACTTCAGGTGCAGCACGATCCTGCAGGACACATTCTACACCCGGCTGTCAGGTGAGCCCAAAGCCGGGGCCCAGCCAGGCAGCAGGGGTTCCCCCGTTTGCTGGAATAGGGGGAAGAGGGAGGAAGGGAGGGCGGGAGAGGGATCCTTCTTCAGCCAGCTGAAGCCAAGTTGCTTTTTGGCAAGGCAGGGGCTGGCTGGGAGGGAGGGAAGGAGGGAGGGAGGGAGCAGGATATGCCTGATGAGCTGTGCCCGTGTCCCATAGGAACGCCGGAGTACAGCCCACCGGAGTGGATCCTCTTTGGCTGCTACCATGGCCAGCCAGCCACCATCTGGTCCCTGGGCATCCTGCTCTATGAGCTGGTCTGTGGGCACCTTCCTTTCCACACCAAGGAGGACATCGTCCGGGGCCAGCTCTGCTTCCCCGCCCGGGTGTCTCAAGGTGGGGATGCGCCTTCAAGGCACGAGGGGAAGAACGGGGTTGGGAGGGGCAGCTGGCACAGAAGCGTCCTGCTCTTGCAGCTGGTGAGGAGGTGGATCTCCTGGGCTTAGCTGGAGGAGGTGGCACCTGTGCCTCTGTGCTGGTGTCCTCTGCAAGAGAGGATCGATGGGAAGCTTTTGGCTGCAGCTCTGAGCACTCCTGGTGTGGCCTGAGCACTGTGGAATGTGGGAGAGCATGGACAGGAGCTTTGTCCCGCTGAGCGGCGATTTCTGGTTTCTCTCCACAGAGTGCCAGCACCTCATCAGGTGGTGTTTATGCAAGGACCCCACAGACAGACCATCTCTGGAGGAGCTTTTCGAGCATTCTTGGCTGCAGGAGCCCTGCCTGGCCCAGGAGACAGCAGAGCTGCATCCCTGTGCACAGTAGATCCAGGAACCCAGCAAGTAGCAGTGGAACACGTCTCGTGGCGCTGGAAGAAAAGCCCAGAGCGTTTCCCTGCGGCTGTGGTGCAGAGGAGAGAGCACAGCCGAGGAGATGCTTCCACTGGTCCCCGGCGAGCTGTGGAGGGAGCGGCTCCGAGCTCCCCGTCCTATTGGAGAAGTGGTGGCAGTGCAGTGAAGGTGCCACGGACTGGGACAGGGGAAACATCCCCCTGCAGCTCAGTGGCATCGTGATGTCGCTGCAAGTTGAGGCACAGCTGGCGTGTTCTTCTGGAGCACAACGTGGAGCTGGGAACACCATCCTGGAGCTGGCCGCTGGCAGGGCAGAGCCGATGGGCTTTGGCTGCGGCCCCTGACTGGAGGACACGCTCTGTGCCCTGATGAAATCAAGATGAGTCCCCAGCCGGCGCAGGGGTGGGGGGATGGTGGTGCTTCCAGGCAGGGCAGGGCTCGGCCTGACCCTGCGCCAGAGGTTCCCCGCTCGGTGGCACTGGGGAATATTAATTTTTATGCTGGCCGCCAAGCTGCTTCTTGGCGGGACAGGGGACAGATGTTGTGGAAGGGGAGCCGGCTGCTGGCCTTGCTGACAGCTTCTGCCGGCCAGCCTGGCAGGGGGTGAGGCGGGAGCAGCCAGCCTGACAAAAGCATCCATCCATGTGGATGGGGGACGGGTTCCGGAGCCGTGCCCCAGCTGGTCTGCTTTGCAGGCCCTTGAGGAAGGGGGCGCGTTTACATGTGGGAAAGGTGGGGATTTTCCCCACCTGTGGGCAGGTTTAATTCTCTCATGGAGCGGTCAGACCCTCCTCAGGCCTGTGAAACAGTGACAGGCTTTGTGCTTTTTCTTGTTTCCAGGTCTTGTTTTGAATTGACTTTCATGCAATTGTTCTCTCTTTTTCCCAGGAGGATTTCACCTGGTGCCCGGACCGGATGGGGAAGTGCCTGCAGCGTCTGTGGAGCACGTCCAGTGGCAGCACTACCCCAGGGGTCACGGTCTGCAGGGACAGCCCCTTTCAGAAGGACGAGGACCTGGTGCGTGATCGGCTCCTCTCCTGGCAGCAGCTCTCCAGAGGTGGGCACCCAGCTCCATAGCTCGGCTGGCAGAAGGGCTCTGGGCAGGCGGCAGCGGGCACACGGGCATCCCGCTCTTGCAGCTGCTGAGGAGTTGCTGTGCCGTGATTAGGCGGAGGAGGTGGAACATGGCCTGCCATGCTGCCCTTCTCTAAAAACAGAGACTAGGACTGGAGGTTTGGGCTCTAAGCACAGCCAGCAGCCTGGCCCAGGCACAGGCCACGGCGGGACAGGGGGACAGGAGCCTGCTGCGACTGACCGTGGCTCTCTGGTTTCTCTCCTCAGGCTGCCAGCACCTCATGCCATGGGAACGGCACCGCTCGGCCTGCCAGGCTCAGGGGGCTGGAGGGCAGCCCATGTTCATTTGCTGTCAAAGATAAATTATTTTGGGTTTTGTTTGTTATCGTCATCATCGGAGCGTTTCTTTCATCCTTTTCCAAGCTTTTGGCCTGTTGTGATAAATGGATGTGTTTCGTGCTAACAAAGTCTGGTGGTTTATACCAGCTGGACTCTATTGTGGTCTATACCATGTTTTATTTCCTGCATAGGTAAAATATCATGTATCAAATTTGATCAAAAAGAAAAATGAGGGAGTGTGAAAACCTGGATTTGTGGGACGTAGAAGATACCAAAATTCAGTCTTTAATAAAAAGCATGAGTTAATATTATCCAAAGAGAAGATGGGGGAAATTGTGATAAATGGATGTGGTTTGTGCTAACAAAATTGTAATTATATCAATATTTTGGGAAGAAAATTGGAAAGGTATATTTTATTAATGCTATGAAGCAGATGGGTTTCTTTGTAGATGATACATGTGGGAAACAGGGTACAGGAGATTGGAATTGGCCTTGATGAACAAAAGTTAGGAAGACTCCCAAGTCAGAATTGGCATCAAGACGAAGTTAAGACAACTCCCAGGACAGGATCGGCCATGACATGAATAACGTTGGGACAATTCCAGACAGGGAGTCTAAAACAGTGTTCTTATCTATAAAATAAAAAGGCTTAACTGGAGCATAGTGCTTACTTACACAACACAGGACTTGGGGCACATGCACAGCCTGTCAGGTTGTTCAGAGGACAGTGAGGAAGACTGTTGGCCTTCCTCCAAGAAGAGCCCCAGAGAGCCAGAAGCCCCCTTAGCCACAGCTGGAGCATGTGCTGTGAGTTTGGTGATGTTGATTTCAAGAATCAGAAACAGGAGGAGATTTACAGGAAAACATTGATGAATATGTATTAGCACACAGTACAGAAGTTATGTTTGGATCCTTTTGCCTTTTGCACATCAGGCAGGGTGGGAAGCCCTCCCTGTACCCTGATTGAGCAGTTTTGGTTATGCTTTATCCAAACCACTGCCAAATTTCCTTTTGTAACTACTGGATTCTATTTGATTGTATTATTTTATCTCAGTTAAAACTGCTGCTAAATTTTAGGTTTGTGGTTTATTAAATTAGACATATGGGACCCCATATATAACATCAGGAATATGACTTAATAGTTTACAAAACCAAAATGAATATTATTCAGCTAAATTAATGAGGAATAGAAAAGCATTCGGGACTTAATCACAAAGGATAAAGGAACAGAAATGATGATACTTGATTAAATGAATACGTTTTAACCTAATGAGTTAGTATTTTAGTCTCCTCTGGCTTTTGATCTTCCCCCCAGAAGGGGAGCAGTTCTTTGATCTCCTCTTCACGAGGGGCACAGTCCTTAGGGTTTGGTCATGGCTTTGGCATAGGGTGTTTTGTTTTGGATGATGATGACTGCCAAAAAACCCCCATAAAATCCCCTGCAGAACCCCGAAATTCCCTCAACTCCCCCCCCCCCCAACCCCCTTAGGATGAATTTGGATAATTTCAGGTAATTTGGGGTGGATTTGGGGGGGTTTTGGTACCTTGTGGAATCCAAAGTGGGTGTAGGATTCAAACCTACTAAAAATTCCCCCTAAAATTCCCCTAAAATCCTTCCATATCTCCCCCAAACTCCATCAGGATGGATTTGGAGGTAGTTTTGGGAATTTCAGGTAACTTTGGGTCAATTCTGGGTGGTTTTGGTAACTCCCGGACACCAGATTTGGTGTAGGATTCAAACCCAGCCAAAATCCCCCCAGAGCCCCTCAGGATGGGTTCTGAGGTAATTTTGGGTGGATTTGGGGTTAATTTTGGGTCCTTTTGTGAAGCAGCGAGGGCGCAGGGCTTGGAGTGGGGCTGAGCAGCGGGGCAGGAACCAGGGGAGGGAGGGAGGTGTGAACCCCCCCTGAGGATCCCCTGATGGGGACACCCCTAAAAAGTTCTGTGCCAGGATTGAGAAATGAACGGGACCTTTGGTTTTTTCAGTCTTCAGGCTGTTGTTCATTTTTCTCTTACCAAAAGTTCAGCACGCCGTCTGCACACCAGACTTAGCGTACAAAGAGAAGGCACCAAAAGTCATAGGACCCACAGGTTCAAGGTCTTTTAAAATGACTTTGTCCAATTAACTCTTAGAACACATTTTATTTCTACCTTTCTACAAGTAACTAATTCTTTGTTTGCCACTCGGTGTCTGCATTGCAGCTTTTCCAACCAATCACCCTGTGCTCCCAACACGGCAGAAAATGGAGGAGATGAAGAACAAGGAGGAGATTAGACAACACCCAAAATCCTCCATCTTGGAAGCTTTCTCCATGGACAAAAGTTAAAAGCAGTGATCTCCTGGGGATCAGGACTTCTCAGGGAGACATTCCTTGTGCCCTGGGTTCCAACAGCAGGGGGGAAGGGGAAGTTGGGGATGGGAAAAGAAAGACTTGGGCAGGAAAAAAGGGAACCTTAAACAGCGTGGTAAACGCCATTTCTAGAGGGAGGGCCTGGGACGGCGCGGCCGTCACCTTCCCGGGTAGGTGTGGATACACAATCCAGGTAAGATTTCCCATGGATCCGTCTGGGAAACATTAGGGAGCTGGAGATGAAGAATCCTGAACAACCTCACAGGTGGTGTTTGTGACAATTGTTTTCCTCATGGATTGTTTACCCCAAGGGGTTTTCTTAATTAGCCAATCATGTGAAATGTAAAATAACCAATCAGGTCCACCTCTATCGGGATCGAGTACAAAAAAATCCGTCTCCTAATAAAGATGATTATTGGCCTTCTGAAGATGCATGGAGTGTGTCACTCATTTATCCGTGTCATTTCTGACTCAGCAGTGACAGGCAGGAAAGGGGAACATGGAAAGATGGGGGGGAAAGGAGGACACAGGACGGAGAGAGGACAGCAGCGCTCCCGTGTCACCTCTGGATGGATTCTGTCCCTTGTTCTGCCCTCAGGAAAAGAGAGACAGAGTGGCACAGAGTGTTGGGAAGGATGAAAGTTTGACAAGAATCTTTAACAGATATGTGTGCATGACAGAAAGATTTTTGAATGTAGAATGAGCCAAAGGAATAGAAATGAAAGCAAGTTTTGATATAGAAGAAAAGAATTGTTGAGCCAGTCTTACTGGGTAACTAAGGCAAAGGCTGTGCTACTTACAAGTGGTTTTTATGGCTTAGAGCAAAGGATAAACCCACCTCAAACAAGAAGATGTTTTTACCAAGCAAAAAGATTCCACAGGTAAACAAGACTGCCAATATTGCAGGTAGAAAAAAGGTCTCAGAATTTTCCACTGCAAGAAAACTGAAAAACAACTTCTAGCTAAAACTGTAACGTAATAACTTTGAGTGATTGGAGAATAGTAACATGAATATGGTAATTACAGGCGTTATGATAGGCTATAGGTAAAAGTAAAGGTATAGATTGGTTATTCTGTGTTAACATGCTCAGCAAAGCAGAGTATATAATGCACTGTAACCAAAGCTAAAGGGTCTCCAGGCCTGCCTGCAGCTGTAGGCACAGGCTCTGCCACGCACAACCCTGGACTGCTGTAACATCCAGGATACAATAAACTGCATTTTGAAGAAATGCCTGGAGTCCCTCATCTCTCATTCAGGCTCTTACAGGAGAGGGACACGGGGTGATGGAGAGATGGCAGCAACCCCGTGCCATGCTGGCAGTTTTCACTCCTTGCTGAACGCTTGGGAACAAAAGGGTAAGGAAAGATATGGGCAATGTTATGGATACATCTTCTAATAGTGGCTTTTCACAGATATTAAAATGGATTTTATATGTGTGATGTTAAAGCAACTTTGGTACAAATATATGGGTTTTATTTCTGTTGTTAATTAAGCTCAGAGAAATAGCTGCTTGTGTTAAATGCCTGCTGGGATGGGATAACATCCAATGCACACAGGATGAGGACACCTCCACAGATCTGCCAACTATCAGCTCTCCCTGTCTGAAGGCAGAGTGGACCAAGGCCCAAAAACCTGGAGGTGATAAAGAGAAGGAGCCAAAACCACAGCCAAGAAACACACATGCTCTGAAAAGGCAGACCCAAGGAGGGGCCAGGTAGAAGAGTTCCTGGAATATGTAAACTAGTTTATGGATATGCATGAGGGTCTATGAATATGCAACAGGCTGATGAAAGGGAAAAGGTATTTCAGGGGATCCCCGAAGGGAACAGGGTGCTCCTGGCTGAGTGCCAAGATGCACCCGGCCGTAATAACCATGGTCCTCCATGGTCCTGGTCTCCCACTGTCCTTTATTAAACTTTTTACATTTTCACAGGAGGGTGAACGTGTTTTTCACATTTAGGAACGGGTAAAGTTTTTTCAGTTTTTTACAGGAGGGAGTTTTGAAGAGCTACAAGTGGCTAATCTGCCTGCAACAAGGACCATTCCACGGGCTCTTGTCACCTTTCCTGACACGTCTGCTGCAGCTCATGGAGGGTGAAGCCCTGGAGGCTCCTTAGGGGTGGTTATGGACGATTGCAGGCAGCGCCTCGATGCCCTGGATCAGCGGTGCCCCCTCCTGGGAACCCCCACGTTTTCCAAATAGGCATCATCTCCTTCAGGATGCTTCCTTAAGAATCTGAGCTGTACATTGATGACAGAGGTTACAATCTAAACCATTCCCATCAGTCAGTAACATAATTCAGGTGTTAAGATGTTGGAATGTTGGAGGACAGAAGACAGATGATGGACTTTGGACCTGGTTAACAGAAGAGATTTGATACCAGGATGCCTTGGCAAAACAAACAGGACTTTGAAAATTAGACCTAGATTGCAAGAAGGGTTTGCTGGAAAAAAATCAGACGGGTTTGCTGGAAAAAGAAAATCCCATTAAACTCTGCAAGCAAGGGATGTTGTTTTATGCATAAGTTTGTGTATGTGATTTTAACCTAATCACTGTAGTACACATTACTAGTCTCCCTAAAATAGTATATAAGTGCTTGTATCCCACAATAAAATCAGATTCTGATCCCCAAGTCAGTCTCCCCATCTCTCTCCATCACTGACACTTCCCTAATAAAGAACTGTTATTCCTGCTCCCATATTTTTACCTGAGAGCCTCCCTTAATTTAAAATTTATAACAATTCAGAAGGAAGGGGTTTACATTTTTCCATTTCAAGAAAGGCTCCTGCCTTCCTTAGCAAACACCTGTCTTTCCAAACCAAGACACAGGAGCCACCTGTATTATACATGGAAATACTTCACACAAAAATAACAAGAGCCTCAAAAAGGCAAAACAGCTTGGTAATTTGTAGAAAGTAACTCTGATCAAAAATAAAATGTGTGAATAGATTGGTCTAAAGATGACATTCACAATTTTCCTGGTGACATTGTGCACTGTACTGTAGCAGGGGACAGCCACTGGACATAGCCAGCAGGATAACTGGATATGCTTTTCAAACTTAGTATTCATTGAATTCTTCATTGAATCCTCATCCTTCTGTACACTTCAGCTCTGCTGTAAACTTCAGAGACATTTTTTCACAAGCTTCTAACAAGTTACTCTGGATCCATAATTCCTGAGACCAAATGGAGTCCAAATGCCAAGTGGGATTACTCTTTTCAAAGCCTGCAGTCACACAGAATGGAGCAGTACTTAAATCATCGTGTGTATCCCAAACACATAGCAGTCCAGTCACTGACCAGCTGCAATAATTTTTTGACTTTTGCTACAAATTACCTTCAAGAATAAGCTACAAATAATATCTTGAACCGGTTTAAATTCAGGGACAGCATTGCAATTGCCCTTAAAATTTCTAAGGGTGCCTAGTGCTGTTGCAGTAATACAAGAGAACTGTAAGTGTGTATTACTAGTTGTTATTCATATTAGGTACAAATGGCTCAGCTTAGCTTTGCAAAGGAGGAAACAAGTGATGGAGAGTTGAAATGATGGAGTTGGGACAGTGTAGCCAGTCTGCTTTTTGTGAGAGATGCTCTTAAGCAGTGGCAGTAGTAATGCACTTGTCTTCTGTAACTTTGCTCCTTGTGATCTACTGTCCACCTCAGCAACTTTTTCTCCTCTTTTTTTTCCTTTATTTCTCCAGCTGAGTACCAAGAGGAAAAGACAGAACTGCAATGTTACTACCAAAATAATAGATTTTTTTTTCAAACTAAAAAATACTCACAGCTTTTAGAAAACACAACAGAAGTGTTGGAAAGTATAAACAATACAAGTTATTGAACAGTATTTTTACATTCTACTAAATCAGCCAAACAAATGGATAGTAGGGCTTGAGGAACAAGGATATAATTGAAGTTTTGTTAAAAGGGCTTATTTTGGTCTCTATGTGGTAACTGTCATCACCCTGATGTAAATACTTCACAATCTATTTAAATTTTCCTAAATTGTATTATCTTGAGATCAGCTATGATTTTTTAAATTTCTCTTGTACCCATCACTGAATTATCTGAGCACAATCTCCAAACAAGACAAATGGTAAAGTAGCAAAGGGCTGCAATAACTGAGCAGCCAACAGGATAAGCCACACTGGCACCTATTGGCTTTGCCAAATCCTCTGTGAGTGCTTTCGTTTCTTTTCCTTTTTGGTTTAAAATGCAACACATTTTCATTACTTCTCATGACTCGCCTCTGAAAGAAAAAGGCAGTAGCTGTTTTTGGCAGGGTAAGTTACATTTGCAAATTGGCTCACCTCCTTGGCAGCAGAACTGCATTTTTTCTTATCAAAGCTGCTACTCAGTTTGAGTGGGGAGAAGGTGCAAAAGGATGAGAGAGGCTGGTGGAGCTCTGATGGTCTGAGGATGCAATGGTGCAAAGAGCTGGAAGGTGAAATACCTTTTCTTGAGTTCAGGGTCATTAGGGAAAGGGAGTGTGTGCCCAAAAGCTCAGTCCTGTCAGCCATATTCACCTAGTAAAAGGTTTCTTTCCTGCACCTGTGTGTGTGGCCAATGCCAAGGGATGGCAGCTCTTTCTGTTGTGAGGGCATTGCAGCCTCCAACTGCAGAGTATGCAAACTGAGCTGCACTGAAATGTGTTCTCCAGGGCTCAGTTTTGGGGCTGGTCCTGGTTAACATCTTTATTGATGATCTGGAGATCGAGATTGACAGCACCCTCAGTAAATTTGCCAATGCCCAGTTGGGTGGGAGTGTGGATCTGCTGGAGGACGGGAAGGCTCTGCAGTGAGACTTGGACAGACTCGATCAATGGGCCAAGGACAAGGCCATTGAGGTTCCACAAGGCCAAGTGCCACATCCTGCAGGTCACCAGCCGCCTCAGTGTGAGCCAGAGTGTGCCCAAGGGGGCAAGAGGCCAATGGCACCTGGCCTGGATCAGCAGCAGTGTGGGCAGCGGGACCAGGGCAGTGCCTGCCCCTCTGTGCTGGGCACTGCTGAGGCCACAGCTCGAGGGCTGTGTCAGCTCTGGGCCCCTTGGGAAAAAGGACATTGAGGGGCTGAGTGTGTCCAGAGAAGGGCAGCAAGGCTCACAAAGTCTCTAGAAAACATGTCCCATGAGGAGTAGCTGAGGGAGCTGGGTTTGTTCAGTCTGGAGAAGAGGCTCAGGAGGGACCTCACCGCTCTCTCCAACTCCCTGACAGGAGCGTGCACTGAGGGGGGGCTGCTCTCTTCTGCTGGGCCTGCACTGAGAGCCAGAGGAAGTGGCCTCACGTTGAGAGGAAATTCAGGTTAGACTTTAGAAAAATATTTCACTGCTCAGGTGTTCATGCCTGGGAATAGGTTGGCCAGAGGGGTGGTGCAGTTGCCATCCCTGGAGATGTTAAAGAGACCTCTGGATCTGACACTGGCAAATGGTTTAGTGGTCTGTGTTTGAAGTGTCAGAGCTGGGCTGACGTTGAACTGATGCTCTTCAAGATCTCTTTCACCTCTGACGGTTCTACAATTCCAAGCGCTTCCCGCCTGGCTGAGGGGAAGGCTCAGGGCTGTCCCGAGTCCGAGGGCGGCCGCACCCTGAGGCGCTGGGGCGGCGTCTCCTGAGGGGCCGGGTCGGGCTCTGCCCTCAGCTCCGCGAGATCCCCGCCCTCAGCACGGCGGGGCCTCCGCTGTCCTTCAGCCCGCAGATCCCACCCCTCAGCCCGCAGATCCCACCCCTCAGCCTGCAGATCCCACCCCTCAGCCTGCAGATCCCGTCCTTCAGCCGGACAGCGCTCGGCAGCGGGCACCCGCCTCGCCTCGGGGTCTGCCCGGAGCCACCCGCGCCACTGGATCACAGGTACCCGAGCCGTGCCCCATTTCCCCCCTCGGGACTCCCCAGCCTTCCCACAGAAGAATGCAGCTGCTGTTTCGTCTTTAGACTGTTGCCTTCAAAACCCCCCCTCCCCACCCCCCGCTCTTATTTTAAATTTGTATATGTTCTTTCCCTTTTATCTTTGGGCTGATCTGGAGTGCTTGCTAAGGCTTCAGAGTGGAGCTCTGATAACGAGCTGTAAATCACTCACGGCCCATCTGAGGGAGGAGGGTGCGAGGGAGCTGAAATAGGCCAGGACAGCCCCAAGTCCTGTTCCACAGCTCAGCGTCCTCACGGCCTCAGCTGCTGCTGTGGGGTTTGGTTTCCACAGGACGCCAACAACCCGCACTTCTCCCCTCTGGGCTTTGCTCCCTGGGTTTCGAAGGATAAGTCCTGCCCAGGCTGGCTGGTCTACTGACCGTGCCAGCCATGTGCTCTGGTGCTGCTGAGCACACACATTGACAGATCTGCACTTCTCCAGGAGTGGTTTCTGAAGTCTGAAGCAATGTTACTGGGTTATTTTCCATAAATGATGGAGAAGAGTTTTAGATGCAACATTTGCCAGCTGTTTGTTGAAGCAAATCTAGTTGTTTGTCTCTCCACCTTGCTCTGTGGTGAAACAATCGAGGTCAGCTATTTGCATCTAATTAATGTATGCTGGCTTATCAATACTATTTTGTGTACCTCCTGTAGGTTGCAAAAGTCAAAAAGATCAAGGTAAAGGTCGAAATATACATCCTTGTATACATCCAGTTTTAAACCCCTTGTGCTTCTTATATTGCAGAATTGTATAAACATGTATTAAATGAAACTCTTCTGAAAAGCAATTAGCTCCAGAGCAAACTCATTTTTACAGCCTTCCTTTTGTTTGGGTGGGTTGTGTTTTTTCTTAGGCTGGCAGGGTGATGGCAGTAGGACAAAAAGAGGTGAGGAAGGCTGGCAAGCTTTTTCCTTGTTGTGGCAGGGTAGGATTTGCAGGAAAATGAAATGCATGTCTTATTATCACTTCTGAAAGGCTGCAGGGAGATGACCACTCTCAATTCTCGCTGTGTAAGGGAAGCAGCAAAGGAATGGGGGCAGTCAGTAACTCCCAAGAGAAAGCAGGGCTGGCTGTCTTCATTAGGATGACAAGGATTCTGCTTTGAGCCTTTGCTCCACTTGGAGAAGGAAAATGAATCCATTCTTAAGCTGCATTTGCCACTGATTTAAAGTTTCTACCTGGAGCCAAGTCATTTTTGGAGAAATTGTAAGAGGTTACTGTGATGCTTGCATCAACCTTCTCTGTTTGGGACTTGGGGCATGTTTGAGGGAGCATCTTTGTGCCTCCAAAGCTGAATGTCACTCTGCTGCTCTGCTCTCAGAGGCTGCCCCGTGGGGTTTGTGAAGAAGCAATGCTGTGGGGTTTTGTGGGTTGCATGGTTCATGGAATGTGGCAATGTCTTTGGAGAATTTCAGTGGGTTCTCCCTGTAAGGAACATGTCTCTGTGCTCACTGCCCTGGGTTTGATCAGTGCTGCCAGAACAATGCTGATGGTTTGGTGGCTCCTTGAGCAGCAGGAGGCCGAGTGTTTTAGAGTGTTCACCCCCTAAGTAACATGACTTGGTCTTAGTGCCAGTTGTTGGCCAATGGCAAAGTTGGCCACTCTTGTAAGGAAAGTTGGATCAGCTTTGTTGTGATCAGTGACACAGAGCAGGGGATGTTCTTTACTGACAGTGCCCCTCAGGGGTAACATGGAACGACCTGATTTCTGCAGAATGTCCACTCTCAAAAGATGATCACCTGTTAGTTACAAATGCAGGGCTGTCATAAAAGACTGTATTTCCAAAGGAAAACTCTGCCATACAACAATACATTCAACCATGTGTGTGTGAGAGATGACAAAGTAAAAGCAGAAAACTGGGAAAAGTGCCTTTTGGAAAAATGGTGTCATTTCTACTGCATATATTATAAACGCTGCTAATCTGAACAGAACTGAAAAAACTTTTTCCTTGTTGTTGTAGAACAAGAACAGAGATTTAAAAAAAATGAACACTCAAAAGGTGCAGATAAATCAGTGTGGTAAGATATCTAATATAATTTGTCATTATAATCTGCATCAATTTTACAAAGTTTTAGTAGACTGTGATAGGCCTGTTGTGGGGTGGTGAGCAGTTGGGAGAACATGCTTTTTCCTAATTTCCACATTTTGGATACTGTATTGGCTATGCAAAGGGTAAATCCAATGTCAAACCTGCACACATAGTAAAACACACCACCACGAAGTCACATTTTTTTGTTTTTAATTTGCTAATATTTATCCACATTTTTATTGTATTTTAACTTCTTTAAGAACCCTCAGACCTTGTAAGAGTTTACAGTAAACAATACCTTCTGTCACTGTTAGAAATAATTATCAACTAAGTATTTTAATGATACCCCAAAGACTAAGAAGCAGATTTTCCAAGTCTGTTTTCCCACCCAGGGTTGTGTGTAGGTGCCCAGAGAATATTTTGTGTTACATCTCCACCAACCTGACTGAGGGCTCTGCTGCTGTGCTGCATGGTTTATGTCTCCTGTACCTCAGTACCACGGAGCAGTCTTGTGCTCTTGGACTCTTTCCTTACTACTCCACAGATTTTCAACTGCACTCTGAATTTTATTTGCACTCTGAATACTTTAATGGCTGTGTATTATTTACACTTAATGCACCTTGCAACTGTGAATGTAATATTTAGTAGTTTACATCAGACTTACTAAGAATTACTAGTAATTAAAGGCCAGAAATATTAAAAGGAGGCTGTTACTCTGCAAAGGAACTCATGCTCAAATAACAAAGGATGGACAGAAATATTTCTAGGTTTGTTGTTTGTGGCTGAATAGAAGTGATGTAGCTCCATTTTGGCTCACTTCCCCCCCTTTTTTAAAATACACCTACATACTGCATTTTGACAGGTTTATTCTAATACTGACTAGATTAATAGAGAGAAAAGATAACAATTTTAATGAAGTTATTTGTGTTTGCTCCTAGATATGAAAACAGATCTGACCTTACTGCTGGAATGCCTTAAATCTCAGTTGGACTGCCCTCTGTCTCAGCAGGAGGCTGTGGTCTCTGTCTATTCCATTTGCCAACAAAACAGTAAGAAAGGCTTTTCCTTAGAAACAATGCAGGCATTTATGTTCACCATATATGCCAAGGAACTGGTGGGCACTGTAAAAATGTCTAAAGGACATAAGGCTTGAGATGTTGGAAAATCCTAGAAGCCTTTCATTTTGCAGAGAAACAGAAGCAAAAGTTTCTGTTCTTTTTTCCTCTTGTAGGTGAAGCGAGCGAATACTTTGGAGGAATTGGTGGTTTGATGTTTAGAAATGACCTTGCCAAGTCGAGTACTCATTGCATTGTAAAGGAAGCAGCTTTATTTACATTGGGGATTATTCTAGAGAGTAATGGCAATAAAAATAACACTGTTTGTATTTCTGAGTGCGCTCTGGTCCCCTGTCATTACTTGTGCTCCTGCTTTGTCTCCACTTTCTTTTGGTCTCACAAAATGAGACTACAAGATTGTCAGTTGGAGCAAGGGCAGGGAAGGTGCCCCAGTTGCCCTGTCCATCCCCAGATTTGATCTGTGCCTTGCTGACTTGTGCACACAGGGTGTCTTTAAGTTACCAGACAGCTGCACTCCCCCTGTCCCTCAGCAGCAAGTGTTCAGTGACTCCTGGATTGTTCCAAAGCTTGCCAGGGTCCTGCTTGGTGTAGAACTCACTGCAGGGGGAAGCCCTCAGGCACTTCATAGTCCTGCCCTGTCTCTGCTCCCCACATACTGGCCACAACTGAAACTTAATAATTTAGGATGATGAGTAGCTTACTTTAGGACTTCATGGTTTTCACTTTTTGTTTTCAGTGTCTTGTCAACAGACTTTGTGTACTTCTGCATTGCTTGAAGAACTCATTTTATTTTGAATTAAAAAGGATTCTGATGTGAACTTGAAAAGAATGTCTGTTTCTGTCATCTTAGTACTGGTGTCAAATAATGGTAAGTTGGTTTTTTTTCTGTGTTACAACAACACTCCTTTTCTATTTGCCAATCTGCAGTCCAAAATTTGGAACATGCAATAAGCAATGTTTTGGTGAAGTGAATTTATAAAGATGAATGTTTGCATGTAACCGAACCTGAATTGTCGAAATAGGTCACTGCTCACTGGGATTTCCTTAAACAGCAGAACGTGGTTTAGTTCTAAGAAGAGAGTTTGCAAATGCAAACCCATAGTTTCTGAGAGTGTCTAGAAAGAGAGAGACATGGAAAGGTTATTTACCAATATGTTGATATGATTTTGTATTTCCTTGTGGGGAGGATATGTGCTCAGGAAAGGGAATGTATGTATGTAAATTCAACTTGCTGTTGAGATTTTGTCTGCAGTTGCATTTGTCTCTGGAGTCTTGTGTGTGTTCTCTTATAGAAAATGGGCAAACCCATGTCAGAGACACAGGCTGCATCAGCCTGCTGCTGCAGTTGTTCAGGTGAACAGGGTTGCAATTCAAACAGACAAATAGTAGGCTGGTTAGCAGCTATGTTTCCTTGACTATCAGTGTCATGGTCTGAGCCTGGCAAAATGCCAGTGCTTCCATGAGAAAACCTCTTTTCCTGGTATCTACTGTGAGATGTGATCAGAGACAGAGCCGAGCTGGCTCCAACTTACGATTGAAAGGAAAAAAAACTTTATTAACATAAAACTACAGGGAAAAAACACACAGA
This sequence comes from Haemorhous mexicanus, assembly GCF_027477595.1. Lineage (NCBI taxonomy): Eukaryota > Metazoa > Chordata > Aves > Passeriformes > Fringillidae > Haemorhous > Haemorhous mexicanus. The sequence continues at coordinate 5,368,534 of NC_082356.1, read as the reverse complement.
ACACAGGATGATAACCTTCACAATTTCCTCCTCCTCCCCCCACCAAATTTCCTAATTCTGTTACCACCCTTTGGATAATCAATTCTCAATTCTTTGAGAAGAGAGGAGTCCCTCTTGCACCACAGACTTCACCCAGGAAACAGGCAAAACTTCTCGTGTTTCCGTGTCACGTGTGGCACCGCCCGGAGAACATTTTGCCATTGTGACCTCTTCCTTCCATGTCCAGTGCTCTCACCACTGCACATGGACCAGAGCTGCTTCTAGGGTTTTTTCCCTTTAAGGATGCTTTGTCCAGTTCCAAAAAAGAGCACAGTCCCTCTCCTTTTGGGACACCTGTCCCTGCCATGTTTCACCCCCTGGGGCTGAGGGGTCTCTTGAACAGAGATCATCTTCCTCTTCTTCTTCTTCGGAGATGAAGGGCACCACCACCATTCTCCTCCACCCTTCGTCTCTGTTCACACACTCTCACATCACCGCACTCTCCTGGCTCTGAGCCATTGCCTCCCCCCAGAATGCAGTCTCTGTGTCACAGGAACTGAAGGGTTCTGTCCATAGCTATCCAAGAAAAGTCCAGCCAAAAGCCACTCCATCATCTCCTCCCACCTAGAATTCTTCTCAACTTCTCTCAATCTCACCAACTCCAGGATGAATCAGCATTTGCAAGGTTTCCATCGTCCCAAGAAGGGTTAAAAGTCCCAGGCTCTGCCGGTTTGGTTCATGAACTCCCACGGCTGGCTGCCCTGCTGGGCACCCCCCCTTCTCCTTCACTCCAGCCACGCTATCACAAGCACAGGCTGCTCTCGCTCTCTCTCCCTCCGGGGGGGGAATGGGGGATGGCTGCCCGAAGCCCTGGCAGTGCAATGCTCCTCCACCCTTCGGCCCAGGCCTGGCCTACCTCCCTCCGGCCACATGGCTCCCTTCCCCCCCACTGCCCAGCTCAGAGCTGGACAGGGGAGAGGTCTCGTCTGGTCAAGGGCTGGAACACAAAAGCAACTTCCAGTGGGAGTTCACAGCTTATAACCCCTGTGTTCTCAGAGGCGTATCCATGCCCTCAGTGGACAAACCAGGTGCCAATATTAAAATCTAGACACCGATTGGCGTGACCACACCATCCCAAAAAAACCATATACCCTCAAACCATGACAATCTGAGATTTGCTTGCATTGTCCTTAACAGAACAACCCTCTCCACGTCTGAGAAGAATCTGCCAGCTGAAAACACTGATCCCTGCTATCAGCTCTGGTCCTCAGTGTGCAGCACTCTCTGTGCCTGTGTCAACAACCCCCAGCACGGGACGTGTTGCTCTGAAAATTGTGGAAGAAGTTCAGAGATATTCTCCAAATTGGTAACACTTAGGTTTCATTTTTGCTGTTCAGCTGAAGTTGATTTCATTGCGTTTTGATTTGGGGTAATTTGTTTTTACTTTTCCAGAAGATAATCAGAACATTTGCTGTGGGGTTTTTCCCTATGCCAAAGGGTGGCTCGAGAGTTGCACAGAGCCTGAGATAGTTCATCCCATCTGTTCATTTCTTGGTCTCACAGTTGCAAACAACTGGAAGTGCAGCTCAAGCTTTACACAGCTTTGCATTTGAGAAAAGGAAGTTTAATTCGAGAGCTAAATGGGTTTTTCTTTCTTGTCAATCTCTACAAAGTCATTTGCTGTTCTTCCCACTTTTACTCTGACCACTGTACTCCACCATCTTTACTTACACTGCGCTGTGCTCAAGTCCAGAAAGAGCCACAGTCTGCTTACATTTGATAGGGTCAGTAAAACTGCTGGGAGCTGTTCTGATTAAAAGTGTGTCTAAATTAAAGTCCTTGTGACATGACTGAAAACAATGACTTAGGTAGAACTCAGGCATGATGTTTGCCATTTGTGTGCACATATCAGGGTCATGTTTTCCTGGAACTATTTTATCTGCAGTTACTGCATTTCTTAAGATTAATGTATCTCCAGCTTCTGCTGTATAAGAAATGTAATGACTGACACATGCACAGAAAAACTCTGATGGACTTACTTGGTGAAATGCTAAAAGAATTTGCAAACTCTGTTGCTTAAATCATATTTTTTTCTTTTTTCCACTTAGCAGATGTGCAGAAATCTTTTGTTTCTATTGGAGGATTGGATACATTAGCCAAAGTCCTCCTTGAGCTTATGCCTGATTCCTGTTTGTGTCACTCCAGCATGAAACTTGCAGTGGTAGTAACAAAGACTCTGAATGCCTGTATTGCTACTAACTGTGAGTGGAAAGACATTTTTGATAGATGGCAATTTTAAAATGCTATTTTTAAAGTCTTTTGCTGTTGGAAAAGTTGCAGAAATGAATGCTTAAAGGCAGTTAAGTTCTACACATCTCAGTGGATGTTGCAATGCTTTTTAAAACTCAGAGGTGTAAGTGGGGAGTGATTCAGTTCATCTGAGGTGGATTTCTGTCCCATCGTTGCTCAAATAAATGCAGTGAAATTTAAACCCAACTGAAAATTAAAATTGAGATGCTCCTGCCCGTGCTGGGTAAGTAAAGCTGAGCTCTGGGCCTGGATCTGACCAGTCAGTTTGGATCCTGGAGTTGTGCCTATGGCTGAATAATAAATTGTGTAGCTTTAGGAAGCTTTAGTCATTTAGAGGTGGAGCTGAATGGACGTGGTGTTTGTGCACAGCACACTCTGCTCTGGTTTGCTGGCCGGGTACTGCTCTCCTGATGAGGTTTTGTGTTTTCCACAGAAGGTTTGCAGAAACCTGTGATCCTGACGAGCCTGTGCTGTGGCCGTGGTTGCTGTACCTCACACTTCTGCCATAAGAGCTTCAAATGGAAGTTCCCAGAAGTTGAAAAGCATCAGCCTGCACTAGTTGTGAGGGTAGTTTCAGCTCAGTTGGGTGTGACAGGACTGGGCCTCAGCGTGGATGCTCTAGCAGTGGTGTTGCCAGTGCCAGGAAGGGCTTGCCCCCTGCTCTTTTTATGGCAGATACTCTGCGTGTCAAAGCTTATTCAACTCTCTCTGGCTCCATGCTGGAGCTGATCAAGGACATGGAGAAACTCAGCAGATTTTCCAGAAGTTGCACAGTGCAAAGCCCTCCTCATTCATCAGATCTTCTGCCTCCTCTCCGTGGAGCACAGGCTGGGAGGGTGGGCAGGGCTGGATTTGGGAGCAGCACAGGAGGGGTGGGGTAATCTGAGCTGTTCAAGGTGGAGCAGGGCAGGGCTGAGCAGGCCCAAGGCTTTGAGGGCTCTGTACAGTTCCCTCCAAACCCAGCATTTGATCCTTGGATAATTCCTGTACACTCACAATCGACTTTGTTTTCCTTCCAGTCATTTTAACCAACAGCTGCCATGAGTGTTGTCTTGGCAAAGTATCCCACTGTGTCAGAGCTGCTGAAGCTGCTGTCCAATGAGACACTGAGCACAGGAGAAAAAAATCAGTATTATTCTAACAATTGGACACTGTACTGAAGTTTGTGGTAAGATTTGCTTTTTCTTTTTCCTGTCTGTCAGCTTCTCCTAAATTCTCATCCACTGACTCCTCCTGTGGTGTCACTTCATCAAGACTGGAACACGAGAGAGTGTTCAGTTAAATAATACAATGTCAGTATTTGGACAAAAAGTTTTCTAGAATGTTCCATCTTTAAATTTTAAAGCTTGTTAGCAGGAAGTGTCTTTAGTAGCTTTGAAAAGTAGACTCAATATGCAAGAATTCAGAGCTGGGCTTAGGTGTCTCAAGGAATAATTAATCCAGACTTGACAGCTACTACAATCCAGACCTAGCAAATGGGTTGTCTTGAGCACCCTTTTCATGGTCCTTGGCACATAGAGCTTCTCTCCACTGCTTACAAGGCCAGGAATATTTGTAAAAGCCATGTAAGAGCATTGGTTTCAAGACACAGAAGCAGTTGGTGGCTCTAAAATGGTTTTGTCGTGTTCCTCAGGGCTTGCCCAAGCTTATCTGGCACAAATACAGCACTTCAGTTGGTATTTTGTGGTAGTGCAAGCAAAGAGAAAGGGAAATTCATTTGTACTTGTGGTGTTTCTCATGTATGTTTAGAGAAACAAGAAAAAGACCTTGTGTTCAGAAAGTTTGATTTTTATCCTCTGAGTGCCAATAACATGTTCAATAATTAGCTCAAGAGGTCATAAATTTATTTTAACAGGCATTTTTTTCATTAAGAACTAGTGAAACAAGACTTAATGGAAAATGTCTTTTGAAAAGAAAAATTATTAAAAAATTATTTCAACATAAAAAAGGTTTTTCTTCAAATGCCAACACTGTCAAAATAAAAATGGTAAAAGTTTTTATTTCCTTTTTTTTGTTAAGTTTAAAGAAGAAAGAACTATGTTTAGCAATTATCCATTATATGATTCCATATGGGAATGAGAGCACAATAAAAATTCAGCCAATGACAGAAGAAATGAGGAGGAACAGATTGGCTAGACCAGGCTTAAGCTACTAATTTTATTTTGCTAAATAGAAACCTTGAGATTTTGATATTTCTGCATCCCAGGCCTCACAGAAATGTTGCATATCTACTCCAAGAGCAGGTCATGGAAGAGAAGAAATACAGGAGTCATTATTCAAATGTTTTGAGCCACAATTAAATGAGCTTGGAACTCCATCGAATAAGTGGTCTCAGTCCTTCAGTTTTCTTACAGCAACCTGAGTTCTGGTCAAATCATCCTGTGGGATGTAAAGCTCTCTTGCTGTCACTGCAGCAGGCTCGGGTCTGGAGTGAAAATCTCTCTTTCTGCAGAAACTTGCAGAGAGTTGCCAGTATTGGCCCCTGCAATGACTGTAAGGTGAAGGTGTGTGGGGCTGAAACCAAACCTTTCCTTTACCATGTCCTGTTCTAGAAGAGAACCAGTGTGAGCTGCCTCAGAACAATGGTCTGCCACTCATGATTCAGGTATTGACAGAATCTCAGGACGAGGAGCTCGTCAAAGCTGCTACTTTCGTGCTGCAGAGCTGCAAACAAATGAGTAAGCTTGCTGTGACTGCTTTAAAAAGGAGAGGGATTGTTTCCATCTCTGTGTTCTGCTGATTCCCCAAGTGATTTTAACTTCTGTGGCAGCTTTTTTTGTAATTCTGTATACTCCAAAAGATGTTTGTTTTCTGCACAGAAAGTTGCCTATTTGTCTTTAAGAACTGACTTAGGCAGAAAAAAAAAGAAGTAAAAATTCCAAGAGTGTTGCAAAAATGCATTTGTGAAACCTCTCCATGTAGGGCCAATTCTTAAAGCTTTCCCATCTCTAAATTGTGTGGAAAAGATCAACATTGTCATTTATCACCCAGGGGATACTTTCTTCCTGGGGGTGTACCACTAGAGGGAGGGAATAAACCAGGAGATAATCAAGCCTGAAATCACTGTGTCTGCACTGATTTCCAATCTGAAGAAATCTTGATCTTTTTTTTCTAAAGTAGGATGTATTTTTGGGCCCCCTGTTTCAGTTTTTTATAAATTATCTGTACAATCCCTCCCATGAAGCAGAGAGACCTTGTCCTCTAATCTCTAGAGTGTGGAGGGTGTGCAGTTGCTAATTAGGAAAAAACAAACCTGTATCTCCATTTCTGTGCTGCAAGCACAACAGAGAGGTTTGTGTCAGATTGAGGTGTGGAGATTTGTCGTGTCCATTACTGTGGAGTTGTTTTTTTAAAAAAGCAGTGACTCGTACTGGTGAAGAACCCAGAGTTGATTCAATGAAAAAGCTTTTTTTTCTTTCACAGCATCATTGTGGAAACAGTTTGTAGGAACTCTAATTGCAAGTTCACCTCTTGTAACAGCAGCTTATATTTCAAGTGTGTTAACATTTATGTAGAAATCTTAGTTTTATAAAAATTGTAATTTTGCATTAAATGATTGGGGCTGTCCCTTAGCATACAAAAATGTAATAAATGCTTCTTAAATGTTGTGTTTACATGATAAAATTTTAATTATTAATGTTGTTTTATATTTTATAAAGCTGAACAGTTGCTCTGAAATGATATGATAACTCATTAAATGTGAACAGTGCAGAAGAATTGGATATGCAAGTCAGAAAAAGATGTCTGCAAGATAGCTGGAAGAAAGCAAAAGTAATTTTACACAGAATAAACTCAATTGAAAAACAGCACGATGAGGTTGGCCTACTTACCGAAATGGGATAAAACTAATCACATCTTTCCAGAGTTTAAGGAGCAAGCAAAAGTAAAGCCTTAAGATAAGTTCAATGTGAGCAAAAAACCCAGGAAAAAACGTTGAATTTGTATGAAACGACAACCTGCAACTTTTATCAGTATTGTAGATCAGCCTGAGTTACAGATGTGCAGAGAATGGAGGCATCTGTATTGTAGGAAGTATTCTAGTTTCCTGTAAACCCAGATTTTCTATAAGCTAGAAAAAGAAGTTGAAGTAATTTGTAATTGCTAGACATTCAAACCTGTAATTTTAATATTTGGGTGCATGAAATGCTCAGGATTGTATGGCTGTGGGAACTGATTTACTGATCTACCCCAAATGGTGGATATTTTATATATATATATATATATATATATATATATATATATATATATATATATAAAACCTCCCCTCTCCTAGAGAATGTTTTAGTAGTAGAGGTAGGTAATGACTGAAGGAGGCGTGCAATGACATGGATTTTTTTCCCCTTCTTTTCAAATTAATACATACTGCATAAAATAAAGTATCTTACTCTGCTGCCAGGTTGGTATGCTCTCATTTCATCCACTGACAGTCTGGTTTCCTTTCCAACCTGAAAGATCATTTCCTTTTTTATGTCTTTCAGGACATGATTGAGACTGGTGGAACAATGAAAGCTCTGCTTTCCAAAATAAAAGACAAGAAACCAAGGGATGGTAAGAGGTAGATCCTTGTAAGGTACAAGGATAAAGCCACTAACTAACATCTTCAAATCATTTGGGTCAATAGGCAGTGTATGCTGACAGGTGCTTGTTTGGCTTGAAGTTTGGAATGGGAGGAAGCAAATGCAGGAAGTAATCCTTATCCAGCTGCTGAAAAATTAACTGTTTCTTCAGCTGGGAAAGGGACCAGGGCACTGCCATCTTCACTGCTCAGATAATTATAAAAAGGTTTTATGGCTCTTGCCATGCAGTCATCAAGTCTGATGGATTCCCTGTTTCTTACTTTATGTTTGAAGGAAATTAAGCTCTTTCCATAGCTTTTCTAACACCTCCTCAGTTGCCTCCATACTAGAATGACAACACTCAGAATATTTCTTCATACTGTCAACCATAGAGGTTTTCAGAATCTGAGAGTCTGTCAGCCCTGGGAAGATGACTTCAAGTAGCATTCTAGATCTGCTTTTAGTAGATCTCAAAAGAAATTGTGTGGAATATCCCTGTGTCTGTCAAGTAACCACAATGCTCTGTAAAAACAGTTGCTTTAAGCATCAGGTATCCAGACAGTCTTTCTAGTGACTGTCCAGGAGGTTCTCAGGTTCTTCTGAAGTGCACAGGAAAAGCAAGAATAGATATGATTTTGCAGAAGAAATTGTCCTTTTCTCCCTTCCCCCGACTAAAATCATTACCAGCCACTTGGACATGCTTCCCCCTCTGTGCTATTCTAGTGTGCATTGCTGCATGGAAGGGCAAAGATCTGAGACACGGGATTGAAGGGAACTGAATACAAAGTCGAGCCACTTGGACAGACAGATCAGAGCCTTTGCTTCTCCCTCCACTTCAAGGCTGAACACTCCTTCTTTCTGTGCAATCATCTCACTGTTTTAATTGAAGTGCATGATTTTAGACACTTATGGGAAGTGTCGAGAGCCTGGGTTCCCCCCCCGGCTCCGCCTTCCTTGTGCAGGAGCAGCCCGGAGCTGGGGCCGAGGCCCCGGCGATATCGAGCGCTGCCGCTGTGGCCCGTCACGTTCCGGGCCCCGGAGCGGATTCCTCCCCCTCCGGCCGGGGACCGAGGGGGCAGCAGGGCTGGAAGGAGCGGGGACCGAGGCCCGCCCGGCGTCACCGCCCCCGGCCCGGCCCCGACAATCGGGTGCTGCGGTTGCCGGGGAACCGCGGGCGCGGCCACAGCGGCTGTGACGGCGCCGCCGCCTCAGTTGCCGCAGAGCGCGCTCCGGGCTGGTTGTTCGCAGCCTGGGCTCGTGCAACGGCTGCACTCAGCGATTCACTGAGGGTCTTGTGCACAGAGATTGTCTCTGCCAGCCATCCCTGGACTCGCAGGGCATTGGTCTCTGCCAGCGAGGAGTCCTGAATTTCGTTTGAAGGTAAAGATTGATTGTGCTTTTTTGTTTTGTCCCATCTGTGCTCTGAAAGAGAATTCCAAAAGGAAACAGAGGATGGGATAATGTGCAGCTGAATAGATGAACGATATCTGGTCTACTGATGGTGCTTTTTTTCCACTGAAGAAATGCAGAATTTCCTAAATGTAGTAGTCTATAGGCATTTTTTTTCCCTATAGTGATGACTTAAACTGCTTAAAGGTGAATGAGTTCTACTCAGGTGTCTTTGGGTTGTTATGGTCTGGTTCTTAAAATTATTAGGGAGATGCTCCTGAATTAAGGTGCAAACAGGACCATATGCCAAAGTCAATTGTCTGGATTTGATGTAACAGCAAATGTGAGGAAGAGAGAGAGAGAGAAATAGAGAAGGGAGTTGGGGAGGGGGAGAGAAAGAGAGTGACCAATTAAATAGAAAATAGAAAGTATCACCATTGCATGGATCTCACTGGCATTCCATGAAATACTCTTCTGGTCTTCTCTGTGGTGAGGTGTCACAAAACATGAGACTTCAATGGATTCATGCAGATTTGGGCAAGGTGGGACTGCCCAGGTTCCTGCCTGGGGTGGGGCAAGTTGGACTCTGTCTCTTGCTACTTTCAAATAAGATAAAATCTTTAGCACCAGTATATCCTTTTGAGCCTGCTGTGAATTGGGTTGTGGATTTTCAGATCTGTTGTGTTCCTTTGCATGCCATGCAGTCACCTGGTGCAAGGCCTCAGGAATGGGTCTGGGGGCACTCTGGAGGTCTTTGATGGGTTCTGACACCCCGTCAGCTGCCCCTGATGGGAATGTCCCCTGGATGTGGCCTTCTGGGGCTGGGGGGTTTTAGAGCTGAGCCAGTTTGTCTGAGGGAGGATGGGTGTCCACTGCCCCTTACCAGAGGTTGTGCCACAAGCCCAAAATTTCCTCTTTCCCCCTATGTTGATGGGAGGTTTGTGTGCAAAGCTGGCCTCAGCAGATGAGTCTGTAGCTATGACTTCCCCAGCCTGAAGGCAGAGAGAGCTGATTTTCAGGACAGCTGCTGGGTTTGGCTTGGTTGTGGATACATTTTTCTCAATTAGCCTTGTTTAGTTCTCCCCAGACCTGAGCTAGGAGGACAATAGTGTCTCCTTGATCTTGTCTCAAGTTCCCTTAGGTGGCTTAACTCACAGTCCCAAGTTTGAATAAGGAGGCATTTTCAGGGAGGGGTGGGCTTCAGTGGTGGCAGATTCTTGATTCAGTTTTGTCAGAATGGGCAAAAAGTCCTTCCTAACAAGATTTAAGCCATTAGCCATTACATTTCAGTCTGTCCCAAGTCCTGTGAGAAGCAGCTGAGAGAGCAGGGGTGCTTTAGCCTAAAGAAGAGGAGGCCCACTCTAGCTATTTTTAAGTAATATTTAAGCTACAGCTTTGTCTGTTCCAACTATTCTTAATATTCATCTTCTGAGCTCCAGGTTTCAGTACAATCCATATTTAAATTGCACAAGGCAGCCATATAGCTCAAATAAAGTCCAACTAGAGGCCTAACAATACTAGCTATTTATGCCAAACAAGCACTCAGCTACTTTCAAATCATATCAAATTGTTTAGCACCAGTATATGCCTTGAAACTGCCATGGATTGGGTTGTGGATTTTCAGAGTTCCGTTGTTGCTCCTTCCAGTTTTGTTGAGGCACTGTCGCCCTCTGTGACATCATCCCTTGGAGATGGCGTCTGGATTGCCCAAGAAGACACCACCACCTCGTCTTTTGCTCAGGGAAAGGCTGAAGCCAGACACTGTGAGTGGCCACTGGGGCTGTGTTAAGGCTGGCACCTGCCCTGGTGTCCCTGCTCTCCCTGGCCCTGTTGTCCAGCAGCGCTGTGAAGCTGCAGAGCCCCTCCCCAGCCCTCTGTGCCGTGCTCCTGTTGCTGGGGGCTGTCCTGGTGCAGCAGGGAACACCGTGGGATGCTTCAGTTGTGTCTTGCCTGGCTGTGCCAGTGGAGCCAAGTGAAACCAATGTACAGCTGAAGCCCTGAGCAGGTGTTCTGTCCCTTTCCCTTTGCCACAGGAATTCCTTCTGTCAGGCTGGGCACTCACCTGTGCTGCTCTGACCATCCTGCCCTTGGCCACCCGGGCATGTCGGGGAGGAAACCTCAAACTCTGCCCAAAGCCTTGGGAGCCACGGCTGGTCCCAGCTGGAAGAGCTTCCAAAGCAGCTGTTCTCTCCCAGCTCCTGTGGGCACAGATCCAGCCCTGCAGGCAGCACTGGAGCCAAGGCCACAAAGGTCCCTTGCTGTCTGGAGCTCCCTTGGCTGAAGATGCCCCAGTGCTGAGGCTCTGTCAAGGAGATCCCTCTGTTTTCTTCTGTGGAGGGCTCTGTCAGCCCAGACAGAGAAAGCAATTTAACAGGGAGAACCAAAACCTGGACACATTCCTGTGCACCTCCCTCTTGGTACAGCTTTGTTTTCTTGCATCTGTTGGACTCAGCCAGCAGCGATATCTCCTTGCTGTGAGTTCTGAGTGTTGTGCAGGGATGGAGTTCAGGCAGTTCTGAGAGCTCCTGCCCATTCTCTGGAAAGGTCGCTGCCTCAGTCCAAGGAAATGTAAGAGGAAACAAATGCCCAAAGAGCAGAAATCCCCAACCATGTCCCATCCTGTCCTGGAGAAGCCAATGGGACAGAGCCATGTGGCTGGAGTGTGTGTATTGCACTCTGTATTATTAATTTACTGATGCTAAGGATTTCAGCAGGAAACTTCCAGGGTTCCCAAGACTGTCCTAGTGGCTGTGATCACAAGTTATTCACCAGTGCCACTTGTTCAAGAAAAGCCTTTCTGAACAAGCCATCTCTGAGGCTCTAGCTGGTGTATTTTTGCCTTTCAGCTGCTTCCCTCTAAGTTCCAGAGGGAGAAGACTCCCAGCAGGAAGAAGGAGGCCAGCACTGGGGGGAGTATTCTGCCCAGAATTGGCCCATTTCCAGACAGGAGTGAGACTGGTCCAAAGGTAGCCTTTTCCTGCTCTTTCCCTTTCTGTTGAACATGAAGTTTGAAGGGGGTGTGTGCTTGTGACAGGCTTGCCTCCAGCAAAACAGCTCAGTTTCCAGGTGCTGTTGTCATTGCAAACTGCTGGAAGGGGTGGACTGGGAGTCCTGGTGTGCACTAAGCAACACAAATAACCTCTGCTGGAGCTGCTGGGCTGTGCTGGAGTGTAGCTGCCATTGCTAACAGGGGGAAGGCTGGGGACACAAAGGCACAACATTGCCATTTGCCATTCTCCTGCTGAGAGAGCCTCCTCTAGCTTTGGTGTGGTCACTATCAAATGCTTGGGGTCACAGGATTCCCTCCAGAGTGGCAGTGTTGGCCTTTGAAGGCCAAGGATGTGCAGGAATTACTTCAGATTTAGCAAAACAAATTGCATTCCTGCATTGGGCTGGAAGAATGTGTTGGACCCTTACAGGGTGTTAGATTATGCAGGCCGCCAGATGTGCAGGGGACTGGCCCTGGGCAGAGAGCAATGGATGTGCTTTATCAGGATCAGTGCCTACTTAGAGGTGTGTTTAAAGCTGCTTTTCTGGCAGGATGGGCTCAGTAGAAAGCACAGTCCAAAGGGGTAGGTGACCAAGGTGGGCTGTTGAGCAGGAAATTGGCAGCAGGAGACATGGAACAAAGTGGTTAAGGATTGTCCTGGAGAGGGGCATTGGGAACACCTCAGGGAAGGGCACAACTAAGGGACAGTGTTGCTCAGCCATTCCCTTCAGCAGAGTGTGTCTGCTGTGAAGTCCCATAGGAGACCTGCTTTTGACCTCCTCTGGTCCTGTGCTCTTCTTCTGATGTTTAAGTTCTAGAGCAAAAAAGATATTTGCAGTTGTGTGGGCCTGGGTTTCCCTGTCTCAGAATAAAGGACATCCCAGAATTTTTTCCCATGGAGTCTCCTGTAAATCCATGGGTTTGACTTACTCCATGAATGCTCAGTCAGTGCCCCAGAGCTCTGTGACCACATGGGCACAGGGCTGTGCTTAAGGGAAGTGCTGCCTGGCATTGTGGAGAAAGAAACCTGGAGAAATAGATGCCAAACGAGCAGCTTGGCCTGAGCCTGCTCTGTGTGGCCCAGCAGCTCTGGATCACTCAGAGCAGAGGTGGGTGAGCCACTGTTTGCCCAGTGTGGGCTGGGCAGACGTGCTCTCCCAGAGTCTGTACTTCCCTGGGGATCAGTGGAAGATTCTCCTTCATGAACCTTCCTCCCAGCAGCTGAAGCTCTCCCTGCTCTCTCTCACCTCTCCAGCTGCCGTCAGCTGCCCCGAAACAGAGCTGGTTTGGGGTTTCCCCACCAGAGCTGGTATTTCAGAACTTCGTCGCTTGGGAGGTCTCTGAGATGGAGCTGTCTCTCATTAATAAGGACAAGGTAAGTGCTGGCACCCGGAGCTTTAACACTGTGCTGGAAGAGGAGAGTGCTGTCATTCCCTGGGTGTACAGCAAAGCAAGTTGTCTGCTGCAGCACATGCAGAAGAAAATGTCTCAGCACCTTGTTCTGCAAGATGCTGGAAATCTTCCTGTGCTGGGAATTGTCCCCTGATTTTGGCCCTGCATTGATGGTGTCTATCCCAAAGGAGTTTCCTTCTCTTGCAAGCTCTGCATTGACAGGAATGTTGAGGGCTGTACAGTTCTTTCCTGCTCTCATGCTGTGCCTTGAGTCTGTCCCACACCCTGTGTCTCCTTGGTTAATCTTGGCTCCTGGTAGGAGTCTCTGCCTCTCTCAGCCAGTTTGGCTCCCTTTGTGCAGCTGACAGTCAAAGCTCAGGGGCTGAGTCTTCTGCACTTTGTGCTGGAATCACTTCTCATCAATGGCATTGGCACTGCAGGAAACATGTTCTGAAAGAGCCCTGCAATCAGGCTGATGGAGCAGAAGCAGTGAGAGGCCTTTAGGTGCCACTTCAGGCTCCTGCTCAGCTTCATCCAGTTCTGCTCAGCTTTTCCAAAAGGAACAGAGTGCTCTGCTTTCCCTTTGGAGAACCACAGCAGATCCAAAGCCATGTGCTCCTGGAGGTTTCCAGCTTCACTTGAAGAAATTGGGATTGTTTTGCATTTTGCCAAGAGAGCTGAGAGGGGGGAAAAGTTGAAAAATGTCAGCAGTTGTGTTCCAGCGTAAAGAGGAAAACTTGAGACCGTTGGAATTTCAGTCAGGGAAAGATTTTCTCAAGGGGGGCTTGTGCCAAGTGTGGGCTGGTGGGAGGAGACAGGAGGGAATCCAAATCATCTGGTTTAGACTTTTGGAGAGCATTTTGGTGCTCAGGGGTTGATGCTCTCAGTGTGCCAGAAAATGCATGTTTGCTGTGTCTGTGAATGCCAGAGGGCAGAACCTGGCCTGCTGGCTGCAGGCAGGAATGCCCAGCAGCCCAGCCTGCCTGCACAGGCAGCAAGAAGGCCTGGAGAGCCAAGACTGGCTTTTCATCCTGGAACCACACTGTCAGTCAGTGCTGGTCATGTTTCTCCAGGCAGAAAAGGCCTTTGAAGCCCACAGTCAACAGGCACAGCCTGTCTGTGTTTCTGTCACTTTTGGCAAGCTGATTGCTCTCATGGTTTAATGATTCTTCCTTGCTGCTTTACTGCCCATTGCAATTCTCTTTGCCATCTCCTTGTTTTAGGGGTTGTCTTGCTGTGTTCCTTCCTTCTTTTGCTTTTCAGGTTTGCTTTTCTTCCCAGTAAGGCCACAGGGCTTGGTCTCCTCTCTTGCTGCTCTGCCTGCCTGACTGTATCCCCACAACATCCTTACCCAAAGCTAGATTTGCTAGAAGGGAATTTCTTCCTTCCCCCAGGACAATGTGCTGGTTTGCTTTCAGGGAGCACATTCCCCTCTGGAACATGACAAGTGCATGGCTGTGTGGAGGCAGAAGCCAGCAGGTTTTTTGGCCTTGTTGAATAGGCAGATGACTTCGTTCAGGTGCTCTGTCTCCATCCTGCTGGTGCTGACCTGCTCAGCCCTTCCTTGCCAGCAGGCACTGCCCTACTGGCCGTGGCCAAAATGCTGGAGGCAGACAGAAGGGATTCCAGTTCAGCCTTGTGAAGGATGTGCCTGTGCCTGCAGAGCTGAGAGTGCTTTGGGAAGGGGCCAAGGAGGGATGTCAGCAGGGCACGGACAGGTCTCCTCTGGTCCTGTTGGCACAAGTGGCACAATGATCATTTGGTGTCTTTGCTGCAGATTCCTTGGCTGGTGAAGGTATCCATGGAGAGCTGCCCTTATTTCCAGCTGGCGTGCCCCAGGGATGTGTACCATGTGGTGCCAGCAGGCTCCTCTGCCCCTGTGCGCATCCGCTTCAGCCCCGCCGAGAACAAGGTGAGAGTGGAGGAGCCAAAGCACAGAATGATCTGCACAGCCATTGTTTTCCCTGCACTCTGGCTCCAGCCCATTGCATGCTGTGAGCTTGGCTTCAGGCCATGGGCAGGCAGCCTGCAGCCAGTCACACCTTGGCCCCTGCTGGCAGGCACTGCAGCCAGGCCTGACAGGCTCTGCTTCCCCTCCCTGCACATCCCTGAGCATTCCCAGGGGAAGATGCAGAGGGAACAGGATGGAAATGACAGAGGGCTGTTGATAGATGTTGGGCCATCTCTAGGTCTAGGGGAAGGGGTTTCATGATGATGGAAAACACCAGAGGAACCAAGAGGTCAGAGAGCTTTCCTCCTTGCTGACTGGCACCAGCTTCCCTGCCTGGCCCTGGGCTGGAGCAAAGACGGTGCTTTTTCACCCCCTCTGCTCTCCAGCCTTGCAGCTGTGCTGTCCGAGAGCACAAGTGAGCATGGTACAGCTGCAGGGCCAGGGCAGAGGATGTGCTGTGCCCGTGAGCCCGGCCTGGCACAGGCACACTGGGCTCTGGGTGCCCTTGGTCAGCAGGAGGTTGCTGAGCTGCAGGGGACTGGGACACCTGCCTGAAGGAGCTCGTGCAGGGCAGGTACAAGCTGCAGGCAGAGCTGTGAGCCCAGGGCTTGTGGCAGTGACACTGCTGGGGCTCTGTCTTCATGCCTGTCCCTGTGCTTGCTCTGTCAGCTGGCACCCATCCCGTGCCAAAGGTGCTTTTGTGGGGAGGTTTGAACAGCAGTGCTGAGGCCCTGGCAAGTCTGATCTCAGTGCTGGGATCTGGAGGGTTCATGTTCTGATCTGGAGGCTTGTTCATAGGGAAGGGTTTAGGACATGGCATGGAAGGGAGGAAACCTTGCAGGGAAACAAAGAGAGGCCCTTTCCAACAGCATCCTGCTACCTCTTGGCACTGTTCTTCTCCTGGCTTGGTTGGAGAGGCAAAGTTAGAGAGGAGTTCTGAGCCAACTGATGTTTCTACAGCAGGCCAGAGGTGCAGGATCTCTTTGGGTGCAGCTGTTTTCTCATTTTCCTTTTGCTGCTTAGAGCCAGTTGAAGACTTTGTCCTATTCTCAGACAGTTGGAATATAGAAACCTAGAGGAATGTCCTGTGTTCCCAAGCACCATGTTCTTTAGAATGAACTTAGGAATTGTTTAACAATCATTAAAATTTAGAGTAAAATTGTGGTGGCCTAGGGTATGGGTATGACCTAGTGATACAAGAGCTGAATGCCACAGAGATAGGTTTTGCAAAAGTGCCCTGGTGCCTTTAAAATGTGACATATTAGTAGAACTTAGTGCTCATTTTAGGGTGCAATAGGTAAATCGATGCCCTTGGAGCATCAATTTACCTATTGCACCCTAAAATGAACAATAAGTTTTTCTTCTGCCATGGGGATGGCACTAAATGCCCTGTGCTGAGGCAGTTTCTTTTCCTGCAGGATTATTGCCACCAGCTGGTCTGCATGACATCAAGGGAAAGGATTGTTGTGCCAATTCGGGCCATTGGTGCCCGAGCTGTCCTGGACTTCCCTGCCCAGCTGGATTTCTCCAAGTGTGCAGTCCAGGGCAGCACCCAGAAGACTCTGCTGGTGCGCAATGTCGGTACCCAGGCAGCTCGTTACCAGCTGAGCACCCAGAGGTGAGGCAGCTCATCTGTCCTTGTGCAAAACACCTTTGGGGGACAGCAGAGCTGGGAAAGAGCAGCAAAAGGAACCAGAGCATTGCAGCTGCTGCCCTGCAGCCTGGCTGGAAGGGAGCAGGATGGATGGCATCTGCTCTTGCTTTCTGTGGCCTTGGAGCTTTCTCTGTCCCAGATTTGCTGGAGGCTGCTGGAACATGTTGGTAGCTGGCTTGCACCCTCCTGAGCACAAGCAGCTTCTGAAATGCTTCCTCAGCACTGTCAGCCAAATAGACCCATTCCCTGAGAGGCCACAGGCACGTGGCTTTCCAGTGGTCCTGGAGGGGACCTCTGGCAATCATCTGAGCAAACACACTGCTCAAAGCAAGAGCAGAGTCTGGGGACTGCAAGGTGCCATTGGGAGATCTGGACCTGGCTTTAGATGCCATAGAAGGGAACAAACATATCAATGGACCTAGCTAAAAAGCAGAAGAAAACAACGTGTTTTTCAAGAAAACCCCCTCCATCCCTTATCTTTTCTGCCTGTCAGGTGCAGTAGTGATTCATTGAGAGGATGGATCTAACAGGGTGAGAAGTGTCTTAAGGAGCAGCTCACAATGAACAGAGAAAAGGCCAAAACTGAGCTTGCCAGCCCCATCTCTTGGCAGTGGTTTTCATTTGGTTATTACAGTGTCAGGGATGTCTCCTGCACAGCTCTTCTATCTGTGGGCTCAGGGAACAGCTTAGTGCTGTTGGCTGAAATTCAGAGGAGTTGAGAGATGACTGCTACAGCAGGAACAGAAGAGTCTGGTGGGTCCAGCCCAGGGTGGGATGTAGCAGGTGAAGGGGCTGAATTGCACTCAGTTTTTTCGGCCTGAAACTGAGTCCTGGACTTGGCTGGATCCTCTTCTCCTGATAATTTGAAAAAAAGAAGACACCTTCTTTCTCAGGCAAGCCCTGAAGTCACCTCCAGGAATGTTCTTCCCATCCTGCCATCTGAGGGCAGGAGCATGTAACAGGGGGCAGGAGTGGGAAGGGAATGGAATGGAAGGGAGTGCTGAAGCCTGGCCAGGGATTCCCCTAACTGGCAACTTCTCTGTTCTGATGAAATTTCTGGCAAAAGACTAAGGGAAGAATCCTGTGCCTTGCCCCCAGCAGGCACTGATCCCCCGAGCCCCAGCAGAGAGCTGCAGCAGGGCTGGCATCAGCCCCGGGGCAGATGCAGGAGCACGTGCACTGATCTGGCTCTGGGGCTGCTGGGGCCTTGTCTTTCCTCCCCTCCCTCCAAAGTCTCACGTCCAGCCCATAAACATTGCTGGCCCAAGGTTTCTCCACCAGCCAGCAGTGATGTTCTCCCCAGTGGCAATGGGAACAGCTCAGCCCATCATTGCAGCAAGAGGTCCTTCATGAGCAGAACCTGAAGCAAGTTCATCAGCTGTCACTGCTGACATGAGCAAAGCTCAGCTTGCCAGATGTTCCCTTTGTTTTTGTGTGTGATGCATTCATCACCAAAGTCCCCAGAAGACACTTTGAAGTGACAGATTGACCAGCAGCAAAGCACCAAGGCCAGGAACTTTTGTTTGCTCAGTGGGGCTGTAGAAGAGCACAAAGCCCAGCAGCTGCTGGGCAGAAGCACTTTTCCCCTGGGCTGTCCCTGAGCATCAAAGCACAGAGTCTTGTGTTTGTCAGGCAAGAGCTCTTTACCTGGTGATCAATGCTGATTGCTCCTGGTAAATCCAAAGTGCACCAACACAGTTGCATAATTATTTCCAACACATTGCACAGAGTTTGTCCGGTGGGCCAAGCAAGCAGTTACCAGCCTGCATGACAACCCAGAGTCCCAGACTGCATTGCTGGTAAATACACAGAAACCTCCTGTTCTGTTTCCTTGATGTGCTCCTGCTGATGGTGCTTCATTGAGCTGGGATTGGACCCTTCAGACTGTAAATGGCATCCTCCTTTTGGGTCTTGTTTCCAGGTCACTGTATTGCTCTAATCTGCAGTTGCACTCTTTCAGAGTTTTGATTGCTCCTTTTCTTAGAAAAGGAAGCTCTCATTGAAATGCTGATAAAATGTGTCTTTTTGGCTAAATCAGGATGTTTTCAATGGAAAAGAAACCAAAGAACCACACTGCAACAGTAACTATTCCTTGGTCTTCAGGGAATAGTTCCTTCTCCCTGTCTGATTGCTAGGCTGTAATCTGCCAGGACAGGGAGTGCCCTAACGTTTGCATCTCCTGAGATGAGGTTCATAGGCAGCAGGAAAAGAGAAATTCCTGAGGCAGTCAGTGTCAAGTTGTCATGCAGATAGCTCTGAACCCTCTCTGTGCTCTTCAGAAACCATTCTCTGATGGGATTGGTGGCAGTGGGACCCTTGAGCCTCATTGCAGAGAGCTGGATGCAGAGTATGGGGGAGCTGAGGTCATTTTAACCCCAGGATCTGGTGAGGGCTGGATCTCCTCAGCAGTGGCTCAGTGGCTGTTTCTGATGCTGTCTGTTCTGGCTGTCTTCTGCTGCCTGTGCTTGGTTTGCTCCCTGCTTGCCCCAGGGAGCTGCAGTGAGCTGCAGTGCAGAAGGAATCTCCTGGCCAGGTGTCCCCCCAGCCCTGCTCCCTCTCTCTGTGTTGCAGTCCTTTCTCCGTGGTGCCGGCCACAGGAGCTCTGGGCGCTGGTGACACCGTGCAGGTGACAGTGGGATTTCACCCGCGGGCCAGCGGTGACCATTGGGGCTCCCTGGCAGTGAGCTGCAGCACAGGTGAGTGCTGGGCCCTGCACGGGCACAGGACAGTTCTGCACCATGGCTCCGTGCTGTCCCATCCCCTGCATTCCCTCCAGAGGTACCTCCCCTGCTCAGCTTCACCCCAAAGCAAACTGAGAACTCCTTGGTCTTTAGGGGCTTGAGAAAGTGAATCCCCTCTAACAGGCAGAGATTTTGGACTCCTGTTGTGCTGGGAGTTGCTGAGTGGAGGAAGGAGGATCCCTGATTCTCCACTCCCATGTGGCTATGCCTGGCTGAAGTTTTATTTGATTCCTGGGCAGTGCTGTAGGTGAGGTCTCCATCAGACTCTCTCCAATGCAGTGGATTTCTTGCACACCTCTGTCCCATGTGTGTCTTCTCCCCTGGCTTGCCACAGACCCTTTTTCTCTGTGGCCCTTACACATAGATGTAGTTTCTGTCTAACAACATTTTCAGGTGCTCTAGTTCTTTTTTTTGTGACGAACCCAAACAAACTTCTCCCTGTCCCCATTTCCCAGGCTGTTCCTGCTGTTGCAAACCTCTCACATCTGTCTCCCATTTGATTTCTAGACTGAGGAATCCCATTCAGTCTTAATGGAGAAGCTGCTCTGTACTTACTCATCTTTCCTTTGTCCCTTTTTTATTTCATTTGCAATGCTCCAGCTTGGTTTTTCAGATCAGAACAATATCAAATATTTCAAGACTGATGAGGCTTTGGCTTTGGCCAGGGAGATGATGATGATGATGATGATGATTTTCATGGTGTTCATTTTGCTGTGGTTTGTCACATTGCAGAGCCAGGCTGGTTGTGTTTCCTCCCCTGTGTCCCCTCCTGCTGGGGGCTGTCACTTCACTTGTTCCTCTGGGCCTCCTTTTGCTGCCCACCTGCCCCCAGGCATATTTGCTGGTCAGCAACAAGGGATCCAAGGGATCAGGAGAGACAGAGTCTGGTGGGATGCCCAGGGAGAGTCTGGGCAAGGCAGGACTGAGCAGGGCTCCTCAGCCCTGTCACCTGAAGGACTTGGATGCAGAAATTCTGGTGATCTGAGTGGGTCACCGGAGCACGTGGACCAATCTCCCTGTCCATACTGTCACCTTGGGGCCAAATCTCCACAAACACCCTCAGAAATAAGGTGTTTAAGGAGCTGCTCAGGACATCCCCACATTCTACACACAGAGCTGTCAGGATGGGATAAATGGACTGATCCACAGAACTGCTCATTCAGCTCAAAACTGGGACACTTTCTTCTGTGCCCTGTGGTTTGCTCCGTTCCTTGTGCTTCCATCAGGCAGTGAGCTGAGCAAAGACTCCCCTTTGCTTTGTTCCAGGGGAAGAAATTATCCACACAAAGCTCCACGGAGAAGCTGTGGATGTCAACGTTGGGCTGAGCACAAGTTCCATGGAGCTTGACAAGACTTTCATCACCATGTCAAGCCACAGAACTGTGTTCATTGAGAACAGGAGTAACATCACAGCCCACTTCCAGTGGAAGGCTTTTCCTAGTGAGGAAGAAGAGAATGAAGAGAAGAGGAGGTTGGTTTGAAAGATGCATTTCAGTGAGATCCATGGCCCAAGAGTGAAACTAACGTTTGGCCTCAGGGGGGCGTTGGTGCTTTTGAAGGGTTAAGGCCAAGCAAACCATCCCTGGCACTGGGGTGTGTGTCCCTGGCCTTCAGGAGCTCAGCACTCAGCATTCCAGTTCCATTGATACTCCAGCCAGGGATGGCATTTTGGGAAGGAAAGGTCGATTGTGATGACTGGATTTCCTCAGGTTCTCATTGGGCTCTTGTCTCTCTAATCTTCTTCCTACATGACCTGGCAACATCCCTAAACATTTCCTGAATTGCCAGCCCCTTTTTCCAAAGGTGATACACCCTCTTCTTTCCCTTAGTTCCTTCAAAAGCATGGTCCAGGAGAAGGTGGCAAAGGTGCCAGAAGACCCCATGCTGTTCTCCCATGACATTTTTTCCATCGAGCCAATGGTAAGTGATAGCTGAGAACCTCATTTTCCTCCTCCTCCTCCTCTTCCACTTGCTCCTCCCAAGCACCCTGCCCCCGTCCCCCTTCCCCCGGCTGCAGTCACTGGGCAGATCCTCAGCTGGCCCCATGTGGTGGGAGGGAGGACATGGAGTTTCTGGAGTGGCTGCAGAGCTCCCTGCTCAAAGCATTTGTGCGCTGCAGGCTCAAGGTAGGGCTGGGAGCCTGACAAAGCCGAGCTCTGCTGCCAGGCTCGAGCTGCTCAAGGCACTGTGTGTGTGTCCCTGCAGTGTCACAGGGAGCAGTTATTGCAGGCAGGGGCTCCCCCAACACGTGGGGTTCAGCAGAGGCTGTTGGAGCACTGCCAGCTCACACACTGACCTGAAGCTTGCCACGGTTCCCTGGCAAAAGGAGGTCAAATTCAGCCCAAGGGTAATGCCAGAAATGCCAATCCCCTCCTGTAAGCATGCCTTGCACTATTTCTGAGTCTGCCTTCCAGTGTCATCTGTGAGCCTGGACACCAGGGTGCAAGGCTGAAATGGGCCTTTGGAGTTCTCCTGCACACAGGGACACAAAACCTTTTCCTTTTCTGGTGATGCAAGCAAACTGCCACGTGCTCCCATCAAGCAGAGCCCTGATTCTGAGTGCTGGCATTGTGAGAGATGATGAGTACCTGGTGTGTGCACAGTGCAAAATCCCTTCTCATCTTGGAGTAAAGCCCAGAATAATCCCAACCTCTGCTTTCTTTCAAAACAGCTTAACTAATATTTGCATTTCAAGGAAGGGCATCATGTTCTCTTCTTGATCACTCCTATGGCCCATCTAAGGCCAAGAGCCACCAGTGCACAGGGGCAGTTGCATCCCACTGTGGCTGCCAGCAGCATGATGTGAGCAAGAGCTTGTGTCAGAGCAGCAGGAATCTTGTGGAGAGTGGGAGCTGATCAGCTGAGCATTGAGAGCTTCCAGCGCTGGGTTGAGCTGGGTTTGGAGGGTTTCCTTGGCTCCTTGGGTGGTTCACTCATCACTGATGCTCTAAACAAAGGCTTACAGGAGTGTGGTCGCAAACAAGCAGTGTGAAGTGTGCAGAGCAATGTTTTGCTGTCTCTCTCTGTTGTAGGAAGGAGAAATCGGGCCGAATTGTTCGGCCGAAATCAAGGTGACCTTCAAACCCCTGGAAGCACTGGAGTATGGAAGTGTGGCTTACTGCAGCATCTCAGGTGCAGCTCCTTTGCCCTGCTTCTCTGCCCCTCAGTGAAGCCATGGTGCAAGCCTGAGCCCACTGGGCTCCCATGGAACTGCTGGGAAGAGTCCCTGGTCAGCAGGGACACCTCCCCCTAGACCAGGAAGCTCCAAGCCCCATCCAGCCTAGCTTGGAGCACTTGCAGGGCTGGAACCCCCACAGCTTCCCTGGGGAACCTGCTCCAATCACTCACAGTAAAAAATTCCTTCCCTAATATCTAACCTCAATTTCCTTTCTTTCAATTTCTACCCATTACTCCTTGGCCTGCCACTCCAGGACACCAGAGATGTTTTAAACTCAGCAAAGTGGTGGCTCAAATTGGAAAGCAGCCCGAGGAATGGGTTAGAAATTAGAAGTCAGCCCCAAGGGATATCTCCTGAGGGGAGAGAAGGGTCCAGATCTTCTCCTGCAGCATCAGGAGCTGGTTGCATCCAGCTCATTCAGGCACTAGCACTGAGGCAGCCTGGAAAATGCAGTGTAACAGAGGGAATGATTGCACTGCAATGGACATCTCTCCCCAGGCCGTGAGAGCAGGCTGCCCCTGCAGCTCCGAGGGGAAGGCCAAGGACCCTTGGTTGAACTCAGCTCTCAGACTCTGGACCTTGGGAACGTTTTTGTCAACACCCCCCACGTCTATGAGGTGAGCAGCAGGACTTGGGATGGATCCTGATGGCTCCTGAGGCAGCAGCAAGCGTGCTGGAGCTGTGGAATTCCTGCCACCCTGGGCACTTGTGAGCAGGGAATATTTGATGTCCTGCTCAAATCTGGGGGGGGTCAGAAAGGTGTGTCTGTTGTTCCTGAAGCCCCAGTCCCTGCTTTTGGGCAGCCTTCCTTAGGGATCAGCTGGGAGGCTTCCTGCACTACAACCCCTTGGCCCATGAACCCAGCACTGGCTCCAAAAGCTGCATGTTCAGAGGCTTTTGTGGCAGTGCAGACACAAGGTTCCTTTGGCCTGGGCTCTGCAGAAGCAGCTGACACAAACTGGCTGCCTTTGAGCTTCAGCCCACTGCAACAGCTTCCAGGCAAGTGTCTCCTGCTGATTGCTGCAAGGCACAGGAAAGCCTTGGGAGTTCTCTCCCTTGCTGACCAGTCCCTCAGCACACTTCAGCCTTGGTGCATCTCTGGCTCTAGAAAGAGAAAAGTGTCCCTGGGAATAAAGCAAAGCATTTCTCTACCTATTTGCCTCCCGCACAATAGTATCAAGCTTGCCAAAAAAACCCATGAGAGATCAACTGAAGGGGTAGAAAGTGAGGCACTGCATCATGCCAGACATTTTCAAAAGCTTGGCTGGGGAAGAGAAAGACACCCTGAGTTTTCTTACCAAAAGTTGGTGCTGTCTGTACATTTTGATGCTGATGCCTCATTCCCAATGTATTGTTTTCATGGTGTGGGGAAAGGTGAATGAGCAGATGGTGCTGGTGGAGCTGTGCTAACTGGGGCAGCAGCAGCTCTGGGGTGATTCCCTACACAGCTGCAATCAGCCCATGTTGCTCTCAGGACCAGCTCTCAGTGAGCTTGGTGATGCTGAGCAGAGGTGCACAGCTCTGTGTCCATGGGATCACCCCAGGGTGAGTGCAGTTCTGGGGAGTTACCTCTGCTCTGCAGGAAAACCCAAAGGCAGAACTTGTCCTGTTGTATCTTTTGACTTCTGCCACTCAGCAGCACAAAGCATCTTCTGCCTTTTCTGGCTGTTCTTGGCATCATGAGAAAATAACTCCCAAGAAGGGAAGGTTCCACATGTATTTCCACTTTGCTTTCTTGCTGCTGCAGGTGAAACTGATGAACCGAGGAGCTCTTGATGCTCCCTTCACCTGTATCCCTTCAGCCACCAAGGTGGGCTCCTGCTTCAAGTTTGCACCCGAGGAGGGCATCATTGCAGCAGGAGGGAGCCAGACTGTGCAGATCTCCTTCAGTGCCACCGTGTTGGGCAGCTTTGAGGAAGAGTTCCAGCTCAGAGTGGCTGGATCTCCTACGCCTGCCATCCTGACCATCAAGTAAGGACCCTAGGAGCTGGGTGGGCACATCTGTAGCTGTCTCTGGGACATCCCCCACCTACCTCATGTTGGGCTGGAGCAGAGAAAAAAGGTGTTTCCTGAGGTCTGAATCTGTGCTCTGATGCTGGCACTGCTTTAGTGTGAGGATGCCTCCTGCCCTTGGTGGTGCCTGGGAGCTGGAATGACTCCTCCCTGCAGAGATCTCCCTGTGCCTTGGGCCATGGCAGGCAGTGGGATGGATCAGCCTTGGGCAGCAGCTGCTCTGGGATGTCCCACCTGAATGGGCCAGCCTGGCTGATTCTGCAGCAGCAGCAGTGTTTGTAAAAACTTGTGTTAATAATCCATGCCAGGTGGGCAGCAGCAGCCTCAGCTCACCTCTGCCAGCCCTGCTGGGAGGGACAAGCTGTGCTCCCAGCTCCTGTGCACAGAGTGCTCTGGTGCCTCCTTGGCACAGCCAGGAAAGGGCTGAGGTGGGAGTCAGGGAACTGCAGCAGGAACTGTCCCAAGGACTTGAGCATCCTCCCGTGGGCTGGGGCCATGGCAAGAGATAATCCTGGCCCAGCACAAGGGAGAAGGGCTGATCACAGGGGAAGCAGAGCTCAGTCCTCAGAAGCACAGCAGCGTGAGGCCTTGTCCCTGCCAGCCTGAGCCATGTGCTGCTGGGATAATGTAGTGGGAGCAGGAGAGCTGATGCTGGCTGCTCTGCAGCTTTGGAGCTGGGCTGCTGCTGTTGGCAGGCGCTGGCTCAAGGCAGTAAAGAAATGGAAGCAATCTGCACTGGATTACACCAATAAGATAAGGGAGAGGGATAAAAAAGAGCAAGGAAGTTCTTACCTAGCAAGAGAAAAGTGGCAAGTAGGTGTGCCCACAGTGGAGAAACAATGATGCTGGCTTTGTTTTTGGAGGAAAAGTGCTGCTTTTGTATTTTGGAAATCAAGAGGAACCTTTCACCATCAAATAATTGATTCTCCTCTGTCCCTCCCCAAAAGTGATCAGGGGTGTTTCTGCATAAGCAGCTTTCTCCTTGGGCAAGGGCAGGTGTCTCTTGTTGAGATGTGCAGAGCAGAGCCAGGGGCAGTCCTGTGAACACAACACAAGGCCCAGGTCACTGCTCCTTGAGTTTGAACCAAAAGGCAGAGTGGGCATTGATTGGCATCAACCATGAAATCAACTGGTGAGTGTTGTGCAGCTTCAAGTGCTGATTTCAGTGGATGTTGGTGACTTTTGGAGTTTGTCTGCTGAGTTCCAGGACAGCTGAGGTGTTGTGCTGGATTCAGGACACCCTGGTTTGGTTGCTGAAGCTGTTGCTCTTGGCTGTGCCAGCTGGTGCACTGCTGACAAGCTGGTCCTTTCCTCTGGGATCCATCTGTCCCCGGCTAGAACTGTTGCTGCTCCTTTCAGAGGATGATTGGGCATGGCCTGGATTCATGTCTCAGAACTCTGTCTGTCATGATTGTGTGGGTCAAACTCTGCTGAGAAAGCTCCTCCATGGGAACAGCAGTTCCAGCTAAGAAGGAGCAAAGCAGGGAACCTGTGGCTGCGAGAGCTGCTTACAGAAGTGTGTGGGGACACCTTTATGTCCATCCCCTTGCAGACGGGGAAACTGAGGCACAGAGCCATGTCTGGGTGTGTGTTCAGGGTCCTTCATGGGACCAGCAACAACCTGGGGGCTTCTCCTGCCTGCCCTGTGCCCAGAGCCCATCAGTGGCTGTTGGCTGCTGGCCACTTGGCTTTAGCTGCCTCCTGTGCACGGGGCCCTGTGCTGAGCCCATGGGGCTGTGTTGGTTGGAAACCCAGGGTGCCCTGAGCCCAGGTTTTGTGCCCCCGAGCCAGGACAGCCAGACCTTTGCAATTCCTTTAACCGAGCCGTTTCCTCCTCTGTCCTCGCCCTCCAGGGGCAGCGTCAGTGCACTGAGTTTACACTTCGACCTCCCTGAGCTTGACTTCGGGGACATCTCCTTTGGTGAGTGTTCCCTGGGCTGGGACACAGCCTCAGGAATCTGTGCCTTCCAACAGAACAGCATCCCTCACTCACGCTCTGCCCCAGCAGCCTCTCCAGGCTGTGAACTGCAGGGCTGCTGCTGCCTCAGGTGGCATTTTGCCATTGGGAGATCCAACAGAAGCAAGGAATATAAAGTCAGTGTTTTCTGGTGTCTCTGTGCTGCTTTAAAAGACAGATGTCTGTCAAGGAAGGTGGGAATCTTCCTGCAATGGAAAGATGAGCCCATCCCTCCAAATAATTCTACCTTTGAAATGAGAGGGCTCCCAGGCAAAACTATGGGAAAAGGAATAACAGTTCTTTCCTAGACTCGATCAGGAGAGCACAGATAAGAAGGCAAGAACAGACGTTTCCCAGGCGCCAAGTCCCGTTTTTCCCCTTGAGTGGAGTTCGGGTCCCAGCAGGAGGAGCTGTGGGATCCGGCAGGGCAGTGATCCCCTCCCAGCCGGTGCAGGGAGGGAAGGAGGGAAGGGAAGGGAGGAAGGAAGGAAATGCTCCTTTTGCAAACTGCCAAAGGGCAGGGGGATGTCGGCAGTGCGGAGCAGCAGCAGGCAGGAGCAGGGCAGGCAGGCAGGGTCGATGGCAGCGCTGAGCTGCAGCCAGGGCAGTCCCGGGGCCAAGCACACAACCTCCCGCAGCAGCAGCGGCCGAGCTTCGATCCCCGAGCGGGAGGAAGGGAAGCTCCGCTCCCTGCCCGAGCTCAGCTCCGACTGCACAGCCGCCCCCAGTATCACGCCCGAAATCCCAAAAAACCCCGAAGGGAAAAGCCCAGCCCCAGGGCCAAAACACCCCAAAACCCCTCTGCCCCTTCCCAGACCAAGGGCAACATTCACTGCCAAGCCTAAACCCAGAACAATGAAGTTCCTGAACTTTGGAAGGAAACTCATTGCCTTTCCTGAGCTGCTTCTTCCCCAGCCTGCATCGGCATGGAGGCACTTGTCAAGTTGCCTTGTGAAGAAATGAAACAAGCAAGGCAACAGATGGAAATATGGTTCTGAACCAGGAGATTGATCCTGCTGAATCCAATTTCATTCCTAAGGTCTCTCCAGCTGAAGGCAGCTGTTGTATCTTTGCTTCTTTGTGACTGTTGACTGTTGTCTGCATGTGCTGAGCTCAGTCTCATTTGAGGTTTTGACATCTGGGTTTGTCCTTTTTGTGCCTCTCCTACCTCCCTGCTGGAGTCACTGCTGGAGCTGGCAGTGGTCACTTGGATGGGCCCAGAGAAGCTCTGGGCTGCACCTGCAGTCCCCATCTGTGTTCCAGGGACTGTTGGTGAGCAGGCCTGGGGAGAAGTCTCCTCCCCACAGAGCTGGCCAGCCCAGCCAGGTGTGCCCTGTAGAGCAGGTTGTGGCTGCTCTGTGGGCTCTGCAGGACATCCCCACCATGAGTGGCTGTATCTCTGGCTTTCCAGGATGGAAAGCAAATCTCAGAGCTAAAGTGGGCTAAACCCTTGCAGGCAGCAATCCCAGTGAGCAGCATGGCTGTGATGTCCCTGTTTGTTGGGTGAGGTGGGACCTGATTCCTAATTGCTAATCTCAAAGCAAGGCTTGGGTGTGCCCCCAGCTGAGTGGGCTCTGAGCTGTCCCGTGCTCAGTCTGTTTGGCCCAAACCAAGAGATGCCTCAAGGATGCTGCAGAGAGAAGCTGCATTAGGGTGCTTTGCCTCACGTTCTAGTTCCTGATTCCATCCTCACTTTCTTTTGCTGTAGCTTCTTCTCAATGACGACTCCCTGTTTATATCTCTTGAAAACAGTGGGAGTGTTGGCAGGCTTCCCAGGGAATTTGACAGCTTGAATTCTCAGAGTAAATGGTGGGTCTGGGTGCACACCCATCACTGAGAGATAAGTGGTGCTGGTTTGGGGCAGGTGAGGGAGCTCCTCGCCATCCCAAAGATGCAGTGTTGAGCAGGGCTAGGAGTGGGCATTTTCAAGGCTGCAGTCTGGACTCTGTGTCAAAGGGAACTAAGTGACAATTAATTCCTCACGCACCTTCTCGGTGAGCTGTAGTTCAGATAATAAAGAGCTGAACTCCAATCCCACTTTGATCCTGCCAGGATATTCACCCCAGGATCATGCCATCATGGGTGCCTGACTGGATATTTGTGTCCTTTGCCAGGCTTTCCCTACACCCAGCGCTGTCGCCTCACCAACAGCTCCGCGGTGCCGCTGACGTTCCAGCTCCGCATGTCGGACGATGGCACGCAGCCGGCTGTTGACAGCGTGGATCAGATCCGCAGGCACAGCGACCCAGCCTGGAGGAAGGGAATCCATTTCTATGTTGAGCCCAGGGAGTTCACCATGAATCCCAGCCGAGGGACCATCCTCCCCCAGGGACACCAGGACATCGAGGTACAGCCAGAGTCCAGCCACAGACGCTGCAGCACCAGGGCTGAAGCTGCACTGGAGTGTGGGAGGGCTTTAGCTCTGGTGCCAGCTTTGAGCATGGTGGGAGGGAGAGATCTGCACTGCTGGGAGGCCTCTGCTAGCTGGCTTACTCGGGATGTTCCTCCAGGAGCACTGTTTGGTTTCCAAAATCATCTGCTGAGGTCACATACCTTATGGTCAAGGCCTGAAGCCATTCTTGTGTTTTTGAGAGCAATTGATTTGATTGCAAGTGGGCAGAGCAAGGATGATGGCAGAAGGTGGCTGTTAGAGAGATGTCATTGTATAAAGCAGTTAGCTTTTCTTCTTGGTCTCATTTCCCCCCTCCTGGGGAGCAGAATGATTTGTGTTCACTGCAGGAATCTCTAGAGGGGACAGAAAACTTTGCAGCCATGTGTAGTGGTTCAAATTTATTTTATTGATTTCTTCTTAAGTGGTTTGTTCTGTTGTACCCCCATGTTCTCCCCGAGTTGTTTTACCCCTGGGTTTCACCCTCCCTCAAAGCTGTCCCTCATGCCATTCCTTGCCCCTTGTTCCAGCTCTTTCCCTGCCTTTCAAGGCAACCCACCCCCTTTTGTTCCCCAGCCTTCTTTGCCAATTTGACCTCGAGCCATTCCCTGTCTGCAACACTCCTTTGGAATTCCCCTATTCCTGGAGGTCCCATTGGCCCTTGTGAGCCATCCTCTCCACCCTCCTACCCCAAGTGGCCCCAGATGTACACTTGATGTAATCCCCTCCCTGCTCCCCTGAGGATTCCCTAATGGTTTGCTGTTTGTATCCCCCCGCCCCCCCCCCCCCCCCCCATTTGTGCCTGTACAAAAGCCATTTCACAGGAGTGCCCAGGGCTCTTTTGCCTCTGATCCCCTTGCTTGGAATAAACCCTTCCTTGTGGAACTTCAAGACAGGGAGCCTCCTCCTTTCTTCTCTGCCTGCTCCCTGTCGTGGCTTGTCTCTTGCACCATAGAGCAAGTGCCTCTGAGGGTTCTGCCTCTGGTAAGTGCCCATCCTGAGGCAGTTCCCCACTCCTGGCATGGGGCTGGAGTTCTGAGAGCCAGCCCGGGCTCCGGGTCCCACGGCAGCCATGAAGTGCCCAGCACCTGCTGGGCCACGCTTTGCCCTCAGCTTGCTGCTGTAAAGCTGAACTCATTTTGTTCAAGTCAGATTTCCTCTGCATGGATGTCATTGTAGTCAGATGAGAAATTGGACCCCTAATTTGAATTCAGTATTGCAAAGAGCTTTAGTCTGATGTCTGAATGTAGCTGACCTATGCCCTGATAGCAAGGTGTGTTTAACAAATCTGGTATTGCCAGAAGGCTTTTGTTCCTCTGAGACTGTGCTCTACACATGGAGCTGCAGAAGAATGAAGGCCAAATCCTCCTCAAGAACTGGAGGATATCACAGGTGGGTAATGAGCTTTTGTAAGGAAGAATTTCCTGTTCTTCTCTTCCACCAGGTGACCCTGTGTTCCAACACGGTGATGGAGTTCCGCCGGAGGATGCTGGTGGACCTGGAGGGCATTGGCAAGGGAGTGACAAAACTGTTCATCACAGCCAGGTACCAGCCCTTGCCTGGCCTCCCCCAGGCACTGCCTTGCACAGGCTTTGCTGGCTGCAGCTGCCAAGGAGAAGTGCTGCTTAATGGCCTCATGTTGTGCCAGCTGGACATGAGAACAGCAGGGCTTGGGCAGCAGCCTGTGGTGAAAAGCAGCCCTGCTCACAGCCCAGCACGGTCCTGGGCCCTCTTCTAAAGGGACCAGGAATGATATCATTTCTTGGCCTGGGTTTTGGTGCTTGAGGTGGAACAAATTTCCCGAGGGCCTCCTCTCCTTCTTGCTGCAGGATGTGGAGTTGTGCTGGTTGTGACCAGCGTGCATTGGTTTGGGCCACAGCAAGCAGCCTGCTGAGAGTCAGGCTCTGCTTCTGTTCATGAGGGCACCTGGCAGGGGGGAAGTGGCTCTCAGCAAGAGTGGCGAGGGCAAGGTCTTAGGAGGGGAAAGCAGCCCTGGATGTGGCAGCTCAGTCCAGTTTTTCTCCTTCCCTCTCCTTCCCATTTTGAGCTTTAATATTCTCAGAGTTGAGACTAAAGGCCGTTGTTGCTGCAGCAGAATTCCATCCTGCTGTGCTGCTGTGGGTGCCAGTTGAATGCCCAGAGGGATGCAGCTCCCTGGTGCTGTTCCCTGTCCCAGGCAGAGCCATCCAGTCAGTGCCTGGGCTGCCATTCTGTAAAGCAGGTGGAGCTGGGGCCAGTCAGTGCCTGGAGCTGTGCAGGGAAGGAGGGAGGGAGCTGCAGGGCCTGGGAGGGGGTGATCAGCCACTCTGGAGGGCAGCTGGTGTCTCGTGCCCTCCAGGGCTGGGGCAAAGAGCTGAGTTCTCAGGCAGGGCAACAGCACCATGGCAGAGAAGGGAGTCATTTTTCCTGAGACACTGGAGCTGTGTGTTCCTTGAGCCTTAGTGAGCCCTGATCCTTGTTGGGAAGGCTCCCCCAGAGCTCGTGGATCACTGGGACTGTGACAGGAGTCCTTGCAAGGCTTCTTGGGCAAAGGAGGGGCTGAGGCAGCTGTGGCACAAAGTGCTCTGCCTGGGGCACTTGGCAGCCTCTGGGTGCTGCCTCAGGGTTTGCCCCTCCTTGACAGGACCTGTTTGAGTGGGAAGAGGCAGAAGGCAATTTATCCCTGTAGGGCTGTTAAATGTCCATTTGACAGTGACCAATGTGTTCTGCTGCATTGCACAATCTTTGGGGGTAAACGTTCTCCATTCTCTCAGTATCTCTGATTCCCCTGGGGTCATCTCTTTGCCCAGATGTCTCGTTCCTGAGCTCCAAGTGTCCCCCTATGTGCTCCAGTACGATGAGTGCCACCTGAAGGTGCCCTATGAGAAGAAGCTCGTCATCAGGAATCCCAGCCACCTCCCTGGCTGCTACGGGCTTATTCCCCAGGTTTGGCATCACATCCACCTCCTCCTGTCAAATATTATTGAGGAGATTCTTAGGGGAAAAAAATGGTTTGGATAAGACTTTGCTGCTTTCTATTCAGTCTTAAAGATCTGCTGAGAACAGGATCCTACCCGAATGTAAACTTGAGGAGGCAGTGTAAGCTGCTGAGGGAACAGTTGATGTTCTAGTCTTCAGGGTGTTTTCTTGTGGGAGATCTTAGAGGGTTGTGAAAAGCTGCTGCATCCAGAGACACCAGTGCCTGTGCTGGCAGCCTCCTTGCAGGATCCCCTGCGAATGTTAAGCCTCCAATTCTTGCATCTTGTTTGTTCCTTTTACCTTTGTCCTGGGGAGTTTTAAACGTGTGTGTAAGTTGCTGTTGCGGTGGATGTTAAGGAGTCTAAAGTTTCTTGAGAGGTGCCTCTGAAGCTGCATTTCATTCTGTCCCTTCCAGAAACACAAGGAGGACTCTGCTGTGTTCTACTCCAGCCCCCAGCCCTGTGGGATTGTCCAGCCCCAGAGCACAGCAGAGATCCCAGTTGTGGTGGAGGTGCAGGCGCTGGGCGAGCATCGCACCAACGTTCTCATCGGCGTGTTCGGGGATGAGAGAAACCCCCTGGTGAGGGCAAGGGGAGCTGTGTGCCTGTGGGCAACTGCTCCTGGCAGGGGGCACAGGGACAGGGATTCTTCTGGGGAAAACAGGCACAGGCTGCTGTGGAGAAGGACGGGAGGGATGGGTGGCACAAACAGCTCGTGCCTTAGAGGTGGGAATCTCAGTGTCTGACACAGAATGGAGTTGGGCTAAGCTGGGATCCAGGGTCATTTTAGTTCATTGTTCTTTAAAATGCTGTTCACTTTGGAAACATCTGGTTTAAATGCCATCTCTCTGAGCACAAAAGAGGAGGTCAGAAGACTTCTAAGAACCTTGAGCTTTCTATAAAAGAAAGAAAAGCTGGCATTTGAAGTGTGGATGCAAAGATTGAAACTTATCTTAAGACATATGGAAATG
The DNA here is from genome assembly GCF_027477595.1 of Haemorhous mexicanus. Lineage (NCBI taxonomy): Eukaryota > Metazoa > Chordata > Aves > Passeriformes > Fringillidae > Haemorhous > Haemorhous mexicanus. The sequence continues at coordinate 5,336,108 of NC_082356.1, read as the reverse complement.
GTGATGCCAAATTCCCTGGATGGCAGCAAACATCTGAACCTGGGCCATTGTGGCACTGCCTGTAAATCAGTGAACAGGAAGGACAGGCAGTGCAGGCTGTGCCAGGGAGCCTGAAGTTTGACAAAACAGTTGCTTTCAACTCTCAGGCTGCTTCCCTTAACGAGGAGGGTTTCTCCCCACCAGAAGAACCAGTTGTTTAACTGTCAGCATGGTCTTAACTAGAGATTTCTGGCAAATCTTTTACCTTTGGGCCAATAATTTGTACTTTGAAAGGTTCTCTTACCTTAATCCTTTTCAATTTGGAGGTGAACATGTAATTTTCTTTTTCCCCAAAAGCCCAGCATTTCAGCTGGAGAGTGCTAGGTGTCCCTAAAGAAATAACGTGAGCAGGGTTGAGCTGTTGAAGGTTTTTTAGGTTTCCCTGTTGTAGTTTGGTTTGGGTTTTTTTAAAAATCTTTCTTGCTTGCTTCCTGGCACAGAGAGCACAATTACGGAGCTCAGGACGGCTGGCAGAAACCTCCCCAAGCCCAAGGGTGACAGAGCTTGGCAGGATCCCAGCACCACAGCCTGTGTATGTATGGATGGGGAATGTGACCTGAGTCACCTGGGAGTGCTGGAAAATGTCAACCAAGGCCCCAGCAGTGTCAGGGGAACATTCCTGATAAATCCCTGGTGGAGCTGCAGAGTTTCTGGCCTTGGGCACTGGGGGGGGCTGTGCTGGCTGGGCACTGGCTGGGTCTGCCCCTGGGTGCCTCAGATCTCACCTTTTTGCTTGCCTTCTCTGTCCTTTCCTCTCCCACTGTGCTTTTGGCATCCCCACAAGGTGTTCATGCCTGTCCTCTGGAGCTGCTCAGTGCAAGCAGTTGCAGCTGCTGCAGCAGCTCAGTGTCATCCCTGGGCTGCCTTTAGAGCAGAGCTGCTCCAGCCTGGATTGGGAAGGGCTGGATCAAACCATTTCTCAGTTCAAGGTGCCAGCACCCAGCCAGGGGCTGCATCCTGACCAGGAGCTGCTGGTGCAGGTGTCCCTCCCTCCCACTGCAGGTCCCTGTTCATAGTTCTCTTATTTTCCAGAGATGAGCTTCACCCACCTAAGTTCAAGCCCCAACCACCAAAGGAGAAGAGAATCGGCTTGGACTCCTCAGCATCTCGATGGCGGAACTTCAAGATCAGAAGGGAGGAGCCAGTCCCAGCCCTGAGAGAAGTGCAGGATCTTGCCCAGTCTTCAGGAGCAGAGGTAGATTTTCTTGTCCACCCAGTGCTTGTGTTGCCTCCCCAGCCTGCCAGCACCAAGTCATGCTCGTGCTGACCTCCCTTTTTGCTGCCCTGCTGTCCTGTGCCCTGGCAGTGGGCTGGGCAGCAGGGCCAGTGGCTGGACATGGGGTGAGTGGGGGGGAGAAAGAGGAGAGTTTTCCTTGGAGAAGCTGACTCAGATCCTACAGGCCTGTGCTGAGTGTGGGATGTTTTGCCTTGTTTCCTTCCCAATGTAAGATGAGACTTTTATCTGCATCATCATGCTCAGAGCTCCAGCTTCCTTCCCAGAGCAAGCTGGGATGAGTCCTGATCTCCATGGAGCCTCTTCCCAAGCCAGCCAGACTCCCTGTGTGCAGGGCTCTGCTTTCACCCCAGAGCTGCTGTTGCACTGCTGGCCCTGAAGCTCTCTTACAAAGGGAGACTTTGCAGAGTGGCTGTCTCTTCCTCCCAGCACAGAAAATGGCTTGTTTTTCAGGTGCCAGCACAAACTCCTGAAAACCCTCCCCTCCCACGAGGCTTGGAGGGATTCAGGTGCTCCCTGGACGTAGTGCACACTCCCCTGGAAGGCAAGAGGGAATCTGTCTCACTTGCCCATTGTCAGTGTGGCCAGCAGGGCTGGAGCTCCCAGTGCCACTGGGGGCCCTCAGCATTGGCCACAGAGGGGCCTCCCCTCCCTCCAGGCCCAGCACAAAGTGCTGCTGAAGCAGCTGCTTGTTGGAGAGGCCGTGCAGGACACGGTGTGGGGCTGCCCAAGGACGCTGTGCAGCACCTGTGGAGGGCACTGCTCCCCCTGGAACTCCTCAGGTGGTCCATAGGAAATTTTTGCAGGAGCTTTTGCTGTAGCACCTTGAGAAAGCAGCATTTCAATCAGAGAGAGAGGGGAAGAGCCTCAGGAGTCAGATGAGCTGGGCTGGACTCCTTCCCTCAGCTGCAAGAGCTTTCACTCTGAGTCTTCTCCTTCTCTAAAAGCAGGAAGTTTTTAAACTTTTTCAAGGCAAGTTGTGCATCAGAGAGAATTTCTACTGCCAGGAGACATCCCAGTTCCCTTTCATGTAATGTACTAATCAATGCATTGACCCATGAGCATGGGAGAAGATTTTCCCCATGGTCCCTGCCCTGGTCAGTGGCATGGATGCAGGATGAGGTGAGGGTGATTCTGGCAGTGTTTGGAGAATAGGCCCCTCCAGGTCCAGCTGCACTTTGCTCCAAGATGCTCTTCTGCATCCATTTCCATGCTCAACACCTCAATCTCTCCTGTCTTCCATCCAGGCTTTCAGTATCCTGCCACTCTCAGGTGTGCTGCAGCCAGGACAGAGCCAGCAGGTTTCCTCCACCTTCTCTGGCCACCTCAGCAGCACCTCCAATGTCACGGAGCTGTGCCACGTGGAGGGAGGCCCCACCTGTGAGGTGCTGGTGACCGGGGAGGCCTCAGGTGTCAGCTCCTCCCTGAGCCCCCGGGAGATCAGCTGTGGCTCTCAGGCACCTCTCAGGGACAGGTGAGTGAGCCTTGCATGGGTTACTGCTCTGCCATGGGTTCTTGTCCCTGCAGGGCTTCCCTGCTCCAAGGACTCTGAGCTCAGAGGTGCTGCATAGCAAAGGCCAGAAGCAGCACAGGGATGGCCACTCTGAGCTCCCTGGCTCCCAAGAGAGGAAGGACCTTCTTCTGTTGAGACAGAACATCATCTGCTCTATAGGAGTGCTGAGCCCTCCTGGCTTAGCTGCTGCCTGCAGGGAGCTGGGCTCTGGGCTTGCCTTGGCACTGCCTCTGGAGGTGTCTTGAAGTCCATGGTGTTGAGTGGCATCTTCTTCATCATCTCCCTTCTTCACCAAAGCAGTGGGATTGTGGGATGGGCAGGCATGGGGCACAGACCAAACCTTGCTTTGGGTCCTGCTCCTGCCCCAGATGAAGTCCTTGCAATGCTGATCTGCCAGGTTCTCCTTGTGGTGGGACAGCACCCAGAAAAGCTCATGTCCTTGAGGCTCCCCTTCAGCTGCAGCAGTAGGCAAGCACAGGAGAAGCTCAGCTCCAGCAAGGCAGCCCAGCTCAGGACACACAGGCCAAGTGTGGAGCTGGGAAGGGAGGCTGCTCAAAGCAAGCCTGTGCATCAGGACTTCTTCAGGCCAGGCTGAAGTTGGTTTCATGGGGAGGAGATGGATGAGGCTGCTTCCAATGGTTTCCACGGCAGCCAGCCCTGGTTTGCTTGGTCACAGCTGGGTTCCAGCAGGAAATCTGGCTGCCAAGAGCCTGTCTGGCAGGAGAGGAGTTCCTGCAGCCTTTGCTTTCTGACTGACAGGATTGTTCTCATTAAGGAGCAGGCTAGGAGTCCTTAAAACCAAAGATGAGGGACAGAGACTCTCTAACTAATTAAAGTCAGACAGTGGTGTGTTTATTAACACCGGCGGGCGGCACCAGAGCCGTCCCTAAAAGGCGTGACCGCGCTGCCCAAGGTTCTCTGCCCTCTCTTTATTTCCCAAGATCTTACATACAATACATCTGCACAGCCCCAGCCCCTCCCATCCCTGCTATGTATTCAAATGAGGTCATTGGTCCTTCACACCTGTGCAATTCTTCTCTTGAATTGGGTCGGTGGTCTGAAATTGGTCAGTGGTTTTAAGGGATGAAGTCAGGAATGTCTTCATCAGGTCTCTGTGACCCTCTGGCATGATCCAAGATCCCCTGCTTAGTGATTGATTGACATCAAGTCCAGGTGCTAACCCATTGTTCTACTGGTTTCAATTTGTTCTTGGAACAGTTCACTTACTCCCCTTCCTTCTAGAAAGAAGCTCCTAATGGTAAACAATAGAACAATCAGCTCCAGCTTAAGCATCTCATAATCATTAACCTATGGTCTGCCTATCTACCTTACATCCTGATCCATGGGAATTGCTTCTAACCCTCAGCTGAAATCTTAACCCTTTAAAATCATGCTTCAGCTGTGCCCAGGGAGAAGGGGCTGAATGAGCTGAGTAAGAATGGTAGGAGAGAGAAGCAGATGTGAGCAATCTGTGCTCTGCTCTAACCTGGGAAGCCAAGAGACAAAGGGCGTTTTCAGCACCAGCACAGAGAGCTGGTGGATCAGCCTTTGGCACTGGGCTGGAGGGCTCTGGCTGAGCCTTAAGAGGGAGCTTGCACAGTCAAGAGCTGATGATGGCAAAGCTCAGGTTTGGCTGGTCCTGGAGGTCCCCTTCCACCAGTGCCCTCACTTGGGATGTTCCCAGCCTCTGTGGGTTGAGGAGAATTCACGGAAATGGCCTCAGGGTGAAGGAGTGAAGTGCAGGGCCAGCCAGGACTGGTGAGCCCAAGTTTCTGGTGGGACTCTCAGCCATGTTTTCTGTTTTGTCTGCAGAAGGGAACTGAAGCAGCCCGCTCAAAAGCTTCAGGAGGAGGCCAAAACCTTAGAGGAAGAAAAGAGGCAGAAGGAGGAAGAGAGGTGGAAGAAGGGAAAGAAGGGAGTTTGTGTGGGGAAGCAGCCTCCAAAAGCAGAGAAGGGGAAAAGCAAACCACCAGAGATGAAGGAAACCAAAATCCCAAAAAAAGAAACAAAATCCCCTGAGAAGAGGGAAAAGAAAGGCCCAGAGAAGAAAGAAACCAACGCCCCAGAGAAGAAGGTCACCAAAGCCCCACAGAAGGGGAAAGCCAAAGTCCAAAAGAAGGGGGGGAACTGAAATACCAGAAAAACCACATGGGATGGAGAAGGACTTCTAATTTTTTTATTCACACAACTAATTATACTCAGTTTATTAGACATCTTGTTTAATTTTAGCTAGTTAACAAATTTCTTAGCAGTTTTTCTATTATTGTTTAATAAATAGATTTTAGTTGTGCATCAAATCTCTCTACTGTATTGTTTTTCTGTTCTCTTCACTGATTCTCATGGCACAAATCCCTTGTTCTTGCAGGTGCATTTGTTTCTCACCCTCAGAATAGATTGTTCACAAAGTCTCATTCTCAAAATCGCTTCACATGGGAACTTGTAACTGCTTAGCTGCACTCAGAGGAGATGACAGGCCAGCTGTTAATAGAGCAGAGCAAGGCCTGATTTCATAGGGCCTTTCTTTTATCAATTTTCTACCTGTCTATGGCATCTCCCCCTTTTTGTTCATTTAAAAAAGGCTCCTCTGTTCTGATGTTGAAACTGCTCACTCTTGTGAGGGTATTATCTCATCAAGGTTATCACTGGTTATCTATTAGATATGGGATAAGATAGATAAAGAGCAATTACAATCAACAAAACTTACCAAATTCTATCAAGTCATTGACACAGGGTTTTGCAGCATGAGAAAACAGAAGAATAATGTCCAATGTCTCTTGGGGAAATGGAAAGAAATGACCATTGTTTCCATTTAGTTGAGAAGGATGAGAAAGTCCATTAGCTGGAAATGTTGATCTTTGCCATCCCTGAATGTCCTCCTGGGAGCTGGAACAGGGAATAACTGGAGAAGGTCAGTAGGAGCACTGTACCATGAGGGTGCCATGAGGCTTTTGTTGGCAAAGTGCCTCTGTCAGTTTCCAGACCCAGCCATGTCTTGGCAGTCCTCCTCCTGCTCCTGCTCTGGCCACAGAGGCTGCAAGGTGATGAGGTTATTTCTCTTTGCCCTGGGCCTCATTTTTTCAGAGCTGATCAGTGTCTGATGGAATGAACAGGTGACAGCTTTGAGCTGCTGATGATAAAACACAGGCACATCTTCTCCTGAAGGTAATGAATCAATTGGGCTTCACTGTGGTGCACTCAGTTGGGATTTAGATATGGTGAGCTTTTTTCCCAAATTTCTCATGTAAATACTGCATCATTCAGAATGATTAGTTGTCCAAATTTCTCATGTACAATTTGCATTATCTGAACGTTCTTAAGGTGTTATTTCCTCTTCTTTTTGGTTTTTTAAGAATGAGATGCATGTCTTTTGTTATGAGTATGAAGCAACATCACAGTAAATTAATACATGCAGTGGACAAGAAACTTACAGCAATTAGAAATAATTTGGACACAACAATCAGGAATATTTCAAATAGCAGACAAAACTAACAGCATAGGTGGAATTAGGTAAATAGCAATCTCTGAAATAATGTACCATCATCCCAGAGTCTGCAAACAGCTGACAAACCTCCATTCAGGGGGGACTTGGATCATTATTTCCAGACAATAATTCCCAAGCTCCCTTTAAAAATAGTTCAACAGTCATGTCTAGAGGGTCAGATTGCCATGTCCAAGCAACTCAAATCTAGTTTTGATGCAGAAAACATCTGGCTCTGTTGGCAAATTCCTGTCCAGGCAGAGCTGAGGCCTGGCCACCACCCAAGCTCTAAGTGGGAGAGAATTCCCTAAAGGTAATTTAAAACAAGGCTCTTGAGAATGGCACTTAGGAGTGAAGGTCTGGGGGTGACAGACTAATGAACCATCCAATAGCTGTCTCCTCCAAAATTCCCCCAGCACAGAGATGCTTTAAACCCAGCAAAATGTTGGAGTGGTTCTGTAATAATAATTGGGGCTGCATCTGATTCCTTAGAGGAGATGTCACAACACCATCAGTTTAGAGGAGGCTTCCCACAGAGCTGAGAGATCATTTCTTGGAACTCTGAAAAATCCTTGAAAATGCTGAGACAGCCCTGGGTCAAACCATGGAGGATTTTGGTGGGATTTGGGGCAGATTGTTTGGTGTGTATCCAGAGTGACTTTGGGCAGATTTGGGGCCTGCTTGGGGCAGGTTTGGGGCAGGTTTGTTGCTGATGTTGGGGTTTTTCTCCCGTTTGCCCAGCTGTGGGCAAAGCCCCGAAGCACATCCTGTTCCTGCCCCAGCTCCTGAGGAGCCCAAGGAGCTGATGCTCTCCATGCTCTGCCCCCAGGGACATCTGGGGCGATCCCGGCATCCCGGGGATTCCGGGGATTCCGGGCGGCCTTTGGGCATTGGGGGATTTGGGGGCTTGGGGGGTGAGAGGGGTGAGGGGGGCTTGGGGCTGGATTGTTTGGGGGAAGTATCGGGATTTGGGGTGGAATGTCTGCATTTTTGAGGGTGAATTTCTGGGGTTTTAGGAGGAATGTCTGGATTTTTGATAGGAAATTTCTGGATTTTTTGGGGGTGAATTTCTGAATTAGGGTGGAGATTTTGGATTTTTGGGGAGGTTCTGGATTTTTTTTGAGGGGGAATTTCAGGATTTTTGTAGGAATGTTTCTGGATTTGGGGGGAGGGGATTTCTGGATTTTTGGGTATGTTTCTGTAGTTTTTGGGAATTATTCTGGATGGGAACTGAGGTTGGTTTTGGATTTTTTGAGGAGGACTGGTTCTGGATTTTCTGGGCAAAGTTCGTTTTTTGGGAATGTTCCAGGATTTTTTGGAGGAACATTTCTGGATTTCTTTGGGGAACATTTCTGACTTTTTGGGGGAATTTTTCAGGATTTCTTTTTGAGAACATTTTTGGACTTTTTTTGGGAACTGTTACACATCAGGGAACATTTCTGAATTTGGGGGGGGAACATTTCTTGATTTTTTTCGGAGAACATTCCCAGGTGTCTGGGGAATGTTCCCGGGTTTCTGGGGCTCTCCTGACCCAATTCCCATCCCAGGTTCCCAGGGTTCCAGGAGCTGCCCTGGTGCCCAGGCACTGCGACATCGCCTGGGTGCAGTTGGAAAAACCCAAAATGTCATAAAATGCTCTCAAATCTAATAGAAATACCAGAAAATCCCTAAAAACCACTGCAAAACACCCTAAATCCCATACAATTGGTCCCAAATCCCACAGACCTGCCCTCTAATCCCATAGAAATATTCCAAAATCCCAGAAAACTGCCCAAAACTAGTCCTGACCCTGCCCCATCCCCCCACTCTCCCAGGTAGGCTCAGCTCAACCCAAATCTTCCTTTTTAAACCCCAAATCCTCCTGCAGACACTGACTCTGGAGGCTCCCAGAGCTTCCTTGTCTCCAGGAGCTTCTGTCAAGTCCCAGTGGAACCTCAGTGCCGCATTGTTCCACAGCCTCACAGCGCTCTCCTGGCTTCCATGAGGTCCCTCTGTGTCCCGCTGCAGCCTTGGCTCCATGAGGGTCTCCTGGCTTCCCTGAGGGTCTTCTGGCTCCATGAGGGTCTCCTGGCTCCATGAGGGTCTCCTGGCTCCATGAGGGTCTCCTGGTTTCCATGAGGGTCTCCTGGCTTCCATGATGCTCCACTCTGTCCCAAGGGGCGTCCGTGGCTCAGCTTTGGAGCCCTGCAAGATCCAAAGATTCCCCCCCAAAAATCACCAGCCCAGGGACCCCCAGGATATTTGGGCTGAGCTCCCGCTCCCCAGGCACCTGCATGGAACCCAAGTGACCGCTGTGACTCCATGGAATGTCCTGGAACAAACTGTCCCTTGTCAGACAGCGGGGTGCCATGGAACACAGGTGCCACTGGGACACGGCCACTGCCCATGGAACCAGGTGTCCATGGTGACAGAGCCAGGCCTGATGGAACGCTGGAGAACATTGTTACCCCATGGAATCCCATGGAACCAGGTGTCCATGGTGACAGGGCCAGGCCTGATGGAACACTGGAGAACATTGTTACCCCATGGAATCTCATGGAACCGGGTGTCCATGGTGACAGAGCCAGGCCTGATGGAACACTGGAGAACATTGTTACCCCATGGAATCTCATGGAACCAGGTGTCCGTGGTGACAGAGCCGGGCCTGATGGAACCTAATGGAACACAGGAGAACATTGTTACCTGTTGGAACCCTGGCTGCTGAGAATTTTAGACTTTTGAGCTGACAGACACTGACCCCTAAGAGAACACTGCATTTGACCTGAGGCTGTGGAGAAGGCTTCCAAAATGGAATGATGGAACTGGGATTACACCCTTGAATGGAAGGGTGTAATAGCACATGGTGGAAAACTTAGAGTTTAAGGTTTTAGAGTATAGTAATATAAATAAAACAAGATGGAGGTTTTAGGGCAGAGGCTGATCCTTTTTCTTTGCCTTTTTCTTCACCTTCTTCTTCTTCTTCCTCACCTTCTTCTTTTCCTTCTCCTTCTCCTCCTTCTTCACCTTCTTCTCCTCCTCCTCCTCCTCCTCCTCACCCTTGTCCTCTCTCTTCCTCCTCCTCCTCAGGTTTGGGTGGTATTGTGTAATTGGATAAAAGAGACCCCGTTGTCAGGCACGGGTGGTTGGTTATTGGGTTAAAAGGAAAAATAATTGAGGTGTCATTTCTTAATTGGACAGTTTATCCTTCAAAGACCTTGTAGAGGGAGAGATGGGGCTCCATTTTTACCTTGTTAGCAAAGTGCTGCAGAACTCACAGCTTGTGAGACTGTTGTATAGACAAGAGCTAATGAACACCTGAGTCCAAACAAGAAACACTGTCTTGTGATTTAATCCCGACCTTGGCAGAGAAGAAGCAAAAGAACTGACTGTTCCGCCACGGAATCTCATGGAACCAGGTGTCCACTGTTTCACAGTGCAGCCTCAGAGAGTGGGGAGACCATTGTGCCACAATGGAATATCCTGAAATCAAGGCTCTGTTGTGGCAAACCTGGGCTTTATGAAAACAAGGACACCGCTGGGATGCAATGGAATTTCAAGGAACCAAGGGTCAATTGTCAACACATCAGCTTCTCAGGAAACCAAGGAAAAAAACCACTGTGACACACAGTGGGCCTCATGGGACCCAGGAGACCATGGTGACACCGTGGAACCTCATGGAACCAAGTCTGAATTGTTACAGGACCCAGGAGACCATGGTGACACCCTGGAATCTCATGGAACCAAGTCTGAATTGTGGCAGGACCCAGGAGACCATGGTGACACTGTGGAATCTCATGGAACCAAGTGTCCAGAGTTTCATGGCTCAGCCCCATGGAGCGCTGGAGACCATTGTGTCCCAGTGGGAACACAGGGAACAAAGGCTCCACTGTGACACAGCAGGGCCTCATGGAATGCAAGAGATCATCCTGATGGAATGGGAACTCATGGAACCAAGGGCCCACTCTTTGGCTGCGTGGCCCCATGGAATGCTGGAGACCATTGTGGCACCATGGAATGAATGGCACAAAGGCTCCACTGGGACCCAGCAGGGCCTCATGGAACCAAGGACACCGCTGGGATGCAATGGAATCTCATGGAACCAAGGTCCAGTTGTGACAAAGCTGGGCCTCATGAAACCAAGGACACCCCGTGATGCAATGGAATCTCATGGATCCAAGGATCAATTGCCAACACATCAGGTTCTCATGAGACCAAGCAGAACATTGTGACACAGGGCAATCTCATGGAAGCAAGGCTCTGCTTTGACCAAGTGGGGCCTCATGGGACACAGGTGCCATGTTGTGTCACCATGGACACTTGCTTCCTCCAAGGCTGGAGATGTCCCAGTGGCACTGGGCTTCCATGAGGCCATGCTTTGTCACAATGGAGCCTTGGTTCCATGAGATTCCATTGTCCCACAGTGGTCTCCTGGGTGCCATGAAGCCTGCCTTTGTCCCAGTGGAACCTTGCTTGCAGGAGCCTTGGCAATGTCCCAGTGGCACAGGGGTTCCATGAGACCCTGCCGTGTCCCAAGGGGCCCTTGGCTCCATCAGGTTCCATTGTGTCACAGAGCTCTCCTGGGTCCCATGAGGCCTTGGTCTGCCACAGGGGTGTCTTGTTCCTCCTGGGCCTGACAATGTCCCAGTGGCACCTGTGTCCCATGAGGCCCCACATGGTCAAAGCAGAGCCTTGGGTTAACAACTGACCTTTGTTTCCTTGAGATTCCATTTGTGAAAAACACGTTCACCCTCCTGTGAAAATGTAAAAAGTTTAATAAAGGACAATGGGAGATCAGGACCATGGAGCAAAGGTTATTATGGCCGGGTGCATCTTGGCACTCAGCCAGGAGCACCCTGTTCCCTTCGGGGATCCCCCTGAAATGCCTTTTCCCTTACACCAGCCTGTTGAATATTCATAGACCCTCATGCATATCCATAAACTACTTCACATATTCCAGGAACTCTTCTACCTGGCCCCTCCTTGGTCTGCCTTTTCAGAGCATGTGTGTTTCTTGGCTGTGGTTTTGGCTCCTTCTCTTTATCACCTCCAGGTTTTGGGCCTTGGTCCACTCTGCCTCCAGACAGGGAGAGCTGATAGTTGGCAGATCTGTGCAGGTGTCCTCATCCTGTGTGCATTGGATGTTATCCCATCCCAGCAGGCATTTAACACAAGCATGTTTCTCTCAGCTATTTCACTACAATGTCTAAGCTCAATTAACAACAGAAATAAAAACTGTATCTTTAGAACAAAGTTACTTTAACTTCACACAAAGAAAATCCATTTTAATATTTGCAAAAAGCCAATACTATAATATGTATCTATAACAGGGTGAAGGAGCCCTGGCCCAGGCTCTGGCCCTGGGGGACACAGGGACGCTGCCGGGGGGTCCCTGTCCCCCTGTCCCACCCCCAGGGCCCCGGCCCCCCGTCCCCGTGTCAGGCTCTGGGGTCGATCTCGTGGAACATCCTCTGGGGGAGGCTGCGGGGCCGGGGGCAGGGGGACCCGGGGGGACAGGGGACCCTGCTGGGCACGAGCAGGGTTGGACTGCTCTGGGGGGGCTGTGAGGGGGGACAGGGCAGAGTGACCTCACACAGCCCCTGTGATGTCACACAGCCCCCTGTGATGTCATACAGCCCCTTTGATGTCACAGAGCCCCTGGGATGTCACACAGCACCTGTGATGTCACACAGCCATCTGTGATGTCACACAGCCCCTGTGATGTCACACAGCCCCTCTGTTATGTCACACAGTCTCCATATGATGGCATTCAGCTGCTATGTGATGTCACAGACCAGCTTTGTGATGTCACAGCCACCCTGTGATGTCACAGCCTTGTCTGTGATGTCACAGCCTTCTCTGTGACATCACACAGCTGCTCCGTGATATCATACCCTATGTCACAACCCACATTCTGATGTCACAGAACCACCATCTATGATGTCACTGCTAACTCTGTGATGTCACAACACCATCAGTGATGTCACACAGCCCACTCTGTGATGTCACACAGGCCCTTGCTGACATCCCAGCTGCTCTGTGCCTCTATGACACAGCCACAGAGGTGCTGCTGTGACACAGCCCCCTCAGGGACATCCCACAGCCCCTGCCAGTGCTGAGCCCCTGTGAGCTCTGTCTGTGCCCTGCTCGTGTCCCTGAGGTGCCCTGGCAGTGTCCCAGCCCTGCTGGGCTGTGCACAGGAGCTGCTCCTGCCCAGAGCTGTCTCTCTGCAGCGCTGCCCTTGCCAGGAGCTGCCTCTGGGCCAGGAGCCCAGCCCAGCTCAGCAGCACAGACACAGCACAAGGACTTTAATGACCCTCTGGGGCTTTGTGCTCAGGCCCTGAACATCAGTCCTTGAGAGGGAGCTGAAGAGACCTCTCCAGAATTCCAAGTCAGAATCCAACTCCAAAGTTTCTTGGACTTTTAATGGGTCCCACTGAGGGACATGACTGAGAAAGTGTCCCCAGGCCCCAGGCAGAGCAGAGAACTGGAGGCAGTGATGGCAGCTGGGGACAAAGAGAAGCCAAGTCTTGGTGTCCTGGGGCACAGCAGGGTCTGTGCCACCAAGGGCTGGGAGGAGACACCTTGTCCTGAGGCACTGGGGCCTCCTGGCACAGCCCCAGCCAGGCTGGGCACTGTCAGCCCCTTGTCCTGCCCTCAGCATCCCCCCCTAGCCCACATCCCAGTGGCCTCAGGGATCTGCTGGAAGGAGTCCCTGGGGAGCCTTGCTCAGCAATGGCCCTGGGGGCTCCTGAATGCTCCCAGGCACTGCAGGGTTTTCAAAGGACTTTGGGTTTGGCTTTTGCCTGGGAGTCTCTGAGAGGTGTGAGCAATCATGGCCTCCAATTATCTGCTGTAATTAGTCCCTGGAGAGGCTTTGTCAGTAACAACACTCAGTGGGGCTCATTAATGCTTCAAGGTACTTCAGTTCTTTTAAGGTACTTGGTGTTTCCCTTTGGATACAGACTCTGGGAGAGGTTTGTGCAATCATGGCCCCAATTATCTGCTTTAATGAGTCCCTGGAGAGCTTTGTACTGACACTCAGTGGGGCTCATTAATGCTTTGAGATACTCAAGGTGTTTAAGGTACTTTGGATTTTCCTTTCCACACTGAGTGTCTGAGAACATTTTGTGCCATCCTGGCCACCAATTCTCTCCTCCAAGGAGCCCATGAGGAGCCTGTGTTGGAGAGGGACCTCAGTGGGACCCATTCATGTCTTGAGACCCTTTGGATGTTTCCTCTGTCTTGGACTCCTGGAAAAGTTTGTGCAATCTCCTTCCAGGCCCTGAGGTTCCAGGGCTCAGCTCCAAATGCACAGTGAGGCTCATTAGGATCAAGCAAGTCCTGACAAACCATGGCTCTGCCTTGATTTCCCTCTGCTCTAGTGCAGCTCATGAGGAGGGTTTCCTTTGACAGTGATGGAGAAATAGTTCAAAGAGCTTCTAGGAAATATGGATTCCTATTTTAAAGAGTGTCTTTTATGGCTGTTCTTATTACACAAGAGGTGATTGCAGCAATCAGGGACTGATATTGATGCAGGAATTGTCCTAAGGAGGTCTGGCCTGCTCAGAGAAGCTGTGCCTTGAGGTCTGAGCCAGCGTGGACAACCTTGCTCCACATTCCCCAAGCCCATTGTGTCTCTCCTCACTCACCTGGGACCTGCTTTGCTTGGAGAACTGGCTGCACACAGCCAAAGAGGAATTTTCCTTCTTTTATTTTTGAAGCAATCTAAAACTCCTGAGTTTCCCCATTGCAAACAGACATCCTCCTCAAGTGTGGGCCAAGCCCAAGGTGCCACCAAGAGCACTCCAGACCTGCCCTGGGCCAGCTGTGAGGGTGGATCATCATGCCAACAGGCAGTGGGCCATTGCAAGGGACTGTTGCCATGGACACTGCAGTGACCCCACTGCTGGGTTTGGGTGCCATGGACACCCCATCAGTTCAGGTTTCCTTGGAAACCAGCCCAAGGAGCCATTTCTGCAGCCAGGTTCCATGGCCACGTGCCTGCAGAGCTGTTGCTGCCCTCGGCTGCCATGGCAGCCCTCAGGACAAAGCGGTGCCAGGGCTGTTCCAGGTACAATTGCAGTGACACTCCTTGGTGCCACCAGGTGCCATGGCAATGGCCACGGGGACCCGTTCCTTAGTTTGGTGCCATGGCAACCAATGCCCAGACCAGTTGTGGTGGTTGGTGGCCATGGAAACCTGCCCTGGGCCCCTTGCTGGGGGCTGGTGTCACTGCCCAGAGCCAGAGGGGATCCCTGGCTGGGGGCTTGTGCCATGGCCACCTGCCCTGTGCCGCGCTGGCCGCTCAGGCACCAGGAACCAGCAGCCAACGCCACTGCCAGGGCCAAAGGCCAGGTCAGCCAGACAGAAAGGGGCAGTGCTGGGCACTGTTTCCATGGCAACCGTCCCTGGGGGTGACACCTGGCTCACCTGTGCTGGCAGTTGCCATGGAAAGCCCTGGCAGGGACTGAGGGCACAGACACTGGCACTGAGGCACTGCTGGGCCGGTGCTGAGCACAGGGCTGAGCACGCAGAGATGGTTTTGTTCTTGCTGAGCTGCAGCAGAGCCAAGGCCTGTCCTGCCCCTGGTCCAGCCACGCTGGGGAGGGGCTGGGGCTGCGGGGCAGCTGGGCAGGGGACACAGCCAGGACAGGGGACCCCAACTGACCCCAGGGATACCCCAGACCATAGGACATCATGCTCAGTGTATGAAGGGGGGAACAAGGAGGAGGGGGGGAATTTTGGAGGCAGGGATTTTGCCTTGCCAGGGAACACTTAGGCAAGAGGGGGCCCTGTTTCACCAGTGGGCAGGGTCACTACCAAAGACACAGGCACCAACTTAAGCAATTGTGTCATTTATATCATGCACAGCTGCAAAGAATTACAAAAGGATAAGCTCAGCAAAGCACATCATCGTTAGCAAAGAATTACAAAAGAAGCTCAGCAATCCATCCAGTCATTACTACCAAAGATTGCCTGCAGTGATTA
This sequence comes from Haemorhous mexicanus, assembly GCF_027477595.1. Taxonomy (NCBI): domain Eukaryota; kingdom Metazoa; phylum Chordata; class Aves; order Passeriformes; family Fringillidae; genus Haemorhous; species Haemorhous mexicanus. The sequence continues at coordinate 5,320,877 of NC_082356.1, read as the reverse complement.
AAGAAAGATCCATCAGCAGTTCCCCTCAGGCTCTACCATCACCCAGATTCACACATCAGCTGGGGAAGCCAAGGACTGCAGAGCCACTCCCAGACACTGGGAATTCCTCCAGGTGCCTCCACCTCTGCAGGCAAGGAGGCTCCAAGGCCCCTGGGAGAGGGCACAGCTTTTACACTGTTAAACACACAAGCTGACATCACTGCTACTCTGGGAACATCTGGTTTCATTCTCCTCATTGCTTTCTCCCCAAGCCTGGCCAGGGCTCAAGGAGGAACCAGGGGAGTTGGCTTTGATCCTTCAGCCCAAACAAGGCCAGGTGGGGCCTGCTCTGGTTTCTAAATACAGAAAGATAAATCCATGTTTTATCAAGGAACACATACACTGATCATGTTGGTAATAATGCTTCCTTAAGGAGTGGATACAAATCTAACATTTGGTTGGAAGGTTCATCTAGAGGTGAACTTTTCCTCAGGACCTGTTCAGGCCTTGGTACTTTGATCGGTCCTCAGACCTACAATGAACTACAACCCTCAACAATTCTTTCAATAACACAGTTTAGATTTCCATATTAGGCATAAAGGCACCTCCTCTTCTGCTTCAATTAAGTTCTATTGCACATTTCAACAGGATCAGTTGCTACTTCTGCTAATAATCCATTCAGCTTATTCATGGAAACGCCACAGGACAGGGCAGCACACATGGGGCACAGGATGAACCAGAATCTTTTGCTTGCTGAAATCCAGGGCACTCCTTGGGGGGAAAATGTTCCCTGGGCCCCAACTCTTCCTTGTGGTTGTTGCTGAAGGACCCGAAATGGTGGCCCTGCAGCCAAGAGTGGTGTGACACTGACACCGAGCAGCTCCAGCACCCCGAGTTCTACTGACACTGGCAGGGATGGAAAAGCACAGAAATCCTCTCACACTGGGGCCTCTAGAACTACAACAGGGTTGGGTTTCTCCTGGAGGGAAATCTCAGGGAATCCTGTCCAAGTGATCCTTGTATTCCTGTGTTTTCTTTAACTGTCCCTTCACTGACAGTGACAGGCAGAGCCCAGGGACAGAGTTCTGGCCACCCCACAGGGTGGGCCCTCCAAGGGAACCCCATCCCTCCCAACTCCAGCTGAGAACATCCCCAGCAATTGGTGACATGCACTGCTTTGGCTACCCTGATCTTCACATTTTCATAACTAATCATTACATTTTGATCACTCACCCCTTGGTGAAACACTAGAGGTGTTTGTGCAGACAAAGATTCTGGCTGACCATCAAGGTACAACTTACAGACATCAGTAGTACTTTAGTGACACCGTTCTTCATTCTTTTTTCTCAGTCTCATTCGAGTTGGGAACAATAATTCTGTTGTCCATGGAGCTGGTGCCTTTTTAATTCCAGAATAATGCCCCAAGGCCCTTTGCTGTTCAGCTTTTCCATGTTGTCTGTGCCTAACAAGGCTTGGGGGGCCCTTTCCCCTCTGGCTGGAAGGGGGCCGGGTCCCAGTCCCTGAGGGGCACCCAGGCTCCTGGATGGAATTCCTCTGGAAGTCCCTCAGGGTCACAGCAGCCTGCACATGGAGCCCCGTGGATCAGAGCATTTTCCAAAGGGGCCCTTGGGGCAAACAGGGAGATTTGCTCTGGCAGGATGTGTAAAACAATATCCTGTCAGATCTGCTGGGTCTCACACAGAACACTTGGCTGCAGGGACACATTCCCATTGCTCCTGCCCAGGTTTCAGGACTCAGAGTTGTCTTTCCTAGGAGCTGTTCCTTCAGCTGCCTCGGGAGGGCCTTTTGGCCTCCACACCCACACTCTGGCTCCATTATTAGGGCTGCTGGATCCAAACCCTTTATCTCCACAAATGGTGGTGATTGGAGGTGGAGCTCCTTTTTTCACAACCTTTCTTAAAATTGCAATTTCAATAATTGGGCTACCCTGTCATGGGGTTGAATAATCCAAACTTGTTCACTATTGTTTAATAGAATTACTGCAATTTCTCCTTGATATTCTGCATCAATTCCTCCTGCCATGACATGAACACTTTGCAAGGCCAAGCTCCAAGCGAGCAGTGACCAAAGCAAAGTGTCCTGGAGGAATCTCAATTCTTGTTTCAGTATTGATAGCTCTCATTAGCTTTGAATTTATCCCAATTAATTCCAGTGCATGAAGGCCCAGCCCTGCAGCCTCTGGGCTGGCCCTGCCAGGGGCCATCCCAGCCAGAACAATTTCCCAGGCAGTCCAAGTCTCATTGCCCATGGCTGTATTTGCAAATTGGGTGCAGCCCTGCACAGCCAGGGGGTTTCCATTTCCCCAGTGGGCCATTGTTAAGGGCATGGAGCACATCTGGGAGATGGGTTCTCCATGGGCACAGGTTCCCATCTCCTCATTCTTTCAACTGCTCTTTTCACAACCCCTTCACCCTTCAACCAGTCCTGCAGCTTGTGGATGGTGTGGTACATGAAAAACCCTGCAGGCTTAACCACTGTATTTTTCACAGGAACAGACAAAGCACTCTGCATCACAGTATCAGCAAACCCTGTAAAAATAGCCAATTTCATCCCGTCCTCCTTTTTTCATTGTATGCAATCTCACAAAGTTGACCACTGACATTAGGGTCCTGGCCAGTCCTGTTCTGTAGGGTATTTATTGTTACATCCCTGAGCAGCCAAAGTTACCAAATTAGTAATGTCAGCACTATTTCACATCATTATTATTTTATATGTAAATATAGATATTGATACTGACATATAGATATAGATAGATATAGACATATATATATATACACACATATATTAAAGTATATTATGCTGTAAATACATATAAAGTTATTTCTTATATTAATATTTCACTTGCACAAATGCATTTGTGCTCAAGATTAAAACCTTCTCTTGCTCCATGTGGGAGCATTCCAGCAATAATTGTTCCTTCTGAAGGTGCTGTTTCCAATGAACTCTTAACAAATCCATCTTTGTCTGCCCAAACCCACAAGTTCTTTTCCTTTTCCATTTGCAATTTTTGGATGCATTTGAAGACATCCAGGGGTGCAGCTTCTTTTCACCGACTGCCTCACTGCTCACACGGTGCCCCGACCTCAGCCCACTCCAGAGCCAGGGAACTCCGGGAAGGGCTTCCAATCTAGGAATTTCTGATGGGACTGATTCCTCACATTTACATTGAACAAGTGACATTTTGTTGTCATCTGGCCAGACTGTGCCAGTTTTGTTTTACCAGTGGGCAGGGTCAGCACCAAGGACACAGACTCCAGCTGAAGGAATCAGTGTCATTTCCTGCAGCTCAAAGCAGCAAAGAATCACCAAAGGAGCAGCTCAGCAATGGACCCAATCATCCCCACCAAAGATTGCCTGCAGTGATTAACAAAGATCCAGCAGCATTTACCCTCAGCCTTTTCCATCCCCCAGATCCACACAGCAGCTGGGGGAAGCTGTCACAGCCCAGGGCTGCAGAGCCACTCCTGGGCACTGGGAATTCCTGCAGGTGCCTCCAGCCACAGGTGAGGCTCCAACCCCGCTGGGAGAGGGCCCAGCTCTGACAGTGCTGGATGAACAAACTGACAGCACTTCTAGTGGGGGAACATCTGGTTTCATGCTCCTCTTGGCTCCCTCCCAAAGCCTGGCCAGGGCCCCAGGAGGAACCAGAGGAAGTGACTTTGATCCCTCAGCCCCAAACAAGGCCAGATGTCAGATTTCATGGCCTTGTCTGGCTTCTAAACACAGAAAGGTCAATGCATGTTTCACTAAGGAGTGCCTACATCTATCACAGTGCTAATGACCATGCATATTTCATTAGGGAGCAGATACAAAGATAACCTTTGGGTGGAAGGTTCATCCAGAGGCACCTTTGGCTCAGGGCCTGCTGTCCAGGCCTCGCTCAGGGCTGTTGTCCAGGCCTTGGCCCTTCAGGGACGTGGTTTAGTGCTGGGCTTGGCACTGCTGGGTGACCGACTGCACTGGTGAGCTCAGAGGTCTTTTCCAAGTGAAAGGATTCTGGGATTCCATGGTTATATCCACTGCATTCAGCTGGGGCTATTTTAGCAGCATGACTTTGCTCAGAAAGTTCCCTCTTGCCCAGCTCCTGTGGCCTGAGGCTTCAGCTCCTTCAGCTCCTGGTGCTGAGCTGCTCATGCTGAACGAGACGACTCGGAGAGACGAACACAGTCCATCCAATTCCTTCTGGGACACTGAGAGGGGAGGCTGTGGAAACAGGAGCATTGTTTGCTGTGGCCTCCTCTCTGCCCTTCACGCCTTTCAGCGCTCTGAACCAGCCAAGAGCTTTCTCCAAGAGTGCAATGGAGCAGCTGTTCCTGCTCCCGGGTCTGGCTCTCTGCAGTCTCTGACCTTGCCTGGTTCTGTCCCTCTTGCTGTGCCCTCTGTTCCCCCAGAGCTCGCTGGCTGCTGCCCAGGACTGTGGCACTGGCACAGATCCAGTGCTGGAGACCCTCCTTTCTGTGCCCTTGGAGCTGCCTGGGCACAGCAGGCTTTTCCATCTGGAAGCTCCCCATGGACAAGGAGCCCCCAGCTCCATTCCCTGCACAACCTCCAGGAGCCCAGAGCTGCCATCTCAAGTCCCTGCTGGCACTGGGGGCTCCCAGGTGCCTCAGGCTGCTGTGACACCGCTGCACACGGGAGGGAAGAGGGGCAGGGGCTGTGCTGAAAGTCAGCTCCATGTGCTGCTGCTGCTGCTGCTGCTGCTGCTGTGGGGTCATTTGTGCAGCCCTGGCCCAGAGTCAGGGATCAGATCCAGGCCCTGCTGCTGCTCCCTCAGGATCAGCCCCAGTTTGGCTGTTGCTGTCAGGGCCAGCAGAAGCCCTGGCTGGAGCAGCAGGTGCTGACAGTGCCCCAAGCCCCGGGGCTGGAGGGGTCCCTGGGCTGGGGCTGGCAGGGAGCTGCCCCTTGTTCTCCCTCCGCCCCAAGCAAAGCTGGGCCAGGCACAAGTGGGGCAGCACAGCCAGCAGGGAGCCTGCCAGTCTCTTCCAGCCCTGTCTGCTCAGAGCTTGGCCCTTGGAGCCTCGGGTGGCCAAAGGCAGCTGCTGCTGGTCCCTCTGGGTGTGCCCGTGTTCAGCAGTGCTGCTCCATCAGTCTGTGCCCAGCAACGGGGAAAAGCCTCAGCCCTGCAGGGCCAGGAGCTGCTGGGCTCTGCCTGAGCAGCTCAGCCAGCAGGAAGGGAGCTGCTCCACACGGGAACCAGGAGCAAAGGACATTCCTTTTGAAGGCCACGTTTTCTATTTAAAGAGAAAAAAAAGAAAAAGAAAAAAAAACTTGATAAATTGTAAAAGATAAGAATAAAATCAATGGTTAGTGAAAAAACATAACAGAATGTTAGTGAAAAAAACAAAACATAAATGCAAAGTTACATTCTTTGAATTAAGAGGTAAATGATCTTTTTAAAAAGAGAACTTAGTTATTTACATTGTAAATGGGCTGATGGCATGGATCCATCTTACTGACCTCAGCAGCCTTTTAAAAGATTTTGGGCTTAGTTTCCAACACTGTTATTTGAAATTGTGCTCAAAGCAAGAGGAAATTGTTTTGTGCCCTTCCAGCTCCAAGCAGGACTGGGAATTGAAGCCCCGTCAATCCCCAAATCCTTTAGAAGATGACCTTCCTCCTCACCCTGGTAATGAGCTGCACATTCCCTTTGAAACTGTCAGGGATTTCTTAAAGACACCAAATCCCACTTACGGCTTCTTGCTCTGGCTGGGAAGTGCAGAAGGGCAATTCTCCATCCATCAGCTCCAGCCTGCACTGCCTCAGGAACACGGCCCACTCGCCAGCCTTGGCCCACTCGTGGCACTTCTAGAGGAGGAAGAAAGTGCAACTGCACAATTCCAGCCAATAAAGAAGGAAGAACGGGACAGACAAAACACCCTGTGGAGACCCAGGCATTTAGATGGGACTGTGGAGAGTCTGGGTCCTTGCCAATTGGATGTGTGTCCCCAGCTGCAATCTCTGGGCCTGCAGGAGAGTCTCACTCACCTGCCAAAGCAGAAAGCTCAGGCGCTGTGCTCTGAACGGGCCCGTCTGATGCAAAGCTGTCAGAGCAATGAGAGGGCAGAGCCAGCCCAGCTGGGCCCAGGGCTGAGCCCAGCAGAGCCCTGGCAGAGCCCAGAGCAGCCTCAGCACCCGCAGAGCCCGGCTGCAAGGAGAGAAAGCAGAAACTGCCCGTCAGCTGAGGGCTCCTGTCCCCTTGTGCCAAGGCCTGCGGTGCCCAGGCCATGCTGGCTGTGCCCAGAGCTGTGCCCAGAGCTGCCCATCCCTGCTGCCTTTGGAACAGAGCAGGAGGGCAGGACATGTGCCCAGCCTGCAGCCAGCCATGGCACATCCAGCCCTCAGCAGCTGCCCAGAGCAGGATGCTCCTGTGCTCGCTGCCATCTCCCAAAAGCTCTGATCCCACCCTGCCAAGCAGACAGGGACCCACCTCACGCCATCCACGGCTGGAAGAAAAGCTGCTCCCAAACCATGTCCTCAGCCTTCCCCAAGGGCACGGCACATCCACGCTACAGCTGCTCCCAAGCACTTCCCATCCAGTCTGGACCACCCAGAATGCTTCCTCTGGAAAAAGAAACAACACATTATGGAAAAGAGATTAGAGACAAAAAGGGAAAAACTCTTATCTCTGTCAAAGGCTGAGGAAGGCCCAACCCCTACATGCTAGGGAAGAACCCAGCCTTGGGGAGGGAAGCCCACACTTTCTCTCTTCCCCCCTGCACTGGCCACCAAAATCACAGGGATCCCAAAGCAAACAAGGGCAGTGGAGCAGCCCAAGCCCTTCCTTGCCTGCACAGCAAAGCAGCTGTGCACAGGTTCTGGAGTCCCACCTCTGCTCCCACCATGGGGTTGGTTTGTGTCGGGCTGGCTGCCCCAGCCCCAGCCCAGGCCACGGTGGGTGCTGGGGGCTGTTGGCAGGGCCAGGAGCCCACTCCCATTTTGTACCCACCCCAGCCCATCCCCCCAGCCCTGCCAAAAAGCAGCTGGGCAGCCGACTGAAGAATGAGTTGCATCTGCCCCAGCAAAGGGGGAACCTTTGCTTCCCTGCCAGGCTGGGCAATGCCCAAATCTGGGAGCATTTCCCCAGCTCTGGACTCATCTGCAAATACCCTGTGGACTTTGGCTTTGAAGAAGGTGCCAGAATCAAAGTCCATCACCCTCAGCCACTGGTGGCCAGGTTGAGAAGAGCTTATCATCCTTGATGTCATCCTCACTGTCTCCAGCAGCAGCAGCAGCAACATCCCCACCTGGTACAGCTTCTCCAGGGGCTCCTTCTCCTTCCCTGCGGTGAGACCAGGCTCTCAGGGCTCTGCCCAGGGCCCCAGCTGTCAGGGAACCAGGACAAGCAAAACCAGCCTGGATGGTGGCCACCAGTGCTGGGCAGGGCAGCTCAGCTCCAGCACAAGGGCTGCGTGTTCCCATCCCATGACCCCTGGGCAGTGACACAGGCAGCACAAAAAGGTTCTGGGTTCCTTTGCTTCTGATTGCCAAGGTGTGTGTGGAGCTGGAACTTACCAGGGCCCGGGATCAAAGTGTGCCTGTGGCTCTCTCCCTTCTTCTATGGCAGAGGAATATCCTGCACCCAAGGATCACAGAACAGGTCTTCTAATGTGGGTCTGTCCAAGAAGTGCACGGATAAACACCACCTGATCAGATCTTTGCACTCTGGGGAGAGAAAGCAGAAACTGCCGCTCAGCTGGAGAAGGCTCCTGTCTGCTTTGCCCCACTATTCCCATGCCCAGGCCATTCTGGATACGCTCAGAGCTGGGCCTCAACTTTCCCATCAATTCCCTGTTCTGGAGGAGAGCAGGACATGTGCCCCCTCCTCAGCAGCTGCCAGAGCGGGATGCTCACGAGCCCGCTGCTGGCTCCCAGCACTGGTATTCCCCCCGTGCCCAGAGAAGAGGATCCACCTTGAGAGAGCCCTTGTGGCAGTGAGAGCTGGCCCCAGCAGATGTTCCAGCCCCTCCTGAAAGGGTGCTCCCCGCAGACCATCTGGTGCAGCAGGATGCCCAGGGACCAGATCGTTGCTGCCTTGCCGTGGTACCAGCCATAGTGGTTCCATTCTGGGGGGCTGTATGACGGTGTTCCTATGGAATACAGATGGAGTTCAGCAGGAGGATGCTGCTGCTCCCACAGCCTGGCCCCAGCATCCCTGGGCATGCAGGGGCTGCATCAGTGGCACACAGGGTGACCACTGCCCTCTCACCAGCACCTGGGACTTGTGCACAAACTCAGGGTTGCAAAAGAAGCCACTGGTGTTGGAAGAGGGCAGGCCTGGCTAGGCCTGACCATGACATGCAAAGGGAAAACCCCTCCGTGCTGGGGAAAAAACATTCCCTTATCCTCCTTGCTTGCATTGCCCCTAAAATATTATGAAGCCAAGGCAAACAGGGCAAGTGCAGCAGTCCAAGCCCTTCCTCTTGCCTGCACAGCAAACTGGCTGGGGCACAGGTTCTGGCCACCCCTCTCTGCTACCTCCACCCATGGGGGTTTTTGTCGGGCTGGCTGCCCCAGCCCAGCCCCTGTCCTGGGCAGAGTGGCTGGAAAAGGCTGCCAGCAGGGCTGGAAGATGGCTCCCCACCCAGCCCCCCTCCAAAGCAACTCAGCTGAAGACTCAGTCCCCTGACTGGCAGCAAAAGGGAGAATCCCCTCTGCCACAGCCAGCTTGGCCTGGGAGATGCTGGGCCATGAGATGCCAGCACCAGGAGCACACCCCTGTGGAGGCTCACCTGCAAAGTGCGTGTAGGCTGTGTCTTGCAGGTAGGTGCCACAGCCAAAGTCAATCAGTTTGGCCTGCCCGGTGGCCAGGCCAACCAGGATGTTCTCTGGTTTGATGTCGCGGTGCAGGACCCCGCAGCTGGTGCAGTGCCGCACGGCCTCCAGCACCTGGCGGAACAGCTCCCGTGCCACCTCCTCGGACAGGAACCGCCGTGCCCGAATGAAATCCCGCAGGTCCTGACACCGCTCTGGCCGCTCCAGCACCATCACAATTTTGTTGGGGAGCTCGAGCCACTCCAGCAGCTGCACCACACCAGGAAAGCCGGTGGACACCTTGTCCAGCAGCACGATCTCCAGCGGTGCGCTGGTGCCGTCGGGCTGCAGGAGGAGCACAATGCCGTCAGTGGGAGCCGATGCCGTGCCAAGGCTGGGGAAGCCCTCACCCAGCCCGGGATGCTCTGCGCCCTGTGCTGGCCCCACGCCCGCTCCCCCTCGAGCCGTCCTGGCGGCTTCCACCCTGCCGGACCTCGGCTCATCCCCGCCCGGCAGCCCCGGCTTCTGCCGCTGGCCCCGCTCACTCACCAGCTCGCCCCAGTGCCGGACGCGGTTCCGTGGCACCCTTTTGATGGCCACCTGCAAGCCAAGGGGAAGAGCGGGCTGAGCTCGCCGCCCGCCCTGCCCAGGCACAGCCCCATCCTCCTCCTCCTCCGCCCCCTCCTCCTGCGCCCGCCGCCGGCCCCGCCGCTCACCGGGGCGCCGTCCGAGAACCGCGTGGCCGCGAAGACGCTGCCGAAGCCGCCGCGCCCCAGCGGCGAACCCAGCCGGTACCGCTCCTGCAGGGCCTCCTGCGCCTTCCCTGCGGGCGGGACGCGGCTGTCAGCGCTCGGCCCGGGGCCAGCTACGGCCCCCGAGCGCCCCTCACCCGCCCCGGGCCGGCCATCCCCGGGCGTTCGCTCTTGGGAACGCGACACGGGAGGCTCGGGGCCGGCGGCCGCGCTGCCGAGCGGCGGAGCTCGGGCCGGGGAAGCCGCAGCGGAGGCGGCGGGAGCGGCCGCGCCGCGTGTGTCCTCCGCGGGCCCCGGGAGGAGCCGGGGCCGGGGTCGGGGTCGGGGATGGACCATGCGTCGGGCCCGGCGTCGGGGCCGGGGCCGGGCTCGGGCCAGGCGGAGACAAAGGGCGGCGATGCCGCCCGAGCCCCAGGCACTGATGCCCGCCCAGCAGCACCACCGCCAGTACGGCCAGAGCCGGGCGGAGGCGAGACTGCGGCGGGACGCCCGGGGACGGGGACGGGGATGGGGACGGGGCAGCCCCGGCCGGGGCCAGGGGCGGGCCGGGGGCATGGCCGGGCCCGGCAAGGGGAGAGAGGGAGGCGGGGAGAGGAGAGGAACGCCGGGCAACGGGCCCCGAGAGAAGAGTGCCCGACAGCGGGAAAGGGAAAGAAAGAAAAAGAGAAAGATAAAGAGAAAAAGAGTAGAGAGGCTTCTCTGTTTTTTTGCTGCCGCTGCTACTGCCGCCGCTGTCGCTGCCGCCGCTGCCGCCGCTGCAACTGAAGCCCCGGTGCCGTTCGTCCCCGTGTCCGTTCCCCGCTCGCCCCACGAGCCCCACGGCCGAGCCCCGCGCGCCCCGGGGACAGCCCCTTCGTCTGTCTGAACACGGGAACTTTGCAGTGTTGAGCCCAGATGCAGAGCCCTGACTCCTGCATGCTGGCAGAGCAATCCCCTCGCTTGCTGCTGGGCATTGTCCTTGCTGAGGGTCAAACACTGTCGGGACACCTTCCCTTGGTGTAGGATTCTTACCTGACCCCAGCACTGCACTTCCATCTCCAGTGTTGCTTTCCAGTAAAAACAGAGCAAGGAAAAGTGTGTGTGGCTCATGGTATTTTAAAGTGCCTAAAACTTGCTAAGTCACCAATCTTGTAGGTGAGGTGCATCTACAATTACTGGGATGGAGAAGTAGTGCAACATGGAGAAGGGGAGCATAGAAATAAATAGAGGAAAATGTCCTGGATTGTGTCTTCTGTTTTCATGTCACTTCTGGAAAGCTGTTTCAGTTTTCCAGGAATCTTCTCCTGTCTGTTCTTTTCAAGAACCTCTTGTGGAGAACAAGGTTGAACTTCTGCAGCCACCAGCTGCCGCTTCTCTTGGCTTTCCACACTGCACTGTGTGTGCAGCACCAGATCTTGATGTTGCTGGAGCCAGAACCTGGAAATTTCCAAATTTTGTCTTTCTGTGCCAGCAAATCACTGGACTTGGGCTGTGGCAGCACCAGGAAGTTTTCAGATCTGGGCGCTGGCGCTGCCAGCAAACACCAGATCTGGGACGTGTCGTTGCCAGCGACAGAAATCTGCTGGATTTGGGCTCTGCTGGCACTGGGAAATTTCCAAATCTGGGCACTGGCACAGCAAACAGAAGATGTGGGAGGTCCCAGACCCAGGAGCAGGAAGTGGCCGGGTTTTGGATTTCTGTGCCAGCAAATTGCTGCACTTGGGCTGTGCCAGAATAGGGAAATTTCCAGATCTGGGCACTGGCAGTGCCAGCAAATATCCCATTCCAGGCTCCAGGAAGGACTGGATCTGTATCCCTTTGTCTTTTCCTTCCTTCTTTCCTTCCTTCCTGGGGTCCTGCTGCCAGCAATCACCAGATTAGGCGGTGCTGGCAAGGGGATATTACCAGGTTTTAGCTTTCTTTGCAAGCAAAGTGCTGGACATGGGCGGCGTCGGAACAGAGAATTTGGCAGATGTGGGCACTGGCAGTGCCAGCAAACATCAGATCTTGGCGGGGAATGTGCTGCCACCAGGAAATTACCAAATGTTAACTTTCTGTGCCAGCAATTATTTGAAAAATTCCAGATCTGGGCACTGGCAGTGCTGGCAAACACCAGATGGTTGGTGCTGGCACCAGGTATTTGCTGGGTTTTGGCTTTCTGTGCCAGCAAATGGCTGCACTTGGGCTCTGCCAGCACCGGGAAATTTCTGGATCTGGGTACTGGCAGTTCCAGGAAACCCCAGATCTGGGCAGTGATAGTCCTGGCACCAGGAAATTGCCCAGTTTTGTCTTTCTTTTCCAAAAACTTGCTGCACTTGGGCTGTGCTGGAACCATGAAATTTCCGGATCTGGGCACAGGCAGTGGCAGCCAACACCCGATCTGGGTGGTGCTGGTGGCAGCACCAGGAAGTTGCCACGTTTTGGCTTTGTTTGCCAGAAAATTGCTGCATTTGGGTTGTGCCAGCACTGGGAAATTGCCAGATCTGGGTACTGGCAATGCCAGCTAACAGCAGATTGCTGGCTGGTGCTGGTGCTGGCACCAGAAAATTGCCGGGTTTTGGCTTTCTGTGCCAGCAAACTGCTGGACTTGGGCTATGCTGCCAGTGGGAGACTGCTGGATCTGAGCACTGGTGGTGCCAGCAAACACCAGACGATGTGGGACTCCAGGCGGCTCTCCAAAATGCAGTTTATTCCATCCAAGATGTTACAGCCGTCCAGGGTCATGGGCGACAGAGCTGTGCCTACAGCTGTCAGCTCCAGCTGCAGGCAGGCCTGGAGACCCTTTGGCTTTGGTTACAGTGCATTATATACTTTTCTTTGCTGAGCATCTTAATACAGTAGAACCAATCTATACCTTAACTATTACCTATAACCTGTCATAACTACTATAATTACCATATTCATGTTACTATTCTCCAATCACTAAAAGTTAGTACATTACAGTTTAAGCTAGAAGTTGTTTTTCAGTTTTCTTGCAGTGGAAAATTCTGAAACCTTTTTTCTACTTGCAGCTTTGCTGACTTGTTTGCCTGTGCTATCTTTCTGCTTGGTAAAACATCTTGTTTGAGGTTGTTTTATCCTTTGCTCTAACTCATAGAAACCCCTTTTAACTAACATCCCCTTTGCCTCCTTGGTTATCCAGTAAGACTGGTTCAGCAATTCTTTTCTTCTATATCAAAACTTGCTTCCAACTCTATTCCTTCATCAGACTCCATATTTAAAAATCTTTCTGCTAAGCATACATATCTATGAGACTTTCTTGTCAAACTTTCATCCTTCCCAACACGCTGAGGTGCCGGTCAGCCATTCCTGAGAACACAGAGCCTGTCACGGCCCCAGCAGCACAGCTCCCTGCCAGCCCTGTGGCCACACGCCCTGCTGGCCCGGCAGGGCTCAGCCCGGGCCCTGGCCGCACGCTGCCGCCCCAGGGCACGGCTGCCAGAGGGCGGCAGCAGCACTGAGGGCAGCCGGGGCTCCACGGGGCCGGGCAGGGATGGCGCTGCCGGGGCCGCAGCTGGGGCCGAGCTGTGTCAGGGTGAGGAGAAACAGGATTGGGTGGCGCAGAGTTGGGGGTGGTTGGATGGGGCTGGGTGAGGCAGGTTTGGGCAGTGCAGGGCGGAGCTGAACGGGGCAGGGCAGGGTGGGACAGGGTTTGGCACGGTAGAGAATTGTGAGGCGGAGTGGGGTGTGGCAGGGAAGGCCTGGGATGGGGCAGGGTGGGGCGGGGTTTGGCAGGGCGGGGCCCAGTTCAGCATGGCAGGGTGCTGTGGGCAGACCTGTGCAGAGCAAGGTGTGGCTGGGCACGGTTGGGTGTGGCTGGGAGGGGCTGGGTAAAGTGTGGATGTGCAGGGCTGGGATGAGGTGGGACAAGGTGGGGTAGGCAAGGAAGGAGCAGGGCTGGGTGTGGCAGGCCAGGGTGGAGTTGGGCGCTGCAGGGAGGGGTTGGGTGGGGCAGGGCGGGGCAGGGCAAGGTGGGGCAGGGCAGGGCAGGGGAAGCCCAGGCTCGTGGCTCACACATGAACCTTATGGCCGCCTGTCACAGGGACTCCTGTGGGCTGTCCAGGTACAGCAAGGCATAGTGCAGGTGCAAATGGATTGCCCTCATCGCACAGCACGCCAGTATTGGAAAGACAAGCTGCTCAGGGATCTTGGAGATAATTATGAATTGGCCTGAAGGTGAGAACTTTAATCTACCAGAAGAGGGGCAGGAACAGGTGTCGTGTGCTGAGGAAGCTCCACCTTACAACCACCTGCCACAAGGAGAAACACACTATGCTCCTTTCACTGACAGTTCCTGTCGCATTGTAAGGACGAACTGAACGTGCAAAGCAGCTGAATGGAGCCCCACGGGATAGGCTGCAGAAGCTACTGAAGGAGAGGGTGGATTGAGCCAACTTGCTGAACTCAAAGCCGTCCAGTTGGCCCTGAACATTGCTGAGGGAGAGAAATGGCCAGAACTCTCTTTACACTGACTCATGTATGTTATACAGTGCTCTGTGGAGGCCTTTCCTGGCTGGAAAGGTGGAAAAAGGCCAATTGGAAGCATAGGGGAAAAGCGATCTGGGCTGCAGACGAATGGCAAGACATTGCCACTTGGGTAGAGAAGCTACCTGTGAAAGTCTGTCGTGTGGGTGCCCACATGCCCAAGAGTTGGGCTAATGAGGAGCACTGAAAGAGTGAACAGGTGGATCAGGCTGCAAAATCAAAGTGTTACAGATAGGTTTGGACTGGCAACACAAGGGACAGTTGTTCACAGCTCAGTGGGCCCATGATGCCTCAGGCCAGCAGGGCAGAGCTGCCACCTATAGGTGGGCATGAGACCCAGGGGTGGATGTAACCATGGGCAGCATCTCCTAGGTTATCCATGATTGTGAGATGTGAGCTGCCATCAAGCAAGCTAAGCGGGTGAAGCCCCTGTGGTATGGGGGGTCATGGTTCAAACAGAAGCATGGAGAGGCCTGGCACATTGACTACATCACTGCCTTAAACCCGCCAAGGCAAGTGCTACGTGCTCCCAATGGTAAAAGCCACCCCTGGGTGGTTGGAGACCTACCCTGTACCTCATGGCGCTGCCCAGAGCACCATCCTGGGCCTGGAAAAGCAGGTCCTTTGGAGGCATTCAGAATTGAGTTTTGAGAGAGAGAATTGAGTCCAACAAAGGGACTCATCTCAAGGACAGCCCTAACAACACCTGGGCTAGAGAAGCTGGCATTGAGTGGCTACATCACATTCCCGACCATGCACCAGCGGTCAGGAAAGTTCAGCAGGGCAATGAACACTTAAAAAAAACATTGAAGGCAATGGAAAGATGGGACCCTCAAGCAGTGGGAGCTGCATTTAGCAAAGGCTACATGGTTAGTTAATAGCCTCAGCCCAATCCGAGCCCCTGTGCACAGCAGGTGGAGACAATGTTCTGGTGGTGCACATGGGAGGTGTGCTAGGAAAGCCTGTTTGGATTAATTCTGCCTTGATCAAAGACAAACCCACCTGTGGGGTTGTCTTTGCTCAGGGACCAGGTTGCACTTGGTGGGTGATGCAGAAAGATGGATAAACACAATGGATGTCTCCACGGGACCTTGTTTTTGGGGTGAATTGCCCAAAACACTGTGCCTGTATCCACATCTGCAGGTATGTATGAATGTATATAATTAGGATAATACATGTATGCATATAGTTTAAAAGTCAAAGTTTGATGTAACATGTTGGTATGGGAAAAATTCAGGATGGAAAATGTGTGTTTGGGGTTGTTTTTTTGGTGAATTTTCTCTCGTTTGTTACCTGAAAAGGGCAGTGTGGCGAGGAGAGGGCAGCTGACACCTGTGGGGAATGAATTGCCTGTGGGGCAATTGAGATGCAAAAGAACTGGCCAATGACTCTCCCATTCCACTGGAAGCTTCCAGGGAGGGAGGGCAGGGTTGGGCACTGGCTTGCTGAGGGAAGAACCAGCTGGCCATGCGAGGAGCAGGGCAGTTTGGGCAGTTTTTGGTGCTCAACCCGACACTGCTTCAGAATTCTCCTTGCCATCCATAGGTGAGCCCATTGCTTGCAGCAGCTGCTGGCTGACAGGGACTTTTCCACACTTGCCATTGCCAGGAAGATCCTCACCATCTGTGTGGGTGCTGGAGGGGAAACGGGACCACCCCACCTATTCTCTCTCTCTCTGGAGAGAGGGAGCCCCAGGTGCTGTTTGACTGGAACCACAGCAGAGCTGCCATGGCCAGGATACTGCCACAGACAGGTGAGAACCTGGGGAAAGCAGAGCCCCAGCTTCCCTCTGTCCCCGAGGCCGCCGTTACCCCTGGGGTGGCTCAGGGCTCGCAGCCGGGGGCCCCTGGAGCCCCCTGGGCCAACAGCGCCCCCCGGAGCCAGGGCAGAGTCACTGCAGCCGCTCTGCCCTGCCGGCAGCTCACAGTGCCCTCTGCCGGCTGTGGTCATAACTACAGCAAAGGCAGAACTGCTCAGCCGGGGGGAAGGGTCTGGCATTGCTTTGGGAAATGTTGGTGGCTTTTCTCTCTTGTTCACCTATATCCATATATTCTAGAAAATAACTGATACTTCTTTCTCCATATCTTTGCCTGGAAGCCCTGTAATTTTGAGTTGTAATTATTTGGAGGGAGGGGGCTATCTCTCCATCCCAGGAAGATTCCCAGCCTTCTTGGAAGTCATCTGTCTTTTAAGCCAGGACAATCTGCTATCATTAATGGAGAAATTGACCTAGGAGATAAAGGAACTCACAGATATGCAGCTTCAGCCCTTGCCTAGGAATTGTTCCTGATCTTCACAAAACAGGGGCTTCTATGGTTTGATGAATAGTCTTTGAATGAACTCTACAGCCCAGCTTTTACCTCCCTCAGAGTGCTCCTTCCCACAGTATGTCACACCAGTCTGGCACAGCTCCTGTGCAGGTGACATCCACTGCCACCAACAACGGGATCACTTTACCCACCACCAGTGAGAGGAAGTGTGGATCATTCCATTTTTTCCCACATAAGATATGGAGCAGAAATCCCTGTTGTAAATCCTGCCAATTCTTTCTGAATAAGTACATACAAGCAAAAACGCCTTGCACAGAATCTCCCTTCTTAGAACCCTGGTGAGCAGTGGCACAAAGTCTAGCGGTGGACTGTTGCAGCCTGAATAGCTGCTAGTAAAGTCCAGGGTAAGGAAGCAAAAAGAGCCTTTGCATGGTATTTAGAGATGTTTAATTCAGCCGTGCGTGGGATGTTCCCAGTCCCCAGGACCACTCAGGGGCACCCGAGGTTTGTCCGTCCCGAGGGGCTGGGGGTGAACCTGGTCTCCAGGCAGTACAAAAATGAGGGCCAGTCAGGGAATAGGGAGGGAGTAGCTCAGGGACATAGGAACAGACATAGGAACAGGGGAAAGAGCCAAAAAGGTCCTAACAGCTTTTTGAGGGAAGCTTCTTGTATCTCCCTAAGCTAGGGGATGCCCCCAGGGTCCCCACAGTGGACCCCAGAGGACAATGCTGAGTCCAGTCCTTTCTGACACCTTTGTTAGTAAACTGGGTGAGGGGGCCAGGCTGTGCCCTCCCACAAACCAGGAGGAGTGGCTGATCTGCCAGAGAGAAGTGCTGCCATCCAGAGGGACAGTTCAACAAGGGTGACAGTTCAATGACAAGAGCTGAGTCCTGTCCTTGGGAAGGAACAACCACAGGCACCAGTATCTGCTGGGGGCCACCCAGGTAGAAAAGTGAAGTTTGGCAGGGTTCTGCTGGACACTAGGATGCCCAATGTGCTCCTGCAGCAATGCAGAACAGCGTCCTGGGCTGCACTGGGAGCTGTGTCACAGCTGGCAGAGGGAAGGGATCCTTTCCCTCTGCTCCACACCAGAGAGGCCAGCCCTGGAGTGCTGGGCCCAGAGCTGGGCTGCCAAGTACAGGACACAGGGACAGACTGGACAGAGTCCAGCACAGGGCCATGAAGGTGATGGAGGGACTGGAGCGTCTCTGCCATGAGGAGAGGCTGAGAGAGCTGGGACTGCCCAGCTTGGAGCAGAGTAGGCTCAGGGAATCTCATCCATGGGGATAAATACCTGGGGGGAGGCTGCAGAGGGGACAGGGCCAGGGACAGTCCAAGAGGCCTCGGGCACAAAGTGACACACAGGAGGGGCCCTCTGGGCTCAGGAGACACTTCTGCACTGGGAGGGTGGCTGAGCACTGGTGCAGGTGCCCAAGGAGGTGGGGGAGTCTCCATCCCTGGAGAGACTCAAAAGCCACCTGGACACACCTGGGCAGCTGGCTCTGGGTGGCCCTGATGGAGCAGGGGCTGGGCAAGGTGACCTCCAGAGGTGCCTCCAGCCTCTGCCAGCCTGAGATTCTGTGACTCTGAGAAAAAACAGGCGGCAGCTTCCTAAGGACAAATGAAAAAGCTCCACACATGGCAGGTTTCTCCTGTCCCCACCAAAGTGGTTCATGGCACGTGGCTCCCTTCTGCAGATTCCTCCCCAGAGTGAGGGTGCTCCTCAAGGTCACGCCTTGAGGCTGAGAGAAACGTTTGCCTGTGTTCATTGGTGTGGGTGAGTAGCATCAATCTTTAATTAAGACTTGGTTTTGCTGGCTTGACTAGAATTGCTTCAATGTTGCTTCAGATGTAAAGCACTGTACTGGAAGTTATAGGTCTCTGTACTGGGTAGTAAATAACTCTGATATAGATCCATTAGTTTCATGGTGATCATAATAAACTCTTTATTTTTCTATAAATATATCTTTCATCCTATGGAACACAGTTGTATAAAGGCTCAGTTACACCTATACTATCCTTTAAACATAAACTATTGACTAGTCTAGGACTGCATCCAGCTGCAGCCTGGCTCCTCTCTGAGATGTTCAGGAAGCAAGGAGGTCCCTTCTGCACCTCGTGTCTCCTGCCTGCTCCCTGCACAGCTCTCCAGGTGGTCCTGTCGGTCCTGGGCCAGCTGTGACAGCAGCAGGGACACCTGAAAGAGGCACAAGGCCCGGCTCAGACAAGCCCACACTGGCAGGAGCACCTGGAGCCCCAGGGTTCCGGCTCTCGGGGCAGACACAGCCTCCAACTCCAGCCCTCACCAACACTCTGCCCTTGGGCAAGGGGAAAGGAACAGGCTCCCAGACAGAACAGAGCTCAGATGATCAACAAGTCCAGCTCAAGGCTGGCAAACCCTTCCCACGTACATCCCTCAGCCACCACAGGTCTATTAGAGAGAGTTCTGACAGCATTTAGAAACGCAGCTCTGATTTCCAAAGCACACATTTGGGCCACTCACCCCTTTCTCCACAGGCTGTGCCTCAGCACAAGGGCTGCTGCTCCCCCTGAGCTCCTGGAAGACTCTTCTACTTGAGCTGCTGGGCTTCCAGCCCAGGCATGAGGGGAATGTGGTGCTTGGGTTGTTTTGGTGCTTTCTTGAGGCATTTGAGCACCCCATGCCCCATTTTATCCCCATTGTGAAAAACGAGGTTCACTCTCCTGTAAAAGTTTAAAAGTTGAATAAAGGACAATAAGAGACAAAGAGAATAAAGCAAAGTTTTTGCGGTGGGTGCTCTGCATTCAGCCAAGAGCACAGCTGCTATTTCAGAGATGTCCTTTACATACCCTTTCTATTGCATCAGCCTACAGCATAGTCATAAACAATTATGCATATTTAAACTTTTCCCCAAACTAGTTTACATGTTCCAAGAATTGTTTAGCATGGCTGCTCCTCGGGTCCACCTTTTCAGAGCATGTGCCTTTCGTGGCTGTGGTTTGAGTCCGCCCTTGTTATCACCTCCTGTTTGGGCTTTGGTCTATGTTTGCTACAGACAGTGGGTGCTGATAAATGGCATGTCAGCAGCAGGGGGCTCCATCATATGTTCATTGAATGTTATCCCAACTAAGCAGGCAGTTTAACACAGGCATACTATAGCAGCTATTTCACTACTATGTCTAGCCTTAGTTAACAACAAAAAAAAGCTTAAATTTTTATAGCAAAGTTACTCTAATATAGATACAGAATCCATCTAAATATTTGCAAAAAGCCAATATTCTAATATGTATTTAAAACAATACTTTTCCTGACAGGACCCATATCTGCACCCCTGATAGCTGAACAGAGGGGTGGGGGTTTGGTTCCACAGGGGTCCCACAGAAATTTTGGACACAAAGTATTACATATCAGTGCCCCACATGCCAATGCAAAGTGACTCCAAAAGGCAAAGACACATTCTGAGCAGGACTCTGACACTGGTGCTAAGTGTGTCCCTGTGACACAGACGAGGAACGTGTGGGCCAGGGCACCAGTGCTGCTCTGAGCCCTGGGCCCTGTGGAGCACTGACATCAGCCCGTGTGGCAGAGTCCCTGCCCAAGCAGAGTCTCCCCGAGCCCTGGCGCAGCACTGGTGCCCATCTCCTGCCCCAGAGACCTGTGCCTCCAGAGGGCTTCTCTGCCAGAGGGCAGCCAAAGCTGACCTGCACTGAGGGCTGTGCTCCATCCTACAAGGGCTCTTGGGAGGAGCACCTGGAGCACCTGGTGGCAACATTTGGTATGTGCCAGATGATGTTGCTCCTTCCTGGGATGATTTTTTTCAAGGAAGGGATTAGCAGTAGCACAGAAACACCAACAGCTAGAGAATTTCCCAGGACAAAGAGACTCCACCAAAACACTGTCATGTTTCCTTGTGCTTTTCTGTCTTTCTTGCACTCTGAAAGAAAAAGAATTGGCCCCTCCTCTGCTATTCAACTGTCCACTTACTGTGTGTCCTCCTATGGCAGCTCACGTGCAAATACGACTGGCTGCGTACTGAGCACGGCAGTGGATGGCCACAAACAGGGAAGACCCTGGTGAACATCAAGGCAGACACCTGGGGAAGTGCAGAGGATAGAGATAACTCTGGGAGGAGAAGCTGTTCTGTTTCTCTGATGATGGTGCCAGCCCCTTAAAGGAGCAGCCAAGGCAAGTGCTGGAAGCGGCCATGTCCTGCTGTGAGGCTGGCAAGCCAAGAGAAAGCCATTGTGGCCAAGTATGCTGAAGCCTTTTGCTAAATCACATGCAACAGTGCCCACAGTATTGCCCCCTTTTGAAGGGCGGCTGGTGCAGACGCCTCCTTGAGCAGATGCCGGCGTTCGGGGTGCTGCTGCTCCTGTGCTGCTCTGGTGCTGTTTCTGTGGTGTTCAGAGCTGCTTTGGCAGCAGCGACTCAGCAGCCCTGCTGGAGGAGACATCACTGCCCTCGCCATGGAGGCAGAAGCTCTGCGGGCCCAGAGCTCTGTGTCAGCAGGGCCTCATCCTCAGCACCGTGGCCTGGGCAGCCGCGGGGGCGCGGGCTGGCTGCCAGCCCTGCTCTGCCCACTGCCCTGGCAGCACCCAGTGACCGTGCCCCGGCAGGGCCCCCTTGCCCTCCTTGTCCTCAGCCAGCCCAGCTTGGGCACCTCGGGGGTGTCCCCACACTCCTGCTGAGGCCCGGCCTCCAGGGCTTCTGCCCCAGGCGTGGGAGCCTCTCTGGGGAAGCACCAGAGCAGCCGGCTGTCAGGGACAAGGCGGCAGCCTGGGGGCTGCTTATGGCCTCTGACACCCAATTCCTCAAGGCTTCCCACCAGCCTGTGTTCCTACCCACTTCTGTCCCCTTGGAGCCTCCTGCCCCCCACTCTCTCCCACAGGGCCCGCATGCCTTCCCAATGCCTTGTCCCGTCAGCGCCTGTGTAGCACCTCATCCCTTCATGGCCTCCCACCGCCCCTCAGGGTCCCCTCAGGGTCTCCCCCAGCCCAGCCAGCCTGCCCAGCAGCGGCGCAGCCTCGAGGGGACACAGATGGCCCTTCCTGGCTGGGCAGGAGGGCTTGTGGCCATCTCCAGGCACCAGTCTGGCAGGGATCCCTACAGCTCCAGCCCCTGCCCAGCCGCTCTGTCGCCAGCACAAAGGCTTCAGCAGAACCACCAAAGGCCAAGGGGCTTCTGGCCATTTCCCCTTCCCCACTGCACGCCTGGGCAGCTCGCTTGGCACAAGGACCCGTTTTCCCCTCCTCCCCTGTGCCCTGCAGACGCTGGGCACCAAAGAAAGCTCCTGGGAGTCTGGGTATTAGAACACATTCTATATTTATAGCTTAAAGAAAAACTAAAAAGAAGGAAAAAACCAATCTTAAAGAAAAGAAAAATCCTCCCTGGCTCAGATGGCCCTGGCAGACAGAGAGCCTCTCAAATCAGCGCTCCTCAGAGCCCCAGCAGCACAGCCAGCTGTGGCCCCAGAGACAAGGCCGTTTCTTGTGTGCCCTGAGAAACCCATCTTGCAGCTTCCCTGACCTGTGGGAGAGTAGGGAATACCAAATGTATGATGAACACCCCAGTCATTTAAAAATGTGGCCCATTCTTGTGTGGCTTATGAAGGACCATTATCAGTTTTAACTTCTTGAGGGACACCCAGTGAGGAAAATGCTTGTGAAAAATGCTGGCAAACATGCTTAGCTGTTTCTCCTGTATGTACAGATGCAAAAACTGCTTTTGAAAATGTATCAATAGAGACATGGATATTTTTAAATTTCCCAATAGAAGGGTACTTTGTGACATCTGTTTGCCACTTCTGCAAACCTTCCAACCCCCTTGGGTTGGTGGCTCCTGTAGAAGGGATAGTTTGAACTAGCTGGCAGTCAGGGCAAGCCCCTACATGGGCTTGTGCTTGCTCTAGGGAGATGTGAAAATCTCATCTGAGGGCCTGTGCATTTTGCTGAAAAAAGGCATGACTCAATTTAGCTTGTTCAACAATGTTAGGCAAGGTAGCTGCAGGAGGCACAGAGGTGCAATCTTTACTGTCTCCTGCAGCTCCCTCATCACACGCTGCTGTGGCAATGCATCAGCTCGTGCATTCCCTTCTGCCATAAATCCTGGGAGCCTGGAGTAAGCTCTAATGTGAGCAACAAGTAAGGATTAGTTCTGTGTAACAAAATTTGATACAGACAGGTAAGCCAAAGACACAATTTGTCCCTGCTAACATCTTTTAAAACAGACTCCTCAATTCTCTTAACAATATGCAGAATCAGTGACTAAGTTAAAAGGTTCTGGGAAGAGCTGAAATGCTCTTACAGCTGCAGCCAATTCAACAATCAGAGGAGAACTTTTGACCTTTTGAATGTCTTGTTCTCAGGATTCAGTGTTTTTATTTTGCCAGGTAACCACTGCCTTGTGTGTTTGTCCTGACCCATCAGTGAAGAGAGCAACTGCATCTAAAGGCTCTTCACTGATAAGGGGTTTCTCTTTGTAGCATAATTTAGCTTTGATCAGTTTGTGTGCTGGTTAATGAATGGAGCAAACACCTGGAAAATCTAACAAGGTATACAGTAAATCTTCTGACTTTTGCATGGCCCAATCAAAATAGGATTTAATCACAGGTAAAGAGATGATTTTAAATTCACAATCTGCTATGTCAGGAAGCCTTACCTTGCCCTTAATGACAGTTTGAGAAATCATCTCTAAAAGTGATTGTCTTTGGTGACCTGTAAGAAAGAAAAAGCCATTCAATTATTAACAAAGGATTATTTTGAGAAGAGTCCCAATGGAAGATGAAGCCATACAGTCTCAGTGTTTCTCCTAGAACTGCAAGGAAAAAAGGTTTATCTGGAACCTAACAATGTGCTTGTCTGTTTTGCAGAGCATTGGTAATTTTCTCCAAAGCTGTAGGAGTAGGAGATCTGGGCGATGATTTTTGTCTCTTTCAGTGATTCTTGTTGCCGGTGGCGACCTGCCCAGCGATGAGATGCAGGTCCCAGCGAAGTTAACTTCCAACTTCCGTGCACCTTGGCCATGGAGCCCAGGCCGGCCCCGCCGTGCAGGTCGGAGCCCCGCGGGGCCGGAGCCAGGGCCGAGCGCGGGGCTGCGGGAGCCGGCGGTGCGAGCGGGCCGGGAACGGGGCAGGCTGGGACGGCGGCGCCTTTCCCCAGCACAGGCAGAAGGGCAGGGGGATCCAGGATTCGGGATCCGGCTCTGGGCCGGAGCAGCAGCAGTTTCTGTTCCCTTCCCCCCTTTCTTCTTCCCCCCACTCTCACAGCTGGAGAAGCTGGCTGAGGCTGTGGCTGCGAGAGTTCAGGTGCAGTGGGGGCGCAGAGGGGCGTGGCGGCGGGGCATTCATGGCAGATTTCCACTAGGACTCGGCAAGCAGGGAGAAGTTCCGCTGTTGTTTTGTCACGCCGAGAGATAGCATTATACAATTTAACCCCCACAGAGTCCCAAACCTCTCTGGTATAGAAGGCTTCAGAGTCAGCATTTGGAATATGAGTTATAGTCCCTTTTAAAAGCTCTTTGAGCTTTTGATTTGCAAGGTTTTTTGGTCTTGATGCACATAAAGATTTTAAATGCTGATACACATCTCTCTGCAGAACAGACTTATTCTGCCCCATTATTCCTGGTGCTCACCTGCTGTCCAGCTATGCAGTAGGCGCTGTACATAGAGGCTCTGATCCAGGTACTGTCCAGCAGCAACTCCTGTCCGGGCCTTGGTCACCCTCCTCCCAGGTGCCTGATCCTCGCGGCCGCCTCCTACTGAGTTCACCGGGAGGTCTCTTACTGCCAACAAGTTCAAGTTCGCCAACTAAAACGTGGGCGCTACTGTAAGAGCCTAAATGAGAGATGTGGGACTCCAGGTGGCTCTTCAAAATGCAATTTATTCAATCCAAGACGTTACAGCATGTTGTATTGTGTTATTATATGTTTTAGTTGCATTAGGTTGTACTTTGGTTTATCCCAGTTCCTCCCTGTTAGAATGGTTCTGCCCCTGCTGCCTCTTCCCATCCTTTTAATGTCAATCTCCCCACCCCTTTATAACACCCTGCACACCCCATTCTTGCTGTCTCCAGCTGGCTGGTTTCCCTGGGTTAGGAATCCTGTTAGAGCTCCGAATAAACCTTGACTTTGCACCCAACTGGAGTCCACTCTCTTCTACCAATGTTGTGCTGGTGTCTTGTCAGAAAGGTGAAAGCCTTAGCCGCTCTCCCGACCTCCCGAGGAAGGGAAAGTGTCCCCCGCTGCTCGCTGTGCCGGAGCAAGCCGGGGTGACTCCGTGCACACACTCAGAGAGGCACTGCCACAGCAGCAGTCCAGGGTCATGGGCAACAGAGCCTGTGCCTACAGCTGTCAGCTCCAGCTGCAGGCAGGCCTGGAGACCCTTTGGCTTTGGTTACAGTGCATTATATACTTTTCTTTGCTGAGCACCTTAATAAAGTAGAACCAATCTATCCCTTAACTATTATCTATAGCCTATCATAACTCCTATAATTACCATATTCATGTTACTATTCTCCAATCACTAAAAGTTAGTACATTACAGTTTAAGCTAGAAGTTGTTTTTCAGTTTTCTTGCAGTGGAAAATTCTGAGACCTTTTTTCTACTTGCCACATCGGCAGGCTTGTTTGCCTGTGCTATCTTCCAGCTTGGTAAAAACATCTTCTTGTTTGAGGTGGTTTATCCTTTGCTCTAAGTCATGAAAAACCCTTCTAACTAACATACCCTTTGCCTTTTTGGTTATCCAGTAAGACTGGTTCAGAAATTCTTTTCTTCTATATCAAAACTTGCTTCTAACTCTATTCCTTCATCAGACTCCACATTTAAAAATCTTTCTGCCATACATACGTATCTGTGAGACTTTCTTGTCAAACTTTCATCCTTCCCAACATCAGGTTCTTTTGATCCTTACTCTTGCTATCATCTTCACAAAGATACACAAACACACACAGACACAGATTGTGTTGATTTAGTGCCATTTTGCATTGACTGACTCTGGATTTTTGATTGTTGCCTTTCCTGGCTGTGCCTTAAGCATGGTGTAAGCTGTAGAGTGAAGCTTGGCAATGCACCTTGTTCTGTTGTGGCTTTGCTATGAAATTTTACTCTGCCCACAGCTTTGCCATCATCCTTGCAGTGATGTCCAAGTGCCTGTGCCATGCCAGGTCTTTGGCAGTGTGGAGAGCCCTGGACTGTGAACACTGAGGCCCTGGCACTGCCTGTGACACCAGGGCTTCTCAGCAGCCTGCAGCCTCCTGAGATGTGCACCTGGGCTCTGCTGGGACCGCCTGGGAACTCAGGGTTCTTTTGGAACATGGAGAGCTGAGGCATGTCACCACATAGTTCCTGTGACAGCACGTGACTTCCTGAGCCTCGGCAGCCTGGAGATGGCTGGAATGTGCCCAGGGAGCCAGTGTGACGGTGTGTGACACCGCAGGTCTTTCAGAGGATGGAGAGTGCAGGTGTGTCCCCATGCAGGCGCTGTGAGTGCGTGTGAGCTGCCGGCTCCTCAGCAGCCTGGGGACACATGGGACATCACCCGTGAGAGCCTGTTCTAGGCTGGGATCTGCGTGGGCTTTGGCAAATGGGAGACTCCTGGCATGTCCCCCCTGAGCTGCTGGGGCTGTGTGTGGCCCAAGTGTTCTTTGAGAGCACTGAGAGCCCAGGATTTCCCTGTGGGAGCGCAGGGAGTGGCTGTGACACAGCAGTGCCTTGTGAGCTGACAGTGGCCTGGCATGTCAGCTGGGAAGGGCTGTGAGTGCCTGTGAGCACACATGTCTGTCTCATGGCCAGAGAGCTGTGGGAGGTGCCCCTGGCAGGCCTGTGAGTGCAGGGGAGCTCAGGGCTCTGGAGAAGCCTGTGGGCACGTGGGACACCAGGCTGGAAGGCCTGGCAGTGCCTTTGCCCTGCCTGCGCTTCAGCAGTCTGGAAAGCCCTGGGAGGTTGTAACAGGATGCCTTGGGCTGGCTTTTCTGCCTTGGAATGTGATCCAGGCACTTGGACAGTGTCCAGTTTGCCAGTGTCTCCAGGTGGCTTTGCAAGGGCCAGCTTGTGTGTTTTAGTGATGGATTCTGCTGAAACTCCTTGTGGCTACTGGCCCTGACTGAAGGTGCTGCTGGGGGTCACAGATGGGGTAGATGAGCTGCTCAAGTGAGCTGGAGACCCCTGCATGCCAGTCAGTCCCTTTGAGCTGTAAAAGTGCAGCCCCCTGGCCTAGGGGAAGTTCTTCTGAGCTGTTCCTGCCTGGAGTGTGTGGAGCTTCCTCCCTGGGAAGGGGATGCCCAGCAAGGCTCCGCCTGGAGGTGCAGAGAAAGAGAGCTGCCCACGAGTGTTGCTGTGGGGAGCTCCGCTTCCTAATTGTATTTTTGTCTTGTTGGAGTAGGACTGCTTTCTGTAATGTTGACTCATGGGGGGCAGTGGGTTGGGGACAAAGAGACCACTCACCCCGATGTTCATGGGGCAAACAGAGAGCATTTATTCTCAAGCCCTGCCTTATAAAGGGCATTTGAAAAACCAGGTCTGGATACTTTTATTGGTCTGATCTCTACACCTCTTCAGGTTCTGGGCAGTGAAATGGCTGCAGCCCAGTAGAGATGTGATTGGCGAGGCCCAGTCAATTGGGCAAGGTCAGTCAGCCTGGGGGCTGGTTAATTCACACAGTAGAAGCCAGCCTGCACTTTGACACACGGCAACACTTCTGCTCTGCCCCACAGACACTGGAGCAGGAGTTCTCTTGCAGAAATGCTTGGGGACCTTTGGTTTCCTTCCAGGTCCTGTAGCAGACCTTCCCCACCCAAGTGAAATTCTCTATTCCTCATGTCCAAGCCCCAGTGCTGCAGACAGAACCAGGGGGTGACACGTGGGCTGTACCACCAGTGCCTTTCCCTGGAGCAGGAAAATTGTGGCTCTTCCCTGCTGAGACAGTGGTTGAGAGGAGAGGGAAAGCTCATCCTTCCTGACCTGCTGGAGCACCTGTAGGGACGGTTTCTGCACAGTTCAGACACAGCCCCAGAGGAAGCAGGGACATTCCATTGGGACCCCAAAATTGGGGGCCAATCCAACTGCAATGGGAGACCCCATGTGTGTCCAGCTCATTCTACCTGGGCTGTTGCACATGGTCAGTGGCTGTCCAATGCTATCCCCCTGGCTGGCACTGATCTCTAAGGCAGCCTGGAGCTCTCCTTGGTCAAAGTTCCCCAATTTGGACCCTGCAGACACTTCCTCAATACCTCTCCAAGGTGACCTCAGCACACCAATGATGTCACAGCACTCGTACACCTGGTCAAGAATCCCAATGGGGACAATCTGGTCTCTCCTCCAAGGGCACAAAGCAACAAAACCCCCAAGGAAAATCTTCCCCAGTGGGCACGGTGCCTCCTTGGGCAAGTTCCATAGCAAATAGTCAAGGCAGTGGCCTGAAATGTTTTCCCAGCTGGGCCACAAGACATCTTGGATGGATCTGCATTGTCCCTGGGGAAAGAAATGTGCAGAACCCTTCACTAATGCCCTGGAATGTCAAACAGGAATCACAGCCATGGACAGCTCTCGGGAACCACTTCACAGTGGATTTTCCTTCCTGGAAGCCCAAGATGTCTGAATGATCTCCTGGTGCCTCAGGCAATGGGTAAACAGGGCTTGTTAGAGATGCTGGCAGGGCACCAACACCCCTCCTCCTCACAGGGCACCTCTGTTACCCCAGTTAGTTCCCAGTGGCTGCCTGGGGACAGGTGCCCACTTCCCCATGTCCCTGGGGATGGGCACATCCTGCTCAGGGCCAGTGCTGGCCTTGGTTCAGGTCCTGGGCATTGCAGAGACCCTGTGTGGGCACAAGGGCCCTTCCCTCGGGAGCTGCAGGTGATGGCAGCCAGGGCCAGGGCTGGAGTTTGAGCCTTGTTGGGGATGGGGTCCCTGGCACCCTGCATGGGGCAGCTGTGTAGAGCGGGACACAGGTGCTCTGGGTGGGCACGGTGGCCATGGGTGGGACAGGGTGAGGGGCAGGGCAGGGGACATTGCCCTCGGGACTCTGCTCTGGGGCTGGAGATGAGACTGATTTGGGGCCTGTGGGGAAAGGGAAATGGAGTGGTCAGGCTGTGGCAAGAAGCACAGCTGAGGCATTGCCCAAGGCTCAGCCTTGTCTGCAAGGTCATCAACAGGTGATCAACACTGCCCAGTGCTTCCAGTGTCTCCAGTGAGTGCAGATCCCAATCACCTGCCTGCCCTTGACTCAAAGTCCTCCCACATGCCTGTTTTCCCTGAGTTTGGGGTCCTGATTCCCCAGGAAGAGGGGTCAGTGCCCACCACTGTTTCCTCAAAGTGCCAGAACAGGAACAGGGGCAATTCTGCTGGGATCCAACGGATTTTGGGATGGGCTCAGCTTAGGGCTGTCCCCCAGGGAAAGCTCAGGGAGGGAAGAGGCAGCAGGAGATGAGGGTACGTGGTTCTGGGGGCTGTTGGAGGATGGATTTTGTTGGAGTGGGGCTTGTCCCCAGCCGGGATCCTTTTACTCTCAGCTCCCCCATGCACAGACCACCCTGCACCAGGCAGTCCCAGAGAGCCCAAGATGTCTGAATGTCCTCCTGGTGCCTCAGGGCCTGGGTAAACAGGGCTTGTCAGGGATGCTGGCAGGGCACCAACACCCCTCCTCCTCACAGGGCACCTCTGTTACCCCAGTTAGCTCCAAGTGGCTGCCTAGGGACAGGTGCCCACTTCCCCATGTCCCTGGGGATGGGCACATCCTGCTCAGGGCCAGTGCTGGCCTGGGCCCAGAGCCAGGGCCATGACCCAGGTGCTCTGGGAGGGTTCCGTTGCTGCAGGTGTGACAGGATGAGAGGCAGGGCAGAGCATATTGCCCTCTGGACAGTGCTCTGGGCACGAAGATTGGAGGGGTTTGGCATTTGCAGGGAAAGGGATATCAGGTTGTGTGGATGTGGGAATTGTCACTCCTGAGCCATTCCCCAACCCTCAGCCTTGTCTGCAGGTGATCAGCATTGCCCAGTGCTCCCCAGGGTCTGCAGTGACTGCAGATGCCAATCACCCACCTGATCACATGTCCCTTGTTCCCCTTGCTCTCCCACATGTTGGGTTTGGGGCTGGGCTCTGGGGTGTCCCCTAGGGAAAGCTCTGGGAGGGGAAGGGCAGCAGAAGATGGGGGATCTGGCACTGTGGGTATTGGAGGATGGATTGTGTTGGAGTGGAAGTTGTCCCCACAGGGTCCCCAGATGCCTTTGCCTCTCTGCCTGCCCCCCTTGGCTCCCTCAGGTGCCTGGGCCCTTCCAGGGGCAGCTGTCCTAAGCAGAA
Source organism: Haemorhous mexicanus (assembly GCF_027477595.1). Taxonomy (NCBI): domain Eukaryota; kingdom Metazoa; phylum Chordata; class Aves; order Passeriformes; family Fringillidae; genus Haemorhous; species Haemorhous mexicanus. The sequence continues at coordinate 5,291,369 of NC_082356.1, read as the reverse complement.
GGGATGCCAGGCAAGGGGGCTGGATCTGTGTCACATGTGGGGTGGACTCTCTGCCAGGGCTGGGCTTGTGGCCAGGGCTGGGGGCTGGCAGAGAGGGTGCAGGGAGGAGTCCCAGCAGGGATAAAGGTGCTCCTCACCTGCTGCAGCCTCAGGCAGCGCTGCCCAGAGCGAGAGGAAGATGAAGGTGGCTGTGCTCAGCGTGGCCCTGCTCTTCTCCATCCTGCTGTGCCCCCCGGCACAGGCCAAGGTGAGGTATCAGCTAAAGGCTGTCCCCACATCTTGCCCTTTCTGGCCTCCCATCCCACCCTTTTGGACCCTCCTCTGTGTCCCATTCAGGGTCCCCAAATGCCCTCCCACTGACCATTCCCGAGGCCTCTCCTTCTTTGTCCCCCTTCAAGCCTTTGCCTTTCTTCTTGGCCAGTATAGCAGGGTCCCCCTGTAGAATTCCCTGACTCACTCCCCACTCCCACAGCATCTCCCAAGCTGCTGGTTCTGCTCCCACCCATCCTTGTTCTTCTGTCCCCACCAAGCCCCTCCCCTGCATTCCCATGTCCCTACACTGCTATTTCTTTCTCCTTCCCTGCACCTCACACCCCTCTCCTTCCACACCCCCAGCCCCATTCCCTGGGCCCTCAATGGACCCCAGATCAGTGACTTTGGGTCTCCCCCCAGCTCAAACAGATCTCTTTGGAGGCCCTGAATTCCCATCCCTCTGCCTGTGCCCTGCTCCCTGGAGCTGTGTCCCCCCACAGCCCCACAAGATCCAGTCCAGACCCAGCCTTTGTTCTCCTTTCCAGGCACTCCTGGAAGGAACGCAACATGATCTCCGGGAGGTGAGTGGGCTGCTGTCTTTGGAGGGCATGCCCTCAGGGAACTGGGGGGCAGTGGTGTCCCCCCATCCCTTGCTGGCACCGGGGACATCCCAGTGACCAGCAAGGTCTCCTGGTCTCTCTGCAGCTGGATTTAGACAATGTAGCGGTCCTGGAGACACCTCTGGTGGGTACCAAGAGTTCTGCCGGTGTCAGACCCTCCCCTTTCATGGCCACCACAGCCCAGGCCATCCCAGTCTGTCCCAGCACAGCCCAGTGCACCCCTCCTGACAGCCCAGACAATGCCCTGCCCCAGGGCTCCTCACCAGGGAAGCCTTTCCCCAGGGCCCCTGCTGCATTCCCATCCCGGTCACCCCAGGACCCCCTGGATGAGCCAGGACGCAGCCCCTGCCCCAGCTGTGCCTCTTGGCCAGGAGCCCAGTGCTTCTGGGCAGGAGCACAGCAGGTCCTCCACCCCATTGCTCCCACAGCCCCTTCCCTTAGCCCCCTCCCTGCTCTGCCCTGCCTCCCAGTCCAGCCCAGTGCCCCCAGTGTGTCTCTAACTCTGCCTTTGTCCCCAGCCCCCTGTGGCTGAAGAGCTGCGGGCTCTTCTGCGGCAGAAGCGCCTGGCTGCCTCTCTGGATGCCTAGGTGAGCTGTGCCTGCAGGGACAGGGGTGGTGACAAAGCCCATCCATGGCCCAGTGGGCTCCAGAGGTCACGTTCTGGGGTTTTTAATTTAGGATTGGAAGCTGTGGGGATGCCGGTGTCCCAATCCCCTCTGGCCGCATGAGCAGATGATCATCCCTGGAGGAACCTTCTGATTCCTTTGAGCCCTGGGCTATTTCCCCTCAATAATCAATCATCAATAAACCCTTTCAGCAAAGCTACAATCTCTGTCTGTGTGTCTGTGTCCATGTGTGTGTTCCAAAGGAAATTCCCCAAAATCTCAGAGGTTTCCCCCAGAGGTGTAGTCTTGTCCCTGTGTCCATCTGCACATCCTGTCACTCTGTCACTGTCCCCTCCACACACCTCTGCCCCGCTGGCACCTCCCAGGTTGGCACTGAACTCCTCCCTCCTGCTCCCCTCCCACAGCAATGACCATGGCAGGGAGCTCACCCAGGAGCACCCAGGCCAGGGATGGAGAAGGAGCATCTGGCAGAGGCAGGAAGAATCCCCCATTCCAGGGGGTGTGGGGTGCACGGGGGGCAGTTGTGTCCCCTGCCAGCCCCAGGGCTGCAAACCAGGGAGCAGATGTCTCAGCTGCCTCAGCTGAATCACCTCCCTCAGCCCTTGGCCCGGGAAGTCTCTGGCTGCAGCACAACCTCCACAGGAGACTTTCCACAAGGAAGACAAAAGAAAGGAATTGTTTCTGCCCTCTCCCTGATCCCTCCTGCTTTGCTGATTTTCTTGCCATCTATTAGCAAAATCAGCAAAAAAGCATCTGCACTCTGGTGTTTCCGAGGCTCAGTTCCTAAATGGGGCCAAAGGAAGGTTTTCTGCCAGGGTAAAAGTGAGAAGTGTGGGATTTGGCCAGTGAGTTGGAAACATGACAATTTCTAAACACTGGAAATCCAGAGGTACAAAAGCAGAGTTTGTAGTTTGAACGGTCCATTTTCCTCCTTCTTCCCACTGTTCATTTGTCCCATCCCAACTCCAGAGAAGCAGATTCTGAAAAGCAGACCTGCAGGGAGTGTTGGAGGCTTCATCCCAGAGGGAGGAAGAAAGAGTGAAATCAGGAAAAGAATTCCAGTTGTTTTTCAGTCACAATAACCACAAATAGCTCTGTACTGCAAGCACAATATCCAGGTGATGAGGCACGTTTCTCGTTTTTAATGCCAAATCACAGCACTTTGGGAATTGTTCCTTGGACTAGAACAAAGCACAGGCCAATAATTGATCCAGTTTGGTTCCTAAATCAGAAATCATTAAACTTCTCCCAAGCTGTGTTTCCCTCCAGTAAAGGAGGCAGTTTGATTGCTTTTGTCCTGAGTATCTCCTGAGTTCATGACTTCAGATGGACTGGAACTGTCCCAGCACCCCAAAAGTGGCCACAATGAGCAGGATCAAACCCCCAGGTCACCATTAAATGTTCTCCATCCACACCTTCCAGAGCCCAGCAGCAATTCCTGCTGCTGCCCCCACTCTGGTTCAGCCTGATGGGATTGCTCTGGTGTGCGGGGCGGGCTCCTGCAGGACACAGCGCTTGGAGCTGCTCTGTGTCCCGCAGCTTCGGCACCTCCGGCACCGCTCCACTGCTGCGGGGCCTGTGCCACCAACGTGCCACCAGTGTGCCACCAGTGTGCCACCAACGTGCCACCAGTGTGCCACCAGTGTGCCTGCCACCAGTGTGCCACCGCTGTTCCTGGCTGTGGTTCCTGTCCCACCACTGTTCATGGCTATACTAAAATCAGATGACCCCCGAGGCTGGAAATGATTGGCATCTGACTCCAAGGCTTTGGGATGCTCAACACTCACTTTATTAATACTATATTATGTTACATTATACTATTCTATAACAATACTACAAAGAATACTAAAGAATACTTACTTCTAACTAAAAACTTGTGACTGTATGCAGAGCCACAGTCCACACAGCTTGGACCTGATGGGCTAATTAACATAAACAATCTCCACCAGAATCCAATGACCAAAGTCCTTGAGGTAAACAACCTTCCCAACACATTCCACTTGTGCAGAATACCAGGAGCAGCAAGCAGAGATAAAAAATGTTTTCCCTCTGTACTTCTCCAGGAAAAAACCTGAGAGACAGAATTATGTCTCTCTGTTCAGAGGGCATGTGAGTATCACACATGGTTGTGGTTCCGGTTCCACCACTGTTCATGGCTGTGGTTCCTGTCCCACCACTGTTCCAGGCTGTGGCTCCTGACCCACCACTGTTCCAGGCTGTGGTTCCTGTCCCACCACTGTTCATGGCTGTGGCTCCTGTCCCACCACTGTTCCACCTTTTCCATGGTTACTCCACTGCTGCTCAAAAGCTGCTCCAGTGCTGCTCTGGGGGTGTTCCAGCACAGTTCCTCTGCTTGTCCAACACTGCTCCACCACTGTTCCACCACTGCTCCACCACTGCTCATCTCCTGCTATTCTGAGCTCCATCTCTGCTCCTCCACGGCTCCCCTGTTGTTGCACGACTGCTGCTTCTGTTCTTGTGCTGCTGCCACAGTTGCAGTGTCACAGAGAGGGGAACGCTCAGGCAGCAACCGCTGTGGTGTCACAGGGAGCAGGACAACGGGACTGCCACAGCTGTGGTGTCACAGAGAGGGGAACGTTTGGGCAGCCACTGCTGTGGTGTCACAGAGAGCAGGACAACGGGACTGCCACAGCTGTGGTGTCACAGAGAGGGGAACGTTTGGGCAGCCACTGCTGTGGTGTCACAGAGAGCAGGACAACGGGACTGTCACAGCTGTGGTGTCACAGAGAGGGGAACGTTTGGGCAGCCACTGCTGTGGTGTCATAGAGAGCAGGACAATAGGACTGCCACAGCTGTGGTGTCACAGAGAGGGGAACGTTTGGGCAGCCACTGCTGTGGTGTCACAGAGAGCAGGACAACGGGACTGCCAAAGCTGTGGTGTCACAGAGACCGGGACAATGGGACTGCCACAGCTGTGGTGTCACAGAGAGGAGAACACAGCGGCTTCCAGAGCTGTGGGGTCACAGAGAGGGGAAGGCTGGGGTGGCTGTTGCTGTGGTATCATAGAAGGGAACACTGGGGCTGCAAATGTTGAGGTGTCACAGAGAGGGGAATATTGGGGCTGCCACTGCAATGCTGTCATAGACAGGAGAACACTGGGAACACTGGGGTTGCAATCACTTTGGCATCATAGACAAGGGAACATTGGTATTGCCACTTCTGTCATGTCACAGAGACGGAACACTGAGGTTGCCACCACTGTGGTGTCACTGAGAGGGGAACACTGGGGCTGCAAATGTTGAGGTGTCACAGAGAGGGGAATGTTGGAACTGCCACTGCGGTGCTGTCATAGAGAGTAGAACTTTGGACAGCCACGCCTGCAGTGTCATAGAGATGGGAACTTCCACCGCTGCAGTGTCACAGAGGGGGGACACTGGGGCTGCCACAGCAATGGTGTCACTGAGAGAACTTCTGGGTACCACCACTGTGGTATCACAGACAGGGGAACTTTGGGGCTGCCACTGCTGTGGTGTCAAAGAGAGAGGGACTCTGGGGCTGCCACTGCTGCGGTTTCACAGAGGCACCTGGGGCTTCCACAGCTGCAGTGTCACAAGGAGGGCAAAGTTGAGGTTGTGACTGCTGTGGTGTCACAGAGTGGGACACTGGGGCTGCCACTGCTACAATGTCAAAGAGGGGAACATTGGGGCTGCTACTTCTGTGTTTTCATAGACAGGGGAATGTTGGGGCTGCCACCGTTGTGGTGTCAGAGAGATTGGAATGTTGAGGCTGCCCCCACTGTTTTCTCATAGAGAGGGGAATCTTTGGTTTGCCACTGTGTTGGTGTCAGGCAGAGGGGAACGCTGGGAGTGCCACCTCTGGTGTCACAGAGAGGGGAAGGTCAGGATTGCCACCACTGTGCTGTCACACAGAGGGGAATGCTGGCACTGCTACTGCTCTGGTGTGACAGAGAAGGGAACACTGGGGCAGCCATTGCTGTGGGGTCGTACAGAGTGGAATTTTGGGGCTGCCACCCTTGCGTTGTCACAGAGAGGGGAAGATTGGAATTGCCACTGCTGTAGTGTCACAGAGAGGGGGGCATGGTACTGCCACACCTGTAGTGTCATAGAGTGGGGAACATTGTGCCTTGCCACTGCTGCGGTGTCACAGAGAGAGGAATGCTGCCAAACCTCCCCTGGTGCTGTGTCTTCACCAGTGCTGCTCCTCTGTGACACTGCATGGCCTCCTGGGGACATGGTGACACTGCAAGGATTCATGGGGACATGGTGACACTGCAGGGACTCATGGGATCACAGGGGCTTTGTGGCACTCTGGGCCCTGGTAGAATCCAGAGGCCCCTTGGGGCCATTGGCCCTCATGGAACCAAGAAGAGACTGCCAACCTGTGGGGCTTCATGGAACCATCCACTGTGATCCCTCAGGGCCTCATGGCTCCCAGGAACCATGAGGAGCAGCACTGCAGGACTAAATGGCACCAAGGGGACATTGTGACACTGTGGAGTTCAGGGAACTGAGGGGATGCTGTGACACTCTGGTGCCTAAAGATGCTCAGGGGCCATTGTGACCCTGTGACTTGTGGAAACAAGGGGACACTGTGACACTGTGGAGTCTCAGGGAATCCAGAGGCCCTCGTGACACAGTGAGGCCAAATGGAATCAAGGATCCATTGGGATACCTCAGGGCCTTGTGGTGTCCAGGGGTCCTTGTGACACTGTGGGGCCACATGGAGCCAAAGGGGCCCTGGGATTCTCTGGGGCCTCATGGAGCCAAAGGGGCCCTGGTGACACGCTGGCCACTCGGAGATGGCTGCAGCTAGCCCTGTCTCCTGTTCCCTGCCAGGAGTGGCCACTCCCTATCCGCCCTTCGGGCCGGTTGGGCTGGTGGTACAAGCAGGGCTGCTTGTCTCCCAGAAGCAGCAGGCTGCTCTGTGCAGATACTGATGTTGTCCCGAGCTGAGGAATCCAGAGCCAAGGAAGAGAGGGATCACTTGTGCAGGCTCCCAAGAGATTTTCAATCTCCAAGAGGGCCCAGAAACAAGTGACAGCAAATCCAGGGTCACAACAGCTTTAGTACGGGGGAGGGAACATGGGGAGGATACAAACCAGGAGCAGTGGCAGAAACCTGGGGAGGAGCACAAGGCGGGGTACACATTGTGACAACCAGGGAGGAACAACAGGGCAGGAGGATGAACTGAGCATACCAGTGGGTATTCGAGGGGTACAAGATGGACACAGAAGTTTCTAGAGAGAAAGGTGGGGTTTCTGTAATGGACAAGGGAGGAGGGCAGGATTTCCTTCAGTAGCAAGGAAGGATCTGGAATGAGGGGTTGGTCATGAGGTAGATGGACAGGGGGATGGGAGGGTACCTCTCCAGGGCAAACCAACATGCATGGGGGACAACCAGAAAAAACTACTTTTTCTTATAACATGACTGTTTCATAACAAAGGAACTTAATTACCACATCCTGGGATTCTGTGGGGCCTCATGGAACCAAGGGCACTCAGAGACAGGGCACTCAGAGACACTGTGGAGCCTCCTGGTTCTCAGTCTCTTCTGACACCGGTGTCCATCTACAAAGAAACAAAACTGGGCAGCCTGAGCCTGTTGATCCAGAATATTCCCATCTCCATGGGAGGACGTTCCTGCCATCTGTGCTGCCATGTGTTCCCTCTTCTCTCCGGGGGAATTGAATCCTACAAGAGACACCGACCCCTCTGGTAGCTGACACCACAGGGCCTCCTGTGGGGTGGGAGCAGAGACATCTTTTCCTCCATCATGTTGTTCACAGCCCATGCAACCAGGAATATTTCCAAGGATGGGGCATCCACCAGGTGTCTGGGAAACCTGTGCCAGTGCTTAACCAAACACAGCATCAAAGATTTTTTCCTTATCTCCAGTCTGAACTTATCCTCTTCTGCTTTAAAACCATTTCCCCTCACCCAACTCAGACAGGCCCTACTAAAACATTTCTCCCCACATTTCCTGTGAGGTTCCTGGAAGCCCTGCAAGGTCACAATGGGGTCTCCCCAGGGCCTTTTCTGCTCTAGGCTGAACCGCCCCAACTCCTCCAGCCTGTCTCTGTCACAGAGGTGCTCCAACCCTTTGGAGCATCTCAGCTCCTCTGGAGCTGCTCCATGAGGTCTGAGCCTTTCCTGTGCTGAGGACCCTGAGGTAAATTGTTTATGCCAAAGCTCCAGTCAGTCAAAGAGGGGAAATACCTCATTGCTGAAATGCTGCTGAGAGCTGTAGGGAGAGATTCTGCACAGCTCATCCACAGCCCCGAGGGGGGCAGGGACATTCCCATGGGGTCCCTGAAGCTGCAGGGCCAATCTGCCCACACTGGGAGCCTCTGGGCATGTCCAGCTCCTTCTGCCCGGGCTGTTGGCACGTGGTCAGTGGCTGTCCAGTGCCACCCCCCTGACTGGCACTGATCTCCAAGGAGGCCTGGATCTCTCCTTGGCCTCCTTCTGCAATTGGAATCCTGTAGACATGTCCTCAATTCCATTCCAAGGTGTCCTCAGCACCCCAAAGACATCATAGCCCTTTTGCTCTGGTCAAGGATCCCCCACAGGGACACTCTGGTCTCTCAGTCCTGGGGTACTCCACAGGAAAATCTTCCTGGGCCCTGCAGCTCCTTGAGCAAGTTCCATAGCAAACAGTCAAGGCAGTGGCCTGAAATGTTTTCCCAGCTGGGCCACGACACCTCTTGGATGGATTCACATGGTCCCTGGGGAAAGAGATGTGCAGAACCCTTCACTAATGCCCTGGAATGTCAAACAGGAATCACAGTCATGGACAGCTCTCTGGAACCACTTCACAGTGGATTTTCCTTCCTGGAAGCCCAAGATGTCTGAATGTCCTCCTGGTGCCTCGGGCAATGGGTAAACAGGGCTTGTCAGAGGTGCTGGCAGGGCACCAACACCCCTCCTCCTCACAGGGCACTTCTGTTACCCCAGTTAGTTCCGAGTGGCTGCCTGGGGACAGGTGCCCACTTCCCCATGTCCCTGGGGATGGGCACATCCTGCTCAGGGCCAGTGCTGGCCTTGGTTCAGGTCCTGGGCATTGCAGAGACCCTGTGTGGGCACAAGGGCCCTTCCCTTGGGAGCTGCAGGTGATGGCAGCCAGGCCCAGGGCTGGAGTTTGAGCCTTGTTGGGGATGGGGTCCCTGGCACCCTGCATGGGGCAGCTGTGTAGAGCGGGACACAGGTGCTCTGGGTGGGCACGGTGGCCATGGGTGGGACAGGGTGAGGGGCAGGGCAGGGGACATTGCCCTCGGGACTCTGCTCTGGGGCTGGAGATGAGACTGATTTGGGGCCTGTGGGGAAAGGGAAATGGAGTGGTCAGGCTGTGGCAAGAAGCACAGCTGAGGCATTGCCCAAGGCTCAGCCTTGTCTGCAAGGTCATCAACAGGTGATCCACACTGCCCAGTGCTTCCAGTGTCTCCAGTGAGTGCAGATCCCAATCACCTGCCTGCCCTTGACTCAAAGTCCTCCCACATGCCTGTTTTCCCTGAGTTTGGGGTCCTGATTCCCCAGGAAGAGAGGTCAGTGCCCACCACTGTTTCCTCAAAGTGCCAGATAGGAACAGGGGCAATTCTGCTGGGACCCAACGGATTTTGGGATGGGCTCAGCTTAGGGCTGTCCCCCAGGGAAAGCTCAGGGAGGGAAGAGGCAGCAGGAGATGAGGGTACGTGGTTCTGGGGGCTGTTGGAGGATGGATTTGGTTGGAGTGGGGCTTGTCCCCAGCAGGGATCCTTTTACTCTCAGCTCCCCCATGCACAGACCACCCTGCACCAGGCAGTCCCAGAGAGCCCAAGATGTCTGAATGTCCTCCTGGTGCCTCAGGGCCTGGGTAAACAGGGCTTGTCAGGGATGCTGGCAGGGCACCAACACCCCTCCTCCTCACAGGGCACCTCTGTTACCCCAGTTAGCTCCAAGTGGCTGCCTAGGGACAGGTGCCCAATTCCCCATGTCCCTGGGGATGGGCACATCCTGCTCAGGGCCAGTGCTGGCCTGGGCCCAGAGCCAGGGCCATGACCCAGGTGCTCTGGGAGGGTTCCGTTGCTGCAGGTGTGACAGGAGGAGGGGCAGGGCAGGGCATATTGCCCTCTGGACAGTGCTCTGGGCACGAAGATTGGAGGGGTTTGGCATTTGCAGGGAAAGGGATATCGGGTTGTGTGGATGTGGGAATTGTCACTCCTGAGCCATTCCCCTACCCTCATCCTTGTCTGCAGGTGATCAGCATTGCCCAGTGCTCCCCAGGGTCTGCAGTGACTGCAGATGCCAATCACCCACCTGATCACATGTCCCTTGTTCCCCTTGCTCTCCCACATGTTGGGTTTGGGGCTGGGCTCAGCTCTGGGGTGTCCCCCAGGGAAAGCTCTGGGAGGGGAAGGGCAGCAGAAGATGGGGGATCTGGCACTGTGAGTATTGGAGGATGGATTGTGTTGGAGTGGAAGTTGTCCCCACAGGGTCCCCAGATGCCTTTGGCTCTCTGCCTGCCCCCCTTGGCTCCCTCAGGTGCCTGGGCCCTTCCAGGGGCAGCTGTCCTAAGCAGAAGCGATGCCAGGCAAGGGGGCTGGATCTGTGTCACATTTGGGGTGGACTCTGTGCCAGGGCTGGGCTTGTGGCCAGGGCTGGGGGCTAGCAGAGAGGGTGCAGGGAGGAGTCCCAGCAGGGATAAAGGTGCTCCTCACCTGCTGCAGCCTCAGGCAGCGCTGCCCAGAGCGAGAGGAAGATGAAGGTGGCTGTGCTCAGCGTGGCCCTGCTCTTCTCCATCCTGCTGTGCCCCCCGGCAAAGGCCAAGGTGAGGCACCAGCTAAAGGCTGTCCCCACATCTTGCCCTTTCTGGCCTCCCATCCCACCCTTTTGGTCCCTCCTCTGTGTCCCATTCAGGGTCCCCAAATGCCCTCCCACTGACCATTCCCGAGGCCTCTCCTTCTTTGTCCCCCTTCAAGCCTTTGCCTTTCTTCTTGGCCAGTATAGCAGGGTCCCCCTGTACAATTCCCTGGCTCCCTTCCCACCCTCGCCCTCACCCCACCCCCCCCAAATCCTCTCCCAGTGCTGTCGCTTTTGTCCCTACTCGTCCTCATTCTTCTGTCTCCCTCCTGTGCACTCCCAGGTCCCTACAGAGCTGTGGGCAAGTCCCAGGCAGGGACAGCACTGCAGTTTGATTCTTGTTGGGGATGGTTCCCTGAAACACCCATGTGAAGCAGAGCAGGACCCAGCTGCTCTGTGATTGCATGGAGGCTGTAAGGGTGACAGGATGAGGGACAGGGCAGGCATATTTCCCTCTGGACTCAGCTCTGGGGCTGAAGACTGGACTGGTTTTCAGCCTGTAGGGAAATAGGAATAATGCAGTATTCCCATGTGGGAAGTGCCAGATCTGAGCCATTCCCCAACCCTCATCCTTGTCGGCAGGTGATCAGCATTGCCCAGTGCTCCCCAAGGTCTGCAGTGACTGCAGATGCCAATCACCCACCTGATCACATGTCCCTTGTTCCCCTTGCTCTCCCACATGTTGGGTTTGGGGCTGGGCTCAGCTCTGGGGTGTCCCCCAGGAAAAGCTCTGGGAGAGCGAGGGGCAGCAGAAGATGGGGGAATCTGGGTCTGGCCGTGGGAAGTCTCGGAGGATGGATTGCATTAGACTGGAGGTTGTCCCCACAGGGTCTCCGGATGCCTTTGGATCGCTGCCCTCCACCTAAGATGCCTGAACCCCCCCGTGGGCCGCTGCCAAATCAAGGAAGCTGGAGTGAGAGCGGGGCTGGACCTGTGCCACAGGTGGGATGGACTCTGCACCAGCGCAGGGTTTGTGGCCACGGCTGGGGGCTGTGCCAAGCCGGGCTCTGTCCTGGGGGCTGGCAGAGAGGGTGCAGGGAGGAGTCCCAGCAGGGATAAAGGTGCTCCTCACCTGCTGCAGACTCAGGCAGCGCTGCCCAGAGCGACAGGAAGATGAAGGTGGCTGTGCTCAGCGTGGCCCTGCTCTTCTCCATCCTGCTGTGCCCCCTGGCCCAAGCCAAGGTATGGCACCAGCCAAAGGCTGTCCCCACATCCTGCCCTTTCTGGCCTCCAATCCCACCCTTTTGGTCCCTCCTCTGTGTCCCATTCAGGGTCCCCAAACGCCCTCCCACCGACCATTACCAAGTACTTTCCTTCCGTATCTCCCTTCAAGCCTTTGCCTTTCTTCCTGGCCGCTGTAGAAGGGCACTCCTGTAGAATTCCCTGACTCACTCTTCATACTCCAATAATCTCCCAGTCCTGTTGGTTTTGTTCCCACCCATCCTTGTTCTTCTGTCCCCTGGAAACCCCTCCCTTGAACTCCCGTGTCTCTACACCTCAATTCCTTTCTCCTCCCATGTACCCCAAACCCTGCTCCTTCCACACCCCCAGCCCCATTCCCTGGGCCCTCAATTGACCCCACATCAGTGACTTTGGGTCTCCCCCCAGCTCAAACAGATCTCCTTGGAGGCCCTGAATTCCCATCCCTCTGCCTGTGCCCTGCTCCCTGGAGCTGTGTCCCCCCACAGCCCCACAAGGTCCAGTCCAGACCCAGCCTTTGTTCTCCTTTCCAGGCACTCCTGGAAGGAACCCAAGATGACCTCCGAGAGGTGAGTGGGCTGCTGTCTTTGGAGGGCATGCCCTCAGGGAACTGGGGTGCAGTGGTGTCGCCCCATCCCTTGCTGGCACCAGGGACATCCCAGTGACCAGCAAGGTCTCCTGGTCTCTCTGCAGCTGGATTTAGACAATGTTGTGGTCCTGGAGACGCCTGCCGGTGTCAGACCCTCCCCTTTCATGGCCACCACAGCCCAGGCCATCCCAGTTTGTCCCAGCACAGCCCAGTGCACCCCTCCTGACAGCCCAGACAATGCCTTTCCCCAGGGCTCCTCACCAGGGAATCCTTTCCCCAGGGCCCCTGCTGCAATCCCATCCCGGTCACCCCAGGACCCCCTGGATGAGCCAGGACGCAGCCCCTGCCCCAGCTGTGCCTCTTGGCCAGGAGCCCAGTGCTTCTGGGCAGGAGCACAGCAGGTCCTGCACCCCATTGCTCCCACAGCCCCTTCCCTAAGCCCCCCCCCCCGCTCTGCCCTGCCTCCCAGTCCAGCCCAGTGCCCCCAGTGTGTCTCTAACTGGCTGCCTTTGTCCCCAGCCCCCTGTGGCTAAAGAGCTGCGTGCTCTTCTGCGGCAGAAGCGCCTGGCTGCCTCTCTGGATGCCTAGGTGAGCTGTGCCTGCAGGGACAGGGGTGGGGACAAAGCCCATCCATGGCCCAGTGAGCTCCAGAGGTCACGTTCTGGGGTTTGTCTTTTAAGGTTGGAAGGACCAGTGTCCTTTTTCCTCTCCAGTGGCATGAGGAGATGATCATCCCTGGAGGAACCCTCTGATCCCTTTGAGCCCTGGGCAATTTCCCCTAAATAATCAGTATTCAATAATCAATAAACTCTTTGAGCAAAGCTTTGCTCTGTGTCCATGTGTGTGTCCATGTGTGTGTCCCTGGATCTGGACTTCCTCCTTTCCAGTGCTCTGGGGAAGTCAGGCCAGGTCTGGGCTCTGCTGCCTTGACACAGTCTGTGCTTTCCCCCTAGACAAATGGTGTATTGGGAGTTGTGCAGAGTCCAGGGGGAGTGGGTTGAGTAGGGGGTGGGTGTCCCGGTGGTGAGAAAGGCTGTGGTTCACTCTGAGTGTGGTCAGAATGGCCTGGGTTTAAAAGAAAAAATATAAATTCAAAACAAGCTTTCTTGTAAAACTTTTTCTCCCTGTGAGAAACGACCGTTCACATCTCAACATTTTTAAAGGTTTATTAAAACCTTAACAAAAATTACAACAAAAGGACTAAATAAGGAAAAAATTACGGTGCTGGGAGCCTCCCTCACTTCGTGGCCGGTAACCACATGGCCAGCCCATCCACAACATGGCTGCTCTCATTTTATATCCTTGGTGTTGCAGCAGGTAGCCAAAGCTCCTCCCAAAGGCTGTCTGTTAACTCTTCATCGCTGTTCCTTGGTGTAGACTGCTTTCTTGTAACTTGATTGGAGGTCAGGTGTTGCTGAGCCATGCCTCTTAATAACAAGCCTGCCCCTCCCCAAATGCCCAGACTACCAAGACCCACCAATGCTGGGTGGGGGGAACACATTGCAGTAATATAACTGTACATCTGTAAAACTTCTCTTAACATCCCTATAATGTTCACCCTTTAATTGTGAATGCTAACCATCTAATTACTCATCTATAACACTGTGGCATTCACATTCTCTGAAAATATCCCTTCACCCAGGATTTTTCTCCTGGGAAGCTGATAAGCCTCAGAGAAAAAGGAAAACAATTCTTGTCTCATTTGCTTCTCCTGTGTTGTGTTCATATGCAGAATGTGTTTGGAGATTGTTTACCCACAGATGATTGTTTGATTGGATTCTGGTGTTAGTTATTTTGACTCATTGGCCAATTAAGGCCAAGCTGTGTCAAGACTCTGGAAAGAGTCACAAGCTTTCATTATTATCTTTTGAACAATCAGTAAGTATCCTTTCTGTATTCTTTAGTATAGTATAGTATTCTTTAATATAATATTGTATTGTAAAGTAATAAATTAGCCTTCTGAGAACATGGAGTCAAATGCATCATTCCTGCCTTCGTTGGGCATCTCTGCAAATAAAATACAACACAACAGCCCCAAAATTCTTGATTTACTCAAAAGAATTTAACTGCTAAAAAAAATTTTCAAATGTCAAAAGCATGTTGAAATTATTTATGTGTTTTGCAATTTCCTCCCCTGGCGGGATGGGGCTGCTGGGTCAACCTGTCTGCAGGGCACTGTGGGGCTGTGGGGTTTCCTGGGTGAGGGGCCCTACACAGTCACCTGTAATACCTGGCCAGGGTGGGGTAGAGCCACCGCAGTGTCCTGGAAAAGGGTGAGTGGTTCTACCTGGCTCTGGGGTTGTTCTTGGCCGCTGGGTCCATCGGCTCCAGATGAACTTGGGTGAATTTTGGGGTGGGCCAGGTAGGTCAGTTTTCCCTGGCCATCCTGACAGCTCACCAGGGCTCAGTCGTGTTCGCTGACTCCAGTTCCAATACTGAAGGAATTACTGGTGCCAGCACCACCCCAGGAAAGCCTCACAGCAGAACTGGCACAGGGCATTGCCCTGGCAGAGGGGCAGGGAAAATATCTTGGCCGTGAGCAGCAGGATGGCGAGAAAGCCCCTGGTGCATGAGTTCCTCACCCCACCAGGTTTAAGGCAGATTTGGGTTGCATTGCTGCTGTCCTGGCATAGAAATTCTGAGCAGAGGGCACAGAGGTGTCTTCTCCATGGGGCTCACAGGTGACACTGAGATGCTGTGGGGGAGCTGAGCCCTGCCTGAGGGCAGACTCAGCCCAGCAGGAGCCCCGGGCTGACACCACCACGCTGGAGTCCACAGCTGGCTCAGGGGCGATGCGGTGCCATGAGTGGGGAACAGCTTCCCCTGAAATGGGGAGAGCTGAACCTTGGAGCCACCTGCTCTACAGCTGGAATGGTGTCAGCGTCAGGGAGCAGACTAAAGAGGAGAGGGAGGCCTTCGGTGTGAGATTCTGAGGAAGGTTTATTTGTCAAAGGGAACAGGAACCAAAGAGCCCCGAGCACCAGCGTGCTCAGGATTTTATACAGCACTAGAACTGCGGGTGGGCACAATCGCTGAGCCCATAGGGAATCAAGGAGGGAGGAGCAAAAGGAGGGGAATACATCTCAGGGACCAATGGGGATAAGGGGGTGGAGAGGGCAGGTCACATGGGCCAATGGGGCATCATACACTAGGGGAATTCCAGAGGGGCGGAACTTGCAGGGGAGGGGGTTTACAGGAGACTGACAGGGAAGGGTCCAGAACAGGGGCAGAGTTTACAGTGATGGATAGGGAAGGCGCTGGAATACAGGGTGGGGATTATAATGATTGAAGGGTAAAAGGGGAGGGATATAAACTGGGAATAATCCAGCTTGGGGAAATATAACATACAGGGGGTGAACTGGAACAGACCATCCAAAAAGCTGTGAAATAAAAGGGCACTGCAACAGCGCTCGATAAAGAGGGATGCAGGACACGGTTTATGGTGCAAAAAGAAAGGATTGCTCCTGTGTTGTTTTTAAAGGGTCTTTTAATAGGCCTTTTTATAGGGTTTTTAAAGAATATCCCCTGTCTATCCCCAATTGGTAAGTAACAAGTTCTTACCTTGTATTGATTGGTCACTCAAAGCCCCAGTGTGTAAGTGCAGGAAAAGTTGTTTGTGAGAGAGAGTTTTCATTTTTCTATCTAAGAGTGAAAAAACAGTTTATATGGGTGCTGGTGTTTATCACAGTCCTAGAGCTCTTTTTCAGGGAAAGTAGGGTTTTTTCCACAGACCTGGAGCTCTTTCTCAGGAAAAACAAGTTGTTTTTCACTGCTCCAGAAATCTGTTCTCCTGAACCTCCTGTCAGCTTTCTCATGGCTTCTGTTGGCTCAGGTCAGGATTCAGTTTGTCAGCCTCTGGCCTGCTGTTTCACCACCACAGAAAACATCATTACTGTCCCCCCAAAAAAAAGCAGCTGAGATGCAGCTCACTTCCTTCTAGAAGGTGAAAAGGGATGCAGGTGCCTGGAGGCCCAGGAGAGAAATTGACGGAGTCGACGGGAGACAAGCACATCCGATGATGATCAACAAGTCTCAATTTATTGATTTAACATGCGTGCTCTTATAACAGTGATAATAAGGCTCATACATATTGCAAAACTAAAGCTCACTATTGGTTCGCTATAAAAGGTCAGCTCAACTTTTGCTATCAGATACTCAGGATGCTTATGTTTTCTCCCCTCAGATACTCAGGATGCTTATGTTTTCTCCCCTCATTAGCTAGTCTCTGCTTCTGCATCCCGTTATCGTATAACTTCCTGCTCAAGGACACTCTGGCCCTGCCAAAGGCCCCCCATCAGAGGTCCATTGCTTTACCAGCTGTATTTTATCATGTCCCTTCTCTTCAAGCCACATCTCCACAAAACTCTCCACAAGAAATGGCAGTATTGAAAATGTGAGAAGCAATGTTTTATCCATTGAGGCAGTGCCTGACCTCAAGGAAGACTTTTCCTACCAATCAAGACTTTCTTAGGGAACACCCTGCTTCAATATCAATTAGAAAATAATGTTATATTGCCTCTTATGAAAAGAAAACTAATGAGAGAAAATCTTGAAAGTGGGGAAAAAAATCATTTGAGGTAATTGCTCATTGAAATCTTTTTTATTAATTCCACTCCTGACAAAATTAATTCTTGAAGACAATTCTGGTAGAGGTGCAGCTCCTTTGGGCTTTGTGAACTCTGAGGAGCCCCATGGGAGATTTGTTGCCACCTCCATGAGCCTCAGTTCCTCAAAGAAGATGTCACAAATGTCCAAGAAAAGGAAATGCAAAGCAAAGGCAGAACACACCTTCCAGGGCCCAAGATAATATTCTCCTCCCCACTGGATTTTTGCCCTGCTCAGATGGGACTGTCCGAGGGTGAAGGAGACTTCCTGAGCAATCCTTTGCTTTCCGGGCACTGATCAGCTGGATGCCCAGGGAGGCTCTCTGGAACAGAGGCTGGGCAGAGTTCAAGGAATAAAGTAGGGATTTATTAAAAGGCCTTCAAAGGATTCACCTTGAGCAGTGCAAGAGCCCAGATGAGGCTACACTCAAAATGGATGACCAGTCAAGAGTTTTCACACTCTTATCATGTTTGGTCCATTTAAATATTAGGGTTAATTGTCCAATTACAGCCTCAGGTTATGCAGTCCCATCCTCCCAGTTTGCTCTGCTCAGTTTGCTGTTGTTTGCACTTTTGGGGCCTGAAGCTGCAACCGTGTCCTTGGTTCTGGGGCTGGAAGAGGATTGTTTTGTCTGACTACACTGTGAAGAAAACTTGCTAACACTCTGTATGAAGTCCAGAGTTACAGACTAATGCAGCAGAGAATCTGGAAAATAGAACAGCTAAAACTGAAGGCATCAGCCTGTTCCATGTTCCCTTGGTTCCATGGGGACCCACAGTGTCACAATGGCTCCTCCGTGACACTACAGGCTCCACAGTGTCACCCTGTGCCCTCAGTTCCATGGCAGTTTCACAATGGTCTTCTTTGATTCCATAAGGTCCCCATGGTGTCACAATGGCCGCTTGTTTCCATGAGGTTCCATAGTGTCACCATGGTGTCCTTGGACCAGCCTGGTCACAACTGACCCATGGTTCCATGAGGTTCTGTAGTGTCACTGTGGTGTCCTTGGACCTGCATTGTCACAACTGACCCATGGTTCCATGAGGTGCCCCAGTGTCACTGTGGTATCCTTGGACCCACCTGGTCACAACTGACTCATGGTTCCATGAGGTTCCCTGGTGTCACCATAGTCACTGTCAGAGGCTGGATGAGATCAATGTCCTGAGACACCGTGAGATGAGCTGTCAATCAGTCACAGAGTGGGGACAGCGCTAACCCAGCCCTGATTGCCTGAGCGATCAGAAATCCCACCTGGGGGGAGGCCCACAAAGGCCTGGGGGCTTAAAAACACGGAGCACAAGGTCAGCCCCTGGTATGGACTCTGCCTTCTCCTGGGGTTTGTGTCTCACCCACACCGGAACCCTAGGAACTGATAGTCATATGCATGTCTTTCTAGAGAGCTTCTGTCTTTCTGTCTCTCTCTCTTTCTTCTCCTAATGCTCTTTATATGGAACATTTTTGGGTACCACAACAGCTTACGTGTTTAAAGGTTTCTAGGTTAAATGAGCTAAGTTAATGAAGTTATTGCTATGATAAGGGTTTTATATGTAATTGGATGTTGCATTAAATCCTCCTTCAAAGTTTCTTGGTTTTTTGTACTTTGCCAGTAAAATTTTGTGTCATTTTGGCTGCTTGAGAATATCTGGCTGGTGTCTCTCCTGTGCACCAAACTCGAGTAAAGGAGCCTTTGGTTACCTCCAGCATGGCAGTGTTCTGGGCTCTTACACCCTACAGGCTCACAAGGGCATCTTGTTTCCACACTGGCCCCTTGGTTCCATGGGCCCCAACAGTGCCACAATGATCCCCTCAGTTCCACAACTTCCCACAGTGTTGCAGAGAATACATTGTTTAAGGAGTTAATAAAAAGTTCCAATGATAGTTATAGAGTGTTTGTTTAATGTTTTATGGTTATGTAAAGTGCCAATGTTAGTTATTAATTGTTTGTTAAAGGTTTTATAATTATGTATATCCCCTTACCGTCGGGTATTACCCTGGCTGCTCCCACTCTCATCTAAAATGGTGAACCACTCAAGACCATAAAGAAGATGATTACGTCACCTAATAAGGAAATATGAAACTCCTATAAGACTTAGCAGAAAAGGATTACATAACAAAAACCCCTAGAACAACAAACCACCATGCAAATAAAGAATCAAAATAACACCTCTTAACAGAGGGAACATAAGACAATATCAAAGACCCTGGTCAGAACTTTTTGCCTTCGTCACCCCAACCAGAGCAGGCCAAGAGCAGTATAAAGATTATGAACCTGAAACCAACAGGCGTCTACTCAGAGACTCTCATGAGGAAAGAAGACCCAGCTCTGCCGGATGACAGAGCTGACATCCTCCTTCTCCACGCCGTCTCGGGAGGAGTGGTGGTGTGCGCACACCCCCATGGGTCCCCTACCTAGACTGTTTCCAGTAAAGCTGAAACCACTAAAGAGCTGGTCACGTGCCATTCATAACAGTCTTGGGCACTCGTCCGGGATAGGCCACACCCAGAGAGAGGACTGAGGGGATCCGGGATATCTGGCCCTATCTGGACCAGTCAGCAGCAGCCAAGGAGCCGAGGACCAAACAGTGTGGAGGAGCATCGGTAAGGAAAGCTGGTGGCAGGAGTAGGAGGCACGCAAAAGAAGTGTGTGTGAGACAGGCCAGGCAGCTCGGACCCCCAAAGCCTTGTGGACCTCCCAGTACCACGGTTCCGGACTACTGCGAGGGGACTGGCCAGAAACTGAGGGAAGCAAGAGAAGCCTGAGTAAGTGAGACACCTCCCAGGGGGATAAGGTGGCCGCCCCCCATGTGTGCGGAGGAATAGAAATGTGACTGGCACACAAGGGGTAGGCCTTCCCCCTTTAGGCTTGGTAGGTGGCCCTCAGGGCGTGCTGGGGGTGGTAGATGAATTGGTGAGTTGGCACGCAAATCCCAAACGGAGCCCCAGGAGCGTGGAGGATCAGGGTAGTGTGAGTCACGCACAATCCCTGGAGTGGGGGGACACGGGTCCCTACCAGGGTTCAGGGTGCCCCGACTGCAGCAGCAGCACTGAGTAGAGCCAAGAGGGCCCCAGTGCCCAGGGTCAGACAGTGGTGCTGGGGGTTAAGTGTGCCACGGTTCAGGTAGAAACCGTCAACCCACTGGAGGCCACTGGGGGGATTGGGGTTCCAGGGCAGGGCAGTGCTGGGGTTCCAGGGCAGGGCAAGGCTGGACCTGCCCCTTCGTCCCCCACACACCAAATGTTTTGAGCCAACAATCTCCTCCAGTCTGTCACAGGCAATGTTGGAGGTGAAATCCCAATTGTGGCCATGGGCACCTGGCTGAGAAGGACAGTTCTTTTTCATAGGAAGGAAAGCACAGAGCCCCAAGGTTTGGAAGGCAGGTGAGAGCCTCAGTAGGCCAGTTAGACTTGTCAGTAATAGCACATTTTGTCTGGGAGCAGTCTTTGGACTGAGGGAATTTTGGAGGTGGAAACCCAGTCTTGGCCATGGGCACCTGGAGAAGCAGGACAATTCTTTCTCATGGAAAGGAGAGCATGGAACGTCCCCCAATGTTTTGGGGACAGATGAGAGGTGACCCTTTTGAAACCACTGCCAGTGAGACTTGTCCTGGCAATATTCCTATGGGAACAATCCCTGGATATAAGGAAATTTGGAGGTGAAATCCCAATTCTGGCCATGAGTGCCTGGAGCAGAAGGACAGCTCTTTTCCATTGGGAAGGAAAGCACAGAGCCCCAGTGTTTCAGCAGCAGATGAGAAGTGACCCTCAATATGCCAAGGTCAGCTGGACCAGTCAGGCAGTCCATGGGAGGCTAAACCAGCCAGAGCTGTTCTGTGTTCCCTTGGTTTTATGGGGGTTCAGAGTGTCACAATGGTGCCTTGGATCCACGGGGCCCCTCAGTGTCATAATGGTGACTTGATTCCATGGGTTCCAGCAGTGTCACACTGGCCCCTAGGTTTGGCAGGGTCCCACAATGTCACAGTGACCCCTAGGTGTCATAAGGCCCTGCAGTGTCACAATGGTCCCAAAGATTCCATGAGGCCCCGCAGTGTCACAATGGTCCCAAGGATTCCATGAGGTCTTGCAGTATCACAAGGGTCTCCATGGTTCCCCAGGCCCCACAATGTCATGTGACTCCTCTGTTCCATGAGCCCTGCAATGTCACAATGGACCTTTAGACCCTGGGGGTTTGCTGTGTCACAATGGTCGCCTTTGGCTCCACAGTGTCACAATGAACATTGATGTCAGGAGGCCCCTCTGTGTCACCCTGGAGCTTTGGTTCCATGCAGCCCTGCAGTGTCACAAAGGCCTCTTGGCTTCACAAGGCCCCAGAGTAACACAATGGTCCTCTTGGTTCTGTGGGGACCCCCAGGGTCACAATGGTCTCTTTGGTTCCATGAGACCTCACAGTGTCACAATGCTTTGCTTATTCCATGGGGCCTCATAGTGTCACAATGGTGTCCGTGTTTCCATGAGTCCCCTGAATGTCACAACCATCTCTGTGATGCCATGGTGCCCCTCAGGGTCACAATGGCCCCTTGGTTCCATGAGGCTGTGAAGTAACTTAATGGTCTCTCCATGGTTCCATGAGGCCTTGAAATGTCAAAATGGCCCTTTGGTTAATGGGGCCTCACAGTGTCACAATGATCCCTACATTCCATGGAGCCACACAGTATCAGTAAAGCCCCCTTGGTTCCATGAGGCCCAGCAATGTCACAGTGGTCTCCATGATTCCATGAGGCCCCACAGTGTCACCATGGTCCCTTGGTCTCACAGGGCCCCCCAGTGTCACAATGGTCCCTTGGTGTCACAGGGCCCCACAGTGTCACACTGGTCCCTTGGTCTCACAGGGCCCCACAGTGTCACACTGGTCCCTTGGTTCCATGGCCCTGTGCTGCTGCATTCCCCCCTCCCCTTCTCAGCCCGCCCTGCCAGCTGAGAAATGCTCCTTGGGCCTCGGCCTTGGCCAGCAGCCCCTGGGCTCAGCTCCTCTGCAGCTCATCACAAACACTGCCTGCTCCAGGCACTGCTGCTGCCCAACCAGCTCCTGGTTCCTTTAGGAGCAGCCCTGGAACTGTTTTTGTTCCCTCAGTGGCACAGCATCCCTGTTCTCACAGTGCCAAAGAAAGCTGCTGATGCCAAGTGTGGCCAGGATGAACCATTGCTGGGACTGAAGCCCCTCTGGTGGGGCCCTGCAAACAGCGCTCCAAAAGGAGCCCTTGGAGCTCTCCTGGGCCAGCGACTCCCTCTGAGTGGGGCCTCTCCCAGCCGGGAACTCTCCCGTTTGCTGCACTCGGGGATCCTGAACAAGGACAGAGCCTGGGCCGATCCCCCCACTCCTCCAGGCCCAACCCTTGGCCTGCTGGGGAGATGCCAAAGGATCCACAGTGAGCATTCCCTGCCCTCAGGGGAATTTCTCACAGGTGCCTTGCACTGACTCTTTGTGTCTGTGTGCACACAGGAGTGCCTGTGCTGGGGAAATGTGGCAGAAATGCTGCTCTCTGAGGGGTTTGAGTGCCTTGGAGAGCTGAGTCAGTCAGGCCTCTAAGAATAGTTCAGTCATGAGGTATGAGCTAAGTTAAATGCTTCTGAGAGTTGTTCTTTTGCTAAGTTGTTACTTTTAATGGAAATTATTTGGTAAGTTGAACACTCTTAAGTCTTATTCCTCTGTTAAATTGCAAAGTCGTAGGTTTCATGTCACGTTAAATAGTGTTAGGTGCAGGTTTTGGCTAAATTGTGGCATTTAAGGTATCAGTTAAGGTATAAATTAAGTCCTGTTAGGTTTGAG
Organism: Haemorhous mexicanus; assembly: GCF_027477595.1. NCBI lineage: Eukaryota > Metazoa > Chordata > Aves > Passeriformes > Fringillidae > Haemorhous > Haemorhous mexicanus. Next base: position 5,268,877 of record NC_082356.1, on the reverse strand, counting down.
CTCTTTTAGGCTTTTATCTCTTTATTCCTTTTATCCTTGCCCTTTTGTCACACACACACAGGGAGAGTTCTCAGTTCATTTCTGGTTTGATTGCCTGGATTCTGTTTGGTTTTGTTGTTCTTTGTTTTCCTGGTGTGCCTGAAGTGTCCAGGCAGGAGCAGAGTGACTCTTGCCAAGGAACTTTGTGCTGCTGTCCCTTAATATCAAATCTGGTTTTTGCTGATCCCTTGCCAGGGATTTTTTCAGCATTCTCAAGCCGTCATTCCTAACAGGGTGAAGGAGCCCTGGCCCAGGCTCTGGCCCTGGTGGACATGGGGATGCTGCCGGGGGGTCCCTGTCCCCCTGTCCCACCCCCATGGCCCCGGCCCCCCGTCCCCGTGTCAGGCTCTGGGGTCGATCTCGTGGAACATCCTCTGGGGGAGGCTGCGGCTCCGGGGGCGGGGGGACCCGGGGGCACAGGGGACCCTGCTGGGCACGAGCAGGGTTGGACTGCTCTGGGGGGGCTGTGAGGGGGGACAGGGCAGAGTGACCTCCCCAGTGACATCACACAGCCCCTGTGATGTCACACAGCCTCCTGTGACATCACAGAGCCCCTGTGATGTCACAGAGCCTCCTGTGTCGTCATACAGACCCTGTGATGTCACACAGACTCCTGTGATGACATCCAATCCATGTGATGTCACACAACCAGCTCTATGATGTCTCACAGCTCCTGTGATGTCACACTGCCCCTATGATGTCACAAAGTCCCTGTGATGTCACAAACCCAACTCTATGTTATCTTGTGATGTCATACAGCAGTGCTGTGATGTCACAGAAGACTGATGTAACAAAGTCACCCTGTGATGTCACAATCTGTTCTGTGATGTCAGACTGCTCGGCGATGTTACACAGCCATCAGGTGATGTAACACCCACTCTCTGATGCCACAGAGCCACTCTCTATGATGGCAGACTCTGCTCTATGGCCTCATATCCTACTCTGTGATGTCACAGCCAGATCTGTGGTGTCCCAACACCATCAGTGATGTCACAAAACCCTCAAAAACTCAATTACATTGAAACACAAGTTTCTCTGACTTTGAAGAAATCCCTGTCAGGGACACAACTGAGAAAGTGTCTCCAGGTTCCAGCTAGAGCAGAACCCTGGAGGCAGTGATGGCAGCTGGGGAAAAGCAAGGCAAATGTGTCTCTGGTGCTGAGCAAACCTGGATGTGTTTCAGGAATGCAAAGGGCCAAGGCCTGAGCCCCTAGCCCCTGGCCAGGCAGATCCTGTCCCTCTCTCCTTGCTCAGGGCTCTTCCCAGGATGGGCACTGGGATGTGGGGATGGGCAATGCCAAGGGCAGGACCATGGGGCGGCCCCTGCCAGGCTGCTGAGCAGGGACAAGGAGGCAATGAGGCCCCAGGGCTGCCAGGGTCACTTGTCCCCTCGTGGCCTCAGGCCCAGGGCCAGCAGCCATGGCCAAAGTGCTGCCCAAGTTGGCTCTGTCAGGGCCTGGCAGCTGCTGCCCATCCCTGTGCCCTGTGCAGCCCAGGCTGTCCTACAGTGTCCCTGCCCTGGCCTCTGTCCCTGCAGGCTGTGCTCATCCCCTGGCTGCCCCACCTGGCTGGCCCCTTCCTTTGCTGACAGCTCTGCCTCCTGCCTGCCTCTGCCTGCCCACACAAAGCCTTGGGCTGCTCCAGGCTCCTTCTGGGGTCGTGCTGCACCACAGCCCTGCCCTGGCAGGGAAATTCCTTTCTCCTGGTGCCCACTCCGGGCCTCCCCAGCTGCCCTTGTGTTGCATTTCGCTGCAGCAAGGGGCACAAAAACTCCCCCAGGCCCCGGAGTCTCAGACCTCAGGCAGACACCGATGACCAACAGGGAAAGGAAGGAAACAGGACAGATCTTGGTTTATCACAACCAAGGATCCTTTATTGTGACAGGGACCAAGAGAAGAAATGAGTGAGTAGGGTCATGGGTTCAGGGGTGGAGTTTAGGGTCAGGTCCAAGAGTAAGAGGAGCTGGGGACAGCAAAGGGGTGGATTGAGGAGGACAAACAATGGAAAATCTAAGGTGGGGACACTGCAGTAGAATTTAAAACAGTGGGGGTACAGAAAAGGAAGAACATTCTGGGGCCATTCCTTATTTGACCAGATGGGGTGGAGTGTCTTTTTCTGGGCTTGCAGGGGCACGCCCCATTGGAGGGCAGGAATCTTCATTAAATCACACCCCTTTACCAGATGCTGTCTGTCTGGGTAGAATCCCCGCCTCATGGGGCAGGGGCACTCCACACCCTTGATGCCATTTTTTCTTTCTCTGGCTGTTTTATACAATGAAGAAAAACTCCAGAATCTGTGGAACCACCCTTCAATCCCTCCCAGGCTACTCCTGTTCTGTCCTCAGTCTGCACACCACTGACCCCAGAGCCCTCAGCCTTTCTCTGCTGGTTCTCTGATGAGGCCTCCAAACCCCATCTTGGGAGATTTTTGGGTCCTCTCCAAGGTCTGTGACAATGGACAATGGAAAATTAGTGATCAAACTTATTTTCTCTTGAATATTGCATGAGAGAACAAGGGTCAACATCTTTAAACTGAATGAGGGTGAATTTACATTTGTCAGAAGGAGGAAATATTTTACAATGAGAGTGGCACAAAACTGCAACTGGTTTTCCAGAGAAGTGGATCCCACATCCCAGGAATGCTCCAAGAGCAGGAGCTTTGTGCAACCTGACCCAGTGAAACCCTCTCATCCCCAAGGATGGATTTCCTATTGTATGGGTTCTCTGATGTGCTGGGTGCCCTCACCACACTTCTGGCCAGAATGTCTGCTGAGGGCAGCCAGGCTGCTGCAGGGGCAGTGACCTCATAACCATCACCATGGCAGCCCTGGCCCTGGGCCTGGCTCTCCCCTTTCCTCTGCCCCTGCCTTGTCTCTGCTGGCATCAAGAGTTTTGTCATTAATATCTTGTCCCCAGGGTGCTGGGGCCAGTGGCTTCCCAGTCAGGCTCCTGGAGCAGAAGTGGCTTTTCAGAGCCCAGCCAGAAATGAGCCCTGAGGCAGCAGCTCTGCAGTGGTGGCCACCAGGCCGGGGTGCCAAGGGAGGCTTCTGGCCATGCCCTGCAAGCAGCTGCTGCTGCCAAGGTGCCTTTGGTGCCTCAGGCTCTCCCTGGCACAGCTCCCAGCACGGCACTCTGCCCTTGTGCCCGAGGCCTTCCCTGTGCTGGGACTGGCCTGGGGCTTTTCCTGCAGCGGGACCTGCCCTGCTCATGGCACAGGAAAGGCAGTTCCTGCTGGAGCAGGAGGCTCTGCCTGCAGTGGGCTTCAACCACACCAGCAAGGCCCTCTTGACTTCAAAATTGCTTCACAGAGCAGAATATTCTAATAATTGTTATAGCTCCTGTACTGTGGAGTAAATAACTCTGGTTAAGATCTCTCTGTCTAATCATGATCAGGATCATTCAGAGCTGTATTTAAATAAATTTAACTGGTATTCCATCATTAATCCTGTGGGACAAATTGCATTTAGGTTCAATTCCACCTGTCCAGTCTTTGACACCTTTGACAAATGCTGGGTCTGGGATTGGATCCAGCACCTCCCAGTCTCCTCCCTTAGAATGAATTTTAGAAGTCTAGGGGCTCTGCAGGGACTGTTGGGTGTCATTTCTGTACCTCATTACTCAGCGGGCGTTTCTCTATTAAAGAAATAAAGCTTTTGCCTGAAGCTCCCACTGTGCCCATGACAGGAACCTCTGGGAGTATCTGGATTATCCCGGCTCTTTGGCAGCCTGGGGACTCCTGGGATGTCACCATGGAGCCCCCGTGAGTGCCTGTGACAGATCGGTGCCTTTGCAGCCCAAGGTCCCCTGGGATGTCACCATGGAATGGCTGTGACTGCCTCTGACCACAGGGCTCTTTACCACCCCCAGAAAGCCCTGGGAGGTCTCCATGGAGCCCCTGTCTCTGCCTGTGACATTCCAGTGCTTGAATAGCCTGGAGACTCTAGGAAAGTCCCCATGGAACCCCTCTGAGGGCCTGTGACAAATCTGATCCTCAGCAGGCAACCATCACCAGCCCCCTGTTGGTATGGACAGGTTCCATGGCAACCATCACCAGCCCCCTGTTGCTGTGGTCAGGTTCCATGGCAACCATCACCAGAACCCTGTTGCTTTGGTCAGTTTCCATGGCAACCATCACCAGCCCCCTGTTGCTATGGTCAGTCGCTGGGCAGCTCCATGGAGACCCCATGCCAGGGGTGGTTGCCATGGACACCAGCTCAGGCCTGCAGCCAGAGCCCGTTGCCATGGCAACCATTTGCAGTCCCATCCCCAGGGTCATGGGATCCCAGAACCACAGAACTGGCTGAGTTGGGAGGGACCCATCAGGATCCTTGAGTCCAACTGCTGGCCCTGCACAGGACACCCCAACAATGCCAGCCGGGGCCTGGCAGCACTGTCCAAATGCTGCTGGAGCTCAGAGATCCCTGGAGCTGGGACCCTTCCCTGGGGAGCCCAGGCAGGGCCCCAGCAGCCTCTGGGGAAAAACCTTTTCCTGAGATCCAACCTAAGCCTGCCCCTACTCAGCTGCAGCCATTCCCTCCACTCCTGTCCCTGGGCACTAGAGGGAAGAGGTTCCCACAGCCCCAGCCAGGGACCTGCTCCCAAGGCTGTTGCCATGGCCACCAGGGCTGGGACCAGCTGGGATGCTCGGTTTTCATGGGCTGGGGTTCAGGAATGGAGTTCCTCACTTTCCTGCTCCCGCTAAAACCATGATGCCCTCGCTGCCCTCCCGACTTCTATGAAAAGCACAAAAGGCAAAGGTCCCAGGCTGGAATAAGAATAATTTATTGGGAACAGAAACAAGATAAAGAACAAAGAGGAACAGAAACAATATTGATAACAGAAGGAATAAGAAAATCAACTTACAGGGAAAACTACAACATCAACGGCTGGCTCTTCCTGGCCATGTATTTCCTCCTGCCTGGAAAGGACACCCTTCTCCTCGGGGAGAGAGAGAGAGTCCCTTTCCTGTCCCTGGCAATGACCTGAGGTGGGAGTGAATGTAATGTCACGGCCACGGCCAGACCCTCATGTTCTTCAATCCCACATCATGTCACTGGCAGGGGCAGGAAAAGGTACAGGTGTCTTTCCAGCATGGATCATGGGGAACACGGATAACCAGGGCTCTTCCCAACGTGGGACCTCCAATAGGGGATGAAGCTGGAGCAGTGCATGAAGAGCACTGTAGTGGGGGCATTTGCAGGGCTTCCCTTATCGGTGCATCTGTTGGTGTCTGGTCAAGTGAGAGCTCTGGGTGAAGCTCTTCCCACACTGGGGACACTCGTAGGGCCTCTCCCGGGTGTGGATGCGCCGGTGCCTGATGAGGGTGGAGTTGCGGTTGAAGCCCTCCCCACAGTCAGGGCAGCGGAAGGGCCTCTCATCCGTGTGGATCCGCTCATGCAGGAGGAGACTGGAGCTAGTGTGAAACCTCTTCCCACACTGGGGACACTCGTAGGGCCTCTCCCCAGTGTGGATGCGCCGGTGGGTGATGAGGTGGGCATTTTGCTTGAAGCTCTTCCAGCACTCAGGGCAGCAGAAGGGCCTCTCATCCGTGTGAATGCGCTCATGCAGGCGGAGAACGGAGCTGGTCTGAAACCTCTTCCCACACTGGGTGCACTCGTAGGGCCTCTCCCCAGTGTGGATGCGCCGGTGCCTGATGAGCGTGGAGTTGTGCTTGAAGCCCTTCCCGCAGTCGGGGCAGCGGAAGGGCCTCTCATCCGTGTGAATCAGCTGGTGCCTGAGGAGATGGGAGCTGGTCTGAAACCTCTTCTGACACTCAGGACACTCGTAGGGCCTCTCCCCAGTGTGGATGTGTTGGTGGGTGAGGAGCTTGGATCTGCAGCTGAAGCCCTTCCCACATTCCCCACACTCGAAGGCCCATTCCCCAGTGTGGATCATCTGGTGCTGGATCAGGTAAGAGCTCTGCCTGAAGCTCTTCCCACACTCCAAGCACTTGTAGGGCTTCTCTTCCACGAGGTTCTGCTGTGGGGATTTGTCCTCCCTGGTCTCCATCCTCAGCTCCTTGTCTGGGGAAGGAAGGACAAGGAGAGGATGGGATTTGTCTCTGTGCCAGAGTGAAGGGGAAGGAGATCCCCCCAGTACAGTCCCAGCAGGATGGCGTTGGCAGCAGGGTTGTCCTTCAGCAAGGGGCCATGCTGGGCTGGGAGATGGAGCAGGAGAGAGGGGGAAAGGGGCACTGACTTCCTCCACACCTGCCTGGGTGTCCTGGGGCATTGTGTCAATTTGAAAAGACAGGTGTCTGCTAAGGATGTCAGGAGCCTCCCTGTAAATGGAAAATGTTAACCCCCTCCCTTGGAATTATAATTTTCAAAATAAGGGGCTGTCAAGCCAAGCTATGGGAATAGGAACCACAGTTCTTTAGTAGGAAAATTAAAAATACAAATGCAATAGTACTAAAAAACTACTTACAGAGTCAGAATACCACCTGACACGCTGTGGGTCAGGGTGTTGGCAGCACTCCCGTTAAATGGTGGCTGCCATCCTCCTGCAGTGACAGATGTGGTTTTGTTGGAGCAGGGATCCTGGAGAAGGGTGGAGTTCTCCTCTGGAGGTCCAGTGGTAGTATCGATGGGCCTGGTCTTCCTCTGGGATCCAGTGGAGCTGAAAGCTGCTCTTCTGGGAATCCTGTGGGAGAAGGCCGACTCTGTTGTTCTCATTCTCAGTTTATATCCAGGTAGGAATGCTTGGCTCCTCCCTCTGGGCGGAGCACCTCACAATGGGATGATGGACTATTTATCAGTCCTGCTGTGACACTCAATGGCCCATTAACAGAAGATATCTCCCCAGAGGGAGGATTCCTTGTGGAAGAGATAAAGTAAACTGCTCAATTAACAGATGATAACTGCCCCACCTTTAACAGATGGTAATTGTATACACACCCAGCTAAACCTGAGACACTGTTGCAGCCTCGGAAACCAGGATTTGGTACCAGGACTTGTTAGGGAATGCAACCCTGACTGAAGGAAGGGACAGAATCTCCAGAGCCTGCAGCCAGAAATGGAGAGTTGAGTGATAATCATTTCAACATCTTCTCTTTTGGAATTATTGTATAATGATTTTTGCTTTGCCTATGTAATACTTTTGTAATTTTTGGCAAATTTGGATTATCTAAATTACACTGCTCCTTAAGTGAAGTTGGTGTCTGTGTCTTTGGTGCTGACCCTGCTCACTGGCGAAACAGGGCCCCATCCTGCCTAAGTGTTACCTGGGAAGACAAAACCCTCACTCCAAATGTCCCTCCTTCCTCTTTGTTCTCCCCACATTATACCCTGATCATGATGTCCTATGGTCTGGGGTGTTCCCGGGGTCAGTTGGAGTCACCTGTCCTGGCTGTGTCCCCTCCCAACCTCCCCCACATCCCCAGCCCCTCTGCAGCGTGGCTGGACGAGGGGCAGGACAGGCCTTGGCTCAGTGCGAGCTCAGCAAGAACAAAACCATCTCTGTGTGCTCAGCCCTGTGCTCAGCACCTGGCCCCCACATTTTCTCCACTCCCAGCCCGGACCCCCCTTTCCCACCCCTCTGCCCCACAGCCACCGCAGCACCGGCTGCTGGGTGGGTGGAGCCCCTGATCAGCCCCAGGGGTGGGCAGGGGGCTCGGGGACCCCCTGGTGTGGATCAGTCCCCTTGGCCCGAGCCCCAAATTCCGCTCCAGGGGGCCCCTAGGGTCTGCGGGTCTGCCTGGCAAGTCGTGAGTCATCGGTGAGAAAAGCTCTGGTTGGCTGGAAATTGTTTAGTGCGTTCTCTGATTGGCTGGAATTGTGAACGGCGCTGTGCCCTGCGGGTGTCCCTGGGAGCTGTGGAGTCCGAGCCGGAGCCTTTTCCTCTTTCTTTCTCTCCCACTGAAACCTCTTCCCTATTTCTTTCTGTCCCTCTGAGACCACTTTCCTCCCTCCCCCCTCCCCCTGCCCAAGACCTCTTTCCTATTTCTCTCTATCTCTGAAACCTCTTCCTGATTTCTTTCTCTCCCTCTCTCCTTCCCAGCCAAGAAAAGATGTTCCTGCTCTTGCAGGCAAAGCTGTTAAGAAGGACCCAAAAGCCAAGTGGAGCAAGATCCTACAGTGACATTTCACTGCCAGCCTTCATAACTTCACCCATGGTTGTTGTAGCTCGTGGATTGGGAATTAAATTAGGACAGGGTCTTTGGTGGGAGCTGCCCTGGGTCAAGGGAGACACTGAGAGGGAAATAGAGTGGGCAAAGAGAGGCAGGAGAGAAAGGAGGGCACAAACACAATCAGCTGAGAAGGTGGCACTCTGAAACAGAAACTGGAACTGACTGAAAATGAATAGGACAGAAAGAAATAATTTTGTCACTTTATTTCCTATCAAAATACAATTTCCACCCTTTCCCAAAACCTCTTCCTGGTGCCATTCAGCAGGGCTTTCAGAAAGTTTTTCATTCTGAATTGATGCTCCAGACTGCAGCCACAAGGAAACAGGGAATGGGGATTTTCCTGCTCCTGAGGAGTTTGACATCCTCAGTGGAGGATGAAATAAACAGGGCAGGAGATCTTTCTCCTTTTTAATGCCTTTATTAAAAGTGATCAGCTCAGGATGGGGGGGGGGTTTACAGGTCCGTGGTTCCCTGCAGCCGCTCCCAGCAGTGACTCGGAAGAGGAGGAAAGTGCAGCTCTGTCCCCTGGGGGGCAGAGCCAGGAGTCCCGTCCTCCCAAGGGCAGTGGGGGTATACCCCGGGTTTGGTTTGGTTTGCCGGTTCAGGAGTCCTGGACTCGACTGACTTTAACCGGGGCGAGGAGTGACTGAGGTTTTTAGCATCTCTGCCGGCTTCGGACCTCGCCCCTGCTGTCCAAACACCACCCTGACCTCTCAAATCTGCTTTGGCTCATTTCTTTTGGGGTATTTTTCCGGGATTTGGTGGGGTCCCGTCCCGTTGCAGTCTGGGTTTTGAGATAAATTTGCATGTCTCCTGAGATTTCCCCTCCCCTTCCCATCATCCGGGGGGGCTGTCATCCTCTTGACAGCAGGCAAGGGTGGTACTGAAAAAAAGAATTCTCCACAATAGAGGGTTAACGACAATACTCAACAGATGATTAGAAAATTTAACCAACACCAGAAGTCTTGGCCAGCAATCAGTTCCCAGCTTAACTTTAAACTCTGCAACCCTTTTCTTAAAAAAAATGGGTAACTCTTTTTTTACTCATAACAGAGGAGAGGAGGAGGCACCAGAAGAAAAGGGCAGCTGGGCTTCATCCTTCCACAGGAAAGAGGAGGAGGGAAGTCTCTTGTCCTGTCTGCAGCTGCTCCCACAGGGATGTGAGGGCTGATCCCAGAGCCCCAAGGGTCACAGTCAGGGCTGCCCTCAGGGAATGCTCGCCTGGTATTGAGGGACAGCATGGGAGCATCTGGATCTTGGAGCACCCAGCTGCCCCCCATGTTTGAAGGTACCTGAGGAGGGCCGGGAAAATGCCAGGGGCATCCTGCAGTGGCATCCCCCTGTCCTGCTCTGTGTGACCCTGATCCTGGTCTCAATCTCACTCCACATTTACACACACTCACAGTTCTGTATTTAATCCCATCCCAGTGCCAGGCTCGTCTAGCCCCAGACCCAATCCCAACCCCAGCCCTAAAGCCAATCCCATGCCTAGCCTTAACCCCAATCCCAGCTCTAATCCAAATCTCAGCCCCAAATTCAACCCCAGCTCCAATTCCAGCCCCTTCCTAAATCCTCAGCCCCAAACCAAATCCCAGGTTCAGCCCTTCTGGGGGTTTGGGGGTGTCTCTGTCCCTCTGACCCCGATGATGTTTGTGTGGGGTCACACCAGGGCTGAGAGGGACAGAGCCCCCCCCCCCCCCCCCAGCCTCCCCAGGTGTGAGAAGGTCGGAGAGCCCCTCCAGCCCCGAGCACCCTCAGTGGTGAGAGGGACACAGAGCCCCTGGTCCCCAGCCCTGCACAGGCATTCCCTGAGGCCAGAGGGATGGAGACCCCCCGAGCTTCCCCCGGGGCGAGGGGACAGAGACCCCTGAGCATCCCTGTGCTGAGAGGGACAGAGACTGCCCCTGAGACAGGGGTGAGGGGGAGGGAGACCCCCCCAGGAATTCCCTGGAGTGAGAATGATGGAGAGACCCCCTGGGGAATGGCCTGGGGTGACAGGGACATGCCCTGGGGAATAGCCTGGGGTGAGAAGGACAGGGAAACCCCCTGGGGAGTGGCCTGGGGTGACAGGGACAGGGACAAACCCCTCAAGCCCCTCCCAAGCATCCCTGAAGGCGAGAGGCACAGAGACCCCTCGAGCATCCCCTGGGCCCTGGACAAAATAAACTCAGCAAAATTCGAACTTAACTCTGCATAAAATACCTTGATGAATACTTGATTTTCCCACAAGTCACATGTGATGAAAATGCAAAAAAATCCCAAACATGAATAAACCAACAACAGAAGCAATGATGATGGCAATTCCAAGTTTCAATGGTTCCTGCACAGCTCCAGCTCAGCTGCTGGCAGGTTCCGATAAAAGAAAAGGGGAAATTCAGCCCTATACAGATTATTCAAAGGAAGGGGAAGCTCTGTGTAGCTGTTAAAAAGGTGACAGGGAGAAAGAGAAAAATTATTCTCACATTTGGCAAAGCCCCCGAGCCTGTGAATTCTGGAGTTATTTGGGAATTTAGCTACTTGAGCTGGGCTTCTTATGGGACTTTTAGCAGCCTTGTGTTCCTCACCATGGGGTGAACGAACCTTGTCAGTCTTGCTGGTATCATTTGCTCCCTTTCCTCCAGTGATTTTAACAAACTTTTCAAGGAAGGACAACAAAATATTTTCTTTACACTGGCCACCCACAACAGCCATTTTCCTCATCAGTTCTCCCATTAGTCACTCTGAGGAAACAGCATCCAAGTTTCCAAGAGTTCCTCTAGTAGAGCCACGACCTCCTCAGAGGAGGGAACCATGCTCTTGTCAAAGGAACTTGGGGTCAGAGAACAGTGCTTAAACTCACTGTGTCAAAATAATGTTGCAAGCTGGTTAAGAAAATTGTTAGAGAGATGCCTCTGCTCCGATTAAGGTGTTAATGAGACCGAATCCAACATGGATTTTATTGAACAGTAAATGTGAGGTAGAGAGAGAGATGGAAAGAAAGAGAAAAGGGGGGAGAACAAGGGAGTGACAAGGACAGAGACCACCCCTGGGGCAGGGCAAGTGTGACATTGTCCCCTGTGTGTGTGGCCTTCCCAGGGTGGGGGTTTTACACCTGAGCCAGTCTGGGTAAGGGGGGTGGTGCTCACCCCCCCGAGCAGGGATTACCCCACTGTTTCAGGTTGCAATGTAAGATGGAACCAAAAACATGTTTTCAATCACCATCTCCACAAACTGCTATAAACAGGTGGGGAAGAGTTCTTTATCTCTTCCATGACTCACCCCTGATAACGCCCTCCAGGGGAGATATCTTCTGTGAATGGGCCATTGAGTGCCACTGCAGGACTGATAAAATTACATCCCCCCATTGTGGGATGCTCCACCCAGGGGGAGGAACCAAGCATTCCTACCTGGATATAAACTGAGGCTTACAAGACCAGGAGCACCTTGCCTACTGCATTCCCAGAGGACAAGAGCTCCATAACCACCCCTGGACCTTCAGAGGAAGGCCAGACCCTTCTACAGGATCACTGCTTGGACAGAATCACGTTCATCACTCCAACAGGACTGCAGCCACCATTTAATGGGACTGCTACCAGCCCCCTGATCAACAGGGTGTCAGGTAATATCCTGACTCTGTCAGCTTAAGGCAGTGTTTCTGTATCATTGCCCTGAACTTAATTTTCCTATTAAATTATAATTCTGGCTTAGACTCTCCCCCTGGTTTGTCTTCAATCCAGTACAAGACTCTATGTGCTCAACCCTTGTTTTCCTCCCAAAACAGGATATCCTATTCCCAAACCTTTGCCACATGGAGGAGGAGGCTGCAAGAAGACAAAGATGCCCCAGGACACCCAGGCAGGTGAGGAGGAAGTCAGTGCCCCTTTCCCCCTTTCTCCTGCTCCATTTCCCAGCCCAGCACTGCCCCCAGCGGCAGGACAACCCTGCTGCCAACGCCGTCCTTCTGGGAATGCCCTGGGGGGATCTCCTTCCCCTTCCCTCTGGCACAGAAGCAAATCCCATCCTCTCCTTGTCCTTCCTCACTCTGACATGGAGCTGAGGATTGAGACCAGGGAGGACAAATCCCCATGTCAAAACCTTGTGGAAGAGGCGGTTTTGAGTGGCTCCATGGCACAGGAATTCTACAGGGAGGAAAATCCTGGAAGATCTCACAGGAGGAGGGGCTGCAATGACAGCCCAGGGTGCTCTGAGGAGGAAAGACCCACCCTGTGCCCAGAAAGTGGACAGAGCTCCAGCCAGAGCTCAGAGCTGGTGGTCCATGAGCAGCTTCCTGATGGGGAGAAGCCCTACAAGTGCTTGGAGTGTGGGAAGAGCTTCAGCCAGAGCTCCCACCTGATCAGCCACCAGATGATCCACACTGGTGAATGGCCCTACAAGTGTGGGGAGTGTGGGAAGGGCTTCAGCTGCAGCTCAGAACTCGTCATCCACCAACGCATCCACACTGGGGAGAGGCCCTTTGAGCCTCCCGAGTGTGGGAAGAGGTTTCACACCAGCTCAGATCTCCTCCAGCACCAGCAGATTGACTCAGAGGAGAGACCCTTCTGCTGCCCTGGCTGTGGGAAGTGCTTCAAGCACAACTCCAGCCTCACCAGGCACCGGTGCATCCACACTGGGGAGAGGCCCTACGAGTGTCCCCAGTGTGGGAAGAGCTTCAGCTGGAGCTCCAACTTGACCAGACACCAACGGAGGCACCGGTAAGGGAAGCCCTGCCAATGCATTGACCGCAGGAGGACCTTCGTGCACTGCTCCAGCTTCATCCCCCATTGGAGTTCCCATGTTTGGAAGAGCCCTGGTGATCCATGTTCCCCATGATCCATGCTGGGAAGACACCTGTCCCTTTTCCTGACCCTGCCAGTGACATGATGTGGGATTGAAGAACATGAGGGTCTGGCCATGGCTGTGTTATTATATTCACTCCCACCTCAGGTCATTCCCAGAGGCACAGAAGGGACTCTCTCTCTCTCTCTCTCTCTCTCTCTCCCTGAGGAGAAGGGTGTCCTTTCCAGGCAGGGGAAATGCGTGGCCAGGAAAAGCCAGCCGTTGATGTTGTAGTTTTCCCTGTAAATAGTTTTTCTTATTCCTTCTGTTATGAATATTGTTTTTGTTTCTGTTTGTTCTTTATCTTGTTGCTGTTCCCCATAAATTATTCTTATTCCAGCCCAGGTTCTTTGCCTTTTGTGCTTTCCATGGGAGGCAGGAGGGCAGCGAGGGCTGAGTGGTTTTAGCGGGAGCAGGAAATTGGGGAATCCCATTCCTGAACCCTGGCCCGTGGAAACCGAGCATCCCAGCTGGTCCCAGCCCTGGGAGCAGGTCCCTGGCTGGGGCTGTGGGAACCTCTTCCCTCTGGTGCCTGGGACAGCTGCAGCTGAGTCGGAGCAGGCTTAGGTTGGATCTCAGGAAAAGGTTTTTCCCCAGAGGCTGCTGAGGCCCTGCCCGGGCTCCCCAGGGAAGGGTCCCAGCTCCAGGGCTCTCTGAGCTCCAGCAGCGTTTGGACAGCGCTGCCAGGCCCCGGCTGGCATTGTTGGGGTGTCCTGTGCAGGGCCAGCAGTTGGACTCAAGGATCCTGATGGGTCCCTCCCAACTCAGCCAGTTCTGTGGTTCTGGGATCCCATGACCCTGGGGATGGGACTGCAAATGGTTGCCATGGCAACAGGCTCTGGCTGCAGGCCTGAACTGGTGTCCATGGCAACCACGGCATGGGGTCTCCATGGAGCTGCCCAGCGACTGACCATAGCAACAGGGCTATGGTGATGGTTGCCATGGAAACTGACCACAGCAATGGGTCCTGGAGTTGGTTGCCTACTATGTATCAGATTTGTCACAGGCACTCAGAGGGGTTCCATGGGGACTTTCCAAGAGTCTCCAGGCTGTTCAAGAGCTGGAATGTCACAGGCAGAGGCAGGGGCTCCATGGAGACCTCCCAGGGCTTTCTGGGGATGGTAAAGAGCCGTGAGGTCACAGGCAGTCACAGCCATTCCATGGTGACATCCCAGGGGACCTTGGGCTGCAAAGGCACCGATCTGTCACAGGCACTCATGGGGCTCCACGGTGACATCCCAGGAGTCCCCAGGCTGCCAAAGAGCCAGGATGTCCCAGACACTCACAGGGGTTCCTGTCATGGGCACAGTTGGAGCTTCAGGCAAAGTTTATTAGAGAAGCTCCTGTTTGCTCATGAGGTGCAGAAAGGTTCCCCAATAGCCCCCACATATCCCCAGATACCTCCAAGGACCTCCAGGCTTTCTAAACTCCTTCTGTGAGAGGAGCCTTGGAGCAGCTGGTTCCAATCCCAGCCTCAGACTTTTCAAGAGTTTGTGTGTAAAGAATTATCAAGGTGGAATTAAACCTTTACAGAATTTGTCCCACAGGATTAAGGATGACAAAGTAGATATATTTATATAAATATATATTATATTTTTTGGTAATGATTAGACAAAATTATCTTAAACAGAAATATTTACTCCAAGGTATAAGAGCTGTAACTCTAATATGTTATGTTATGTTATGTTATGTTATGTTATCTTATGTTATGTTATGTTATACTATATTATACACTCAGAATTCATTTCAAAGCAACTGTATTCAAGAAAAAGAAGCAGTTATTAAGCAGAGATTGATGTCACTCCCCCAGAGCAATGACGGGGGCAAATCCATTTGGCTCAGCCTGGAGCAGTGACCTTGAGGGGTGTCCCCACTGCAGGGAGGAATCTTCACACTCCCCCAAGAAGGGAAATGTCAGGAGATGCTGCCATTAACATTTGGGATGGGGCTTTTCTAGTCTGAAGTGCTGCCCTGTCAGTCAGATGTGCCCAGGCTGGGCCAGCTCAGCAGCTCTGCAGAAGCTCCCTGTGGTGTCACTTGTTGTTCCTTTCTCCAGGGATTTTTTCAGCCCTGCCACAGCTTCAGCTCCCTCTGAGGATGTTGAACTTTGGGATGGAGGAGTCAGGCTGGTTTCTGCATTATTCACCCCAAAGCAGTGTGACCTCTGTCATTCATTTCCCACTGGGGCCTTGCTGGTGTGGTTGAAGCCCACTGCAGGCAGAGCCTCCTGCTCCAGCAGGAACTGCCTGTCCTGTGCCATGAGCAGGGCAGGTCCCGCTGCAGGAAAAGCCCCAGGCCAGTCCCAGCTCAGGGAAGGCCTCGGGCACAAGGGCAGAGTTCCCTGCTGGGAGCTGTGCCAGGGAGAGCCTGAGGCACCAAAGGCACCTTGGCAGCAGCAGCTGCTTGCAGGGCATGGCCAGAAGCCTCCCTTGGCACCCCGGCCTGGTGGCCACCACTGCAGAGCTGCTGCCTCAGGGCTCATTTCTGGCTGGGCTCTGAAAAGCCACTTCTGCTCCAGGAGCCTGACTGGGAAGCCACTGGCCCCAGCACCCTGGGGACAAGATATTAATGACAAAACTCTTGATGCCAGCAGAGACAAGGCAGGGGCAGAGGAAAGGGGAGAGCCAGGCCCAGGGCCAGGGCTGCCATGGTGATGGTTGTGAGGTCACTGCCCCTGCAGCAGCCTGGCTGCCCTCAGCAGACATTCTGGCCAGAAGTGTGGTGAGGGCACCCAGCACATCAGAGAACCCACTCAACACGAAATCCATCCTTGGGGATGAGAGGGTTTCACTGGGTCAGGTTGCACAAATCTCCTGCTCTTGGAGCATTCCTGTGATGTGGAATCCACTTCTCTGGAAAAACAGCTGCAGTTTTGTGCCACTCTCATTGTAAAATATTTCTTCCTTCTGACAAATGTAAATTCACCCTCATTCAGTTTAAAGATGTTGACCCTTGTTCTGTCACTGCAGGATCTGGGAGAAAATATTTTGACCAGTATTTTCCCACTTTCACTGATCTTGGAAAGAAACCGAAAATCTCCCAAGCTAGAGTTTGGAGGCCTCATCACAGAACCAGCAGGGACAGGCTGAGGTCTCTGGGGTCAGTGGTGTGCAGACTGAGGACAGAACAGGAGTAGCCTGGGAGGGATTGAAGGGTGGTTTCAGAGAGGCTGGAGTTTTTCTTCATTGTATAAATTAGCCAGAGAAAGAAAAAATGGCACCAAGGGCAGCTGGAGAGGCCCAGACTGGGCACCAGGAGAAAGGAATTTCCCTGCCAGGGCAGGGCTGTGGTGCAGCACATCCCCAGAAGGAGCCTGGAGCAGCCCAAGGCTTCGTGTGGGCAGGCAGAGGCAGGCAGGAGGCAGAGCTGTCAGCAAAGGAAGGGGCCAGCCAGGTGGGGCAGCCAGGGGATGAGCACAGCCTGCAGGGACAGAGGTGCAGGTTTGTTCAGCACCAGAGACACCTTTCCCTTTGCTTGTCTTGAGCTGTCATCAGTGCCTCCAGTGTTCTGCTCTAGCTGGAACCTGGGGACACTTTCTCAGTCCTGTCCCTCTGAAGGATCTATTAAAGTATAAGAAACTTGAGTGTATCAATGTCTTTTTGAGTTCTTGAGAAGTTCTTGGAGCACACTCTGAGGGACTGGGTCTGATGCAAAGAGCACCAAAGCCCCAGAGGGTCATTAAAGTCCTTGTGCTGTGTCTGTGCTGCTGAGCTGGGCTGGGCTCCTGGCACAGAGGCAGCTCCTGGCAAGGGCAGTGCTGCAGAGAGACAGCTCTGGGCAGGAGCAGCTCCTGTGCACAGCCCAGCAGGGCTGGGGCACGGCCAGGGCACGTCAGGGACACGAGCAGGGCACAGACAGAGCTCACAGGGGCTCAGCACTGGCAGGGGCTGTGGGATGTCCCAGAGGGGGCTGTGTCACAGCAGCACCTCTGTGCCTGTGTCATAGAGGCACAGAGCAGCTGTGATGTCAGCAAGGGCCTGTGTGACAGCCCAGAGTGGGTTGTGTGAGGTCACAGATTGGGCTATGACATCACAGAGTTTGTTGTGTGAGGTCACTGAGCAGCTACAACATCATAGAGGGGATTCTGTGACATACAGAGCAGGCTGTGACATCATGTCATGGCTGTATGACATCATGGAGCAGGCTGTGAGGTCAAAGTGTGTGCTGTGACATTACAGAGTGGCAGTATGACATCACAGAGAGGGTTTTGTCACATCACTGAGGGGGTTGTGACATCACAGAGCTGGCTGTGACATCATAGAGTAGGGTGTGAGGCCATAGAACAGATCCTGCCATCATAGAGGGTGGCTCTGTGGCATCAGAGAGTGGGTTGTGGCATCAGTGGGTGGCTGTGTCACATCGTAGAGCAAGCTGTGACATCACAGAACAGACTGTGACATCACAAGGTGACTTTGTGACATCACAGAGCAGCTGTATGACATTCCAGGGTGACATCCCAGAGTTGGCTTTGTGACATCACAAGGGTGCTGTGTGACCTCCCAGAGTGGGCTGTGACATCACAGGAGCTGTGTGACATCACAGGGGCTGTGTGACATCACAGGGGCAGTGTGAGGTCACTGGGGAGGTCACTCTGCCCTGTCCCCCCTCACAGCCCCCCCAGAGCACTCCAACCCTGCTCGTGCCCAGCAGGGTCCCCTGTCCCCCCAGGTCCCCCCTGCCCCGGCCCCGCAGCCTCCCCCAGAGGATGTTCCACGAGATCGACCCCAGAGCCTGACACGGGGACGGGGGGCCGGGGCCATGGGGGTGGGACAGGGGGACAGGGACCCCCCGGCAGCATCCCCGTGTCCCCCAGGGCCAGAGCCTGGGCCAGGGCTCCTTCACCCTGTTAGGAATGACGGCCTGAGAATGCTGAAAAAATCCCTGGCAAGGGATCAGCAAAAACCAGATTTGATATTAAGGGACAGCAGCACAAAGTTCCTTGGCAAGAGTCACTCTGCTCCTGCCTGGACACTTCAGGCACACCAGGGAAACAAAGCAACAACAAAACCAAACAGAATCCAGGCAATCAAACCAGAAATGAACTGAGAACTCTCCCTGTGTGTGTGTGTGGCACAAGGACAGTGAGGGCAAGGATAAAAGGAATAAAGAGATAAAAGCTTAAAAGAGCTCAAACGTAACAGGACTTAATTTATACCTTAATTTTAAATGTCACAATTTGGCCTAAACCAGCACCTAACAGTATTTAACCTAACATAAATCCTATGACTTTGCAATTTAACAGAGGAATAAGACTTAAGAGTGTTCAACTTACCTAATAACTTACATTAAAAGTAACAACTTAGCAAAAGAACAACTCTCAGAAGCATTTAACTTAGCTCATACCTCATGACTGAACATTTCTTATAGGCCTGACTGACTCAGCTCTCCAAGGCACTCAAACCCCTCAGAGAGCAGCATTTCTGCCACATTTCCCCAGCACAGGCACTCCTGTGTGCACACAGACACAAAGAGTCAGTGCAAGGCACCTGTGAGAAATTCCCCTGAGGGCAGGGAATGCTCACTGTGGATGCTTTGGCATCTCCCCAGCGGGCCAAGGGTTGAGCCTGGAGCAGTGGGGGGATCGGCCCAGGCTCTGTCATTGTTCAGGATCCCCGAGTGCAGCAAACGGGAGAGTTCCCGGCTGGGAGAGGCCCCACTCAGAGGGAGTCGCTGGCCCAGGAGAGCTCCAAGGGCTCCTTTTGGAGCGCTGTTTGCAGGGCCCCACCAGAGGGGCTTCAGTCCCAGCAATGGTTCATCCTGGCCACACTTGGCATCAGCAGCTTTCTTTGGCACTGTGAGAACAGGGATGTTGTGCCACCGAGGGAACAAAAGCAGTTCCAGGGCTGCTCCTAAAGGAACCAGGAGCTGGTTGGGCAGCAGCAGTGCCTGGAGCAGAAAGTGTTTGTGATGAGCTGCAGAGGAGCTGAGCCCAGGGGCTGCTGGCCAAGGCCGAGGCCCAAGGAGCATTTCTCAGCTGGCAGGGTGGGCTGAGAAGGGGAGGGGGGAATGCAGCAGCACAGGGCCATGGAACCAAGGGACCAGTGTGACACTGTGGGGCCCTGTGAGACCAAGGGACCATGGTGACACTGTGGGGCCCTGTGAGACCAAGGGACCATGGTGACACTCTGGGGCCTCATGGAATCATGGAGACCACTGTGACATTGCTGGGCCTCATGGAACCAAGAGGGCTTTACTGATACTGTGTGGCTCCATGGAATGTAGGGATCATTGTTACACTGTGAGGCCCCATTAACCAAAGGGCCATTTTGACATTTCAAGGCCTCATGGAACCATGGAGAGACCATTAAGTTACTTCACAGCCTCATGGAACCAAGGGGCCATTGTGACCCTGAGGGGCACCATGGCATCACAGAGATGGTTGTGACATTCAGGGGACTCATGGAAACATGGAGACCATTGTGACACTATGAGGCCCCATGGAATAAGCAAAGCACTGTGACACTTTGAGGCCTCATGGAACCAAAGAGACCATTGTGACCCTGGGGGTCCCCACAGAACCAAGAGGACCATTGTGTTACTCTGGGGCCTTGTGAAGCCAAGAGGCCATTGTGACACTGCAGGGCTGCATGGAACCAAAGGTCTTTTGTGACACTGCAGGGCCTCATGCCATCAGTGGTCCATTGTGACACCAGGCAACCGAAGGAGACCATTGTGACACTGCAGGGCTGCATGGAACTTAGGAGCCATGGTGACATCGTGGAACCCCATTGAACCAAGGGTTCATTGTGACACTGCAGGGCTGCTTGGAACCAAAGCTCCAGGGTGACACAGAGGGGCCTCATGTCATCAATGGTTCATTGTGACACTGTGGAGCCAAAGGTGACCATTGTGACACTGCAAACCCCCAGGGTCCAAAGGTCCATTGTGACATTGCAGGGCTCATGGAACAGAGGAGTCACATGACATTGTGGGGCCTGGGGAACCACGGAGACCATTGTGACACTGCGGGGCCTCATGGAATCTTTGGGACCATTGTGACACTGCAGGGCCTTATGACACCTAGGAGTCACTGTGACATTATGGGACCCTGCCAAACCTAGGGGCCAGTGTGACACTGCTGGAACCCATGGAATCAAGTCACCATTATGACACTGAGGGGCCCCGTGGATCCAAGGCACCATTGTGACACTCTGAACCCCCATAAAACCAAGGGAACACAGAACAGCTCTGGCTGGTTTAGCCTCCCATGGACTGCCTGACTGGTCCAGCTGACCTTGGCATATTGAGGGTCACTTCTCATCTGCTGCTGAAACACTGGGGCTCTGTGCTTTCCTTCCTAATGGAAAGAGCTGTCCTTCGGCTCCAGGCACTCATGGCCAGAATTGGGATTTCACCTCCAAATTTCCTTATATCCAGGGATTGTTCCCATAGGAATATTGCCAGGACAAGTCTCACTGGCAGTGGTTTCAAAAGGGTCACCTCTCATCTGTCCCCAAAACATTGGGGGACGTTCCATGCTCTCCTTTCCATGAGAAAGAATTGTCCTGCTTCTCCAGGTGCCCATGGCCAAGACTGGGTTTCCACCTCCAAAATTCCCTCAATCCAAAGACTGCTCCCAGACAAAATGTGCTATTACTGACAAGTCTAACTGGCCTTGGCCTACTGAGGCTCTCACCTGCCTTCCAAACCTTGGGGCTCTGTGCTTTCCTTCCTATGAAAAAGAACTGTCCTTCTCAGCCAGGTGCCCATGGCCACAATTGGGATTTCACCTCCAACGTTGCCTGTTGTGACAGACTGGAGGAGATTGTTGGCTCAAAACATTTGGTGTGTGGGGGACGAAGGGGCAGGTCCAGCCTTGCCCTGCCCTGGAACCCCAATCCCCCAAGTGCTCTCCAGTGGGTTGACGGTTTCTACCTGAACCGTGGCACACTTAACCCCCAGCACCACTGTCCGACCCTGGGCACTGGGGCCCTCTTGGCTCTACTCAGTGCTGCTGCTGCAGTTGGGGCACCCTGAACCCTGGTAGGGACCCGTGTCCCCCCACTCCAGGGATTGTGCGTGACTCACACTACCCTGATCCTCCACGCTCCTGGGGCTCCGTTTGGGATTTGCGTGCCAACTCACCAATTCATCTACCACCCCCAGCACGCCCTGAGGGCCACCTACCAAGCCTAAAGGGGGAAGGCCTACCCCTTGTGTGCCAGTCACATTTCTATTCCTCCGCACACATGGGGGGCGGCCACCTTATCCCCCTGGGAGGTGTCTCACTTACTCAGGCTTCTCTTGCTTCCCTCAGTTTCTGGCCAGTCCCCTCGCAGGAGTCCGGAACCGCGGTACTGGGAGGTCCACAAGGCTTTGGGGGTCCGAGCTGCCTGGCCTGTCTCACACACACTTCTTTTGCGTGCCTCCTACTCCTGCCACCAGATTTCCTTACCGATGCTCCTCCACACTGTTTGGTCCTCGGCTCCTTGGCTGCTGCTGACTGGTCCAGATAGGGCCAGATATCCCGGAGCCCCTCAGTCCTCTCTCCGGGTGTGGCCTATCCCGGACGAGTGCCCAAGACTGTTATGAATGGCACATGACCAGCTCTTTAGTGGTTTCAGCTTTACTGGAAACAGTCTAGGTAGGGGACCCATGGGGGTGTGCGCACACCACCACTCCTCCCGAGACGGCGTGGAGAAGGAGGATGTCAGCTCTGTCATCCGGCAGAGCTGGGTCTTCTTTCCTCACGAGAGTCTCTGAGTAGACGCCTGTTGGTTTCAGGTTCATAATCTTTATACTGCTTTTGGCCTGCTCTGGTTGGGGTGACGAAGGCAAAAAGTTCTGACCAGGGTCTTTGATATTGTCTTATGTTCCCTCTGTTTAGAGGTGTTATTTTGATTCTTTATTTGCATGGTGGTTTGTTGTTCTAGGGGTTTTTGTTATGTAATCCTTTTCTGCTAAGTCTTATGGGAGTTTCATATTTCCTTATTAGGTGACGTAATCATCTTCTTTATGGTCTTGAGTGGTTCACCATTTTAGATGAGAGTGGGAGCAGCCAGGGTAATACCCGACGGTAAGGGGATATACATAATTATAAAACCTTTAACAAACAATTAATAACTAACATTGGCACTTTACATAACCATAAAACATTAAACAAACACTCTATAACTATCATTGGAACTTTTTATTAACTCCTTAAACAATGTATTCTCTGCAACACTGTGGGAAGTTGTGGAACTGAGGGGATCATTGTGGCACTGTTGGGGCCCATGGAACCAAGGGGCCAGTGTGGAAACAAGATGCCCTTGTGAGCCTGTAGGGTGTAAGAGCCCAGAACACTGCCATGCTGGAGGTAACCAAAGGCTCCTTTACTCGAGTTTGGTGCACAGGAGAAACACCAGCCAGATATTCTCAAGCAGCCAAAATGACACAAAATTTTACTGGCAAAGTACAAAAAACCAAGAAACTTTGAAGGAGGATTTAATGCAACATCCAATTACATATAAAACCCTTATCATAGCAATAACTTCATTAACTTAGCTCATTTAACCTAGAAACCTTTAAACACGTAAGCTGTTGTGGTACCCAAAAATGTTCCATATAAAGAGCATTAGGAGAAGAAAGAGAGAGAGACAGAAAGACAGAAGCTCTCTAGAAAGACATGCATATGACTATCAGTTCCTAGGGTTCCGGTGTGGGTGAGACACAAACCCCAGGAGAAGGCAGAGTCCATACCAGGGGCTGACCTTGTGCTCCGTGTTTTTAAGCCCCCAGGCCTTTGTGGGCTTCCCCCCAGGTGGGATTTCTGATCGCTCAGGCAATCAGGGCTGGGTTAGCGCTGTCCCCACTCTGTGACTGATTGACAGCTCATCTCACGGTGTCTCAGGACATTGATCTCATCCAGCCTCTGACAGTGACTATGGTGACACCAGGGAACCTCATGGAACCATGAGTCAGTTGTGACCAGGTGGGTCCAAGGATACCACAGTGACACTGGGGCACCTCATGGAACCATGGGTCAGTTGTGACAATGCAGGTCCAAGGACACCACAGTGACACTACAGAACCTCATGGAACCATGGGTCAGTTGTGACCAGGCTGGTCCAAGGACACCATGGTGACACTATGGAACCTCATGGAAACAAGCGGCCATTGTGACACCATGGGGACCTTATGGAATCAAAGAAGACCATTGTGAAACTGCCATGGAACTGAGGGCACAGGGTGACACTGTGGAGCCTGTAGTGTCACGGAGGAGCCATTGTGACACTGTGGGTCCCCATGGAACCAAGGGAACATGGAACAGGCTGATGCCTTCAGTTTTAGCTGTTATATTTTCCAGATTCTCTGCTGCATTAGTCTGTAACTCTGGACTTCATACAGAGTGTTAGCAAGTTTTCTTCACAGTGTAGTCAGACAAAACAATCCTCTTCCAGCCCCAGAACCAAGGACACGGTTGCAGCTTCAGGCCCCAAAAGTGCAAACAACAGCGAACTGAGCAGAGCAAACTGGGAGGATGGGACTGCATAACCTGAGGCTGTAATTGGACAATTAACCCTAATATTTAAATGGACCAAACATTGTAAGAGTGTGAAAACTCTTGACTGGTCATCCATTTTGAGTGTAGCCTCATCTGGGCTCTTGCACTGCTCAAGGTGAATCCTTTGAAGGCCTTTTAATAAATCCCTACTTTATTCCTTGAACTCTGCCCAGCCTCTGTTCCAGAGAGCCTCCCTGGGCATCCAGCTGATCAGTGCCCGGAAAGCAAAGGATTGCTCAGGAAGTCTCCTTCACCCTCGGACAGTCCCATCTGAGCAGGGCAAAAATCCAGTGGGGAGGAGAATATTATCTTGGGCCCTGGAAGGTGTGTTCTGCCTTTGCTTTGCATTTCCTTTTCTTGGACATTTGTGACATCTTCTTTGAGGAACTGAGGCTCATGGAGGTGGCAACAAATCTCCCATGGGGCTCCTCAGAGTTCACAAAGCCCAAAGGAGCTGCACCTCTACCAGAATTGTCTTCAAGAATTAATTTTGTCAGGAGTGGAATTAATAAAAAAGATTTCAATGAGCAATTACCTCAAATGATTTTTTTCCCTACTTTCAAGATTTTCTCTCATTAGTTTTCTTTTCATAAGAGGCAATATAACATTATTTTCTAATTGATATTGAAGCAGGGTGTTCCCTAAGAAAGTCTTGATTGGTAGGAAAAGTCTTCCTTGAGGTCAGGCACTGCCTCAATGGATAAAACATTGCTTCTCACATTTTCAATACTGCCATTTCTTGTGGAGAGTTTTGTGGAGATGTGGCTTGAAGAGAAGGGACATGATAAAATACAGCTGGTAAAGCAATGGACCTCTGATGGGGGGCCTTTGGCAGGGGCAGAGTGTCCTTGAGCAGGAAGTTATACGATAACGGGATGCAGAAGCAGAGACTAGCTAATGAGGGGAGAAAACATAAGCATCCTGAGTAGCTGAGGGGAGAAAACATAAGCATCCTGAGTATCTGATAGCAAAAGTTGAGCTGACCTTTTATAGCGAACCAATAGTGAGCTTTAGTTTTGCAATATGTATGAGCCTTATTATCACTGTTATAAGAACACGCATGTTAAATCAATAAATTGAGACTTGTTGATCATCATCGGATGTGCTTGTCTCCCGTCGACTCCGTCAAATGGTGACCCCTACGACGTGATCCTTGCCAGACACCACGGACGAGCGACGACCGGGTTGGGTCCCGAAGCAGCCGGGATGGCAAAAAAGCGCGAAAAAGAAGAGTTAAGACGCGCCGTGCCCTGGGTGTCCGTACAGACGAGCCTGGCCGATACGTGCTGCCGAGACCTTGAGGGGCTGCAACAGCACTGATGAATTAGGTATGGAAAGGCAAGCAGCATATGATTTATTTACCGCTTTTTTACAAAAGCGGCAGGTTAAGGAGATAGATTTACAAAAGGAGTTACCGGGGCTTTTAGCATATGGGTATGCCAAGGGAGTTTTTGCAAATCCTCATACTGTACATGAGTTGACAGAGTGGCGAAAATTTGGGGATTTATTATGGGAGGCTACATTAGAGGACGATAAGACGGCTAGAAAGTTGGGAAAGCTTTGGAGGGTGGTATACAATGAGCTTCTGCAGCATCAGGCAGAAAATAAAGCAGCTGAGCAGGCATCTGCCGCTCACACCAAGAATAGGAGTTATGGGAGTGATCAGGATCAGACCACTCCTTTACCCCCTGTGTTCACAAAGGTGGTCCTGCCGCCTCCACCATCGCCTTCTACCAGAGCTGGTCCTGAGGTTGCTTGTGAGCCTTCTGCACCCCCCGAAGAGCAGGGGCCACGGCCGAGGCCACCCACTGCTGAATTCCCGCAGGGTAATGAGCCGATCCCTGGGGCGGAAAGCAACCTAGCGGAGGCCATTGCCAGGGAGCGAAGGGAGGCTTGGGCTGCGCTGGCGAAAGATGGCTTGGAGAGAGGGGATGACGGTGCAGTTAGTGCGGCAACCCAGCTAGCATGCCCGGTGACCTTCCAGGCACAGGCTGGTGGAGGATTACTAGCAGCAGTCACTGCTCTCGATTGGAAATTGCTATCACAATTGCGATCTACTGTTAGTCAGTTTGGGGTAACTAGTGAACCAGCAACACAGATGTTGGATTATGTTTGGAATACTCAGGTACTTTTGCCTGCTGATTGCAGAGGGATAGTGAAGTTGATTTTCACTCAGCATCAACAACTTTTATTTAATGCACATTGGCAGGCGCTTGTTAATGAGTGTGTAGCGATACAGCGGCAGCCAGGAGACCCTCTCCATGGGGTGACTGTGGATGAGCTTATGGGTTTAGGAGCATTTCTTCGCACTGAAGAACAGGCTCTGATTGGACCGGACAAGTGCCGAGAGGCAATGAGGTTGGTTAGATTAGCAATAGATAGAGTGAAGGAACCGGGAGGAGTACCTGTGTATATGGGAATTAAGCAGGGCCGGGAGGAATCGTTCGGTTCATTTATAGATAAAGCTGCTGCTGCGATTGAGAAGGCAGGGGTACCCGAGTATATGAGAGGAGCTTTGTTGAAACAATGTGCTCTTCAGAATTGTAATTCAGCTACAAGGAGTGTAATTAATACACTAGGTGCAAACTGGACCATAGAAGAAGCACTAGGAAGAATGGCACAGATGCCGGTAGGATCACAAGTCTGTCTGGTAGATGCTATCAATCAGCTGGGATTAGGGTTACAAGAACAAGCAAAGGCTTCTCAGAATCAGGTGTTAGCTGCCCTTGCACCCCTTCAAGCGTCAGCTGCGCTTACCCCGACTCCGACAGGAAATCAGATGGGATGTTACCGATGTGGAGGCATGAGTCACATGTGTCGGGAATGCCGAGCAACAGGGATCTGGTGCCAGAAATGCCACTCGAATACACACAATACAGGAGCTGTGTGGGTACCCGCAAAGTGGACTAAACCTGTTCTCAATGCAGCGGTCGGTGGGCAATCTGACAGAAGTGGACAAGAAGCGGCTAGAGGAGAAGCTGCCAGTGATCCTACGGCCACTACTGATACAGCTGAAGGGACACTCGAAGGCGATCGACAGAGCTGTGACACACTGCCAGACTACTAAGGAGCTGACTGAAACTATTGAATCACTGTCATCTTTTTACATAAGGGGCCCAGCGGGCCAGAACTGTCTTGATTGTAATTGTTTATGTTGTGCTGCTTGGGTGGCATTGTATTGTGGGGGCTGCTGTAAGACCTTTTGGATAGAGCAGTCCTTGATCCGGCAATTGTGGTGCGGTACGTGCTGGTATGACCATCGTTTTGATAGCTGGCAAAGGGAGCTGAGGGAACAAACAAGATTGGACATAGGTTCGGCTTTACATCTTTTTGAAGCGCCTGAACAAAAGATTTTGGCTTATTATCGGTGGGAATTAAATCATATTGTAAAAAGGGTTAAAGCTCAAAGTAGGTCCTATATTGCATCTGCAAGGTGTAGAAAGTTGGTGCCCTTAACACAGCACTCTGTAGTAGGGCCCATTAAGGGAGATCCCGATGAAGAATTGGATCAATGCTTAAGAAAATTACAGGATCTAAAATTACAACGGTTAGGGACACTGAAGATTAAAAAAAAAAAAGAAGAAAAATAAGAGAGAAAAATGAAGCTTATTTTTGTTGTGTTGCTTAGTGCTGTGATAGCTGGGGTAGTAGGAGTAACGCGCTTTAATCAGCCAAGAGACAATATATAGATAACGCTTGCTAATCAAACTAATCAATCATCGCTTTGTTTTAGCTTAAGAAGAGTTACTAACCCCTTTCGAACATGCTTAGTAGGCCTGCCTGTGTGGTCTCCCAAAGAGTTTTGTGGTCTGATAGATAATCAAACCTTGTAATATATGCTATAGGGATACTGGGTGTAGTTTTGATGCTTTTGCTTATTTTGCCTTGTATTTTTAATTGCATTCAGAATATGGTCAGTCAAATGATAGAAAAAACCTGGCAGACAAACCTACTTGCTCAAAAAGAAAACGGGGGAAGTGTGGAGAGTTTTGTGGAGACGTGGCTTGAAGAGAAGGGACATGATAAAATACAGCTGGTAAAGCAATGGACCTCTGATGGGGGGCCTTTGGCAGGGGCAGAGTGTCCTTGAGCAGGAAGTTATACGATAACGGGATGCAGAAGTAGAGACTAGCTAATGAGGGGAGAAAACATAAGCATCCTGAGTATCTGAGGGGAGAAAACATAAGCATCCTGAGTATCTGATAGCAAAAGTTGAGCTGACCTTTTATAGCGAACCAATAGTGAGCTTTAGTTTTGCAATATGTATGAGCCTTATTATCACTGTTATAAGAACACGCATGTTAAATCAATAAATTGAGACTTGTGGATCATCATCGGATGTGCTTGTCTCCCGTCGACTCCGTCAATTTCTCTCCTGGGCCTCCAGGCACCTGCATCCCTTTTCACCTTCTAGAAGGAAGTGAGCTGCATCTCAGCTGCTTTTTTTTGGGGGGGACAGTAATGATGTTTTCTGTGGTGGTGAAACAGCAGGCCAAAGGCTGACAAACTGAATCCTGACCTGAGCCAACAGAAGCCATGAGAAAGCTGACAGGAGGTTCAGGAGAACAGAGTTCTGGAGCAGTGAAAAACAACTTGTTTTTCCTGAGAAAGAGCTCCAGGTCTGTGGAAAAAAACCTACTTTCCCTGAAAAAGAGCTCTAGGACTGTGATAAACACCAGCACCCATATAAACTGTTTTTTCACTCTTAGATAGAAAAATGAAAACTATCTCTCACAAACAACTTTTCCTGCACTTACACACTGGGGCTTTGAGTGACCAATCAATACAAGGTAAGAACTTGTTACTTACCAATTGGGGATAGACAGGGGATATTCTTAAAAAACCCTATAAAAAGGCCTATTAAAAGACCCTTTAAAAACAACACAGGAGCAATCCTTTCTTTTTGCACCATAAACCGTGTCCTGCATCCCTCTTTATCGAGCGCTGTTGCAGTGCCCTTTTATTTCACAGCTTTTTGGATGGTCTGTTCCAGTTCACCCCCTGTATGTTATATTTCCCCAAGCTGGATTATTCCCAGTTTATATCCCTCCCCTTTTACCCTTCAATCATTATAATCCCCACCCTGTATTCCAGCGCCTTCCCTATCCATCACTGTAAACTCTGCCCCTGTTCTGGACCCTTCCCTGTCAGTCTCCTGTAAACCCCCTCCCCTGCAAGTTCCGCCCCTCTGGAATTCCCCTAGTGTATGATGCCCCATTGGCCCATGTGACCTGCCCTCTCCACCCCCTTATCCCCATTGGTCCCTGAGATGTATTCCCCTCCTTTTGCTCCTCCCTCCTTGATTCCCTATGGGCTCAGCGATTGTGCCCACCCGCAGTTCTAGTGCTGTATAAAATCGTGAGCACGCTGGTGCTCGGGGCTCTTTGGTTCCTGTTCCCTTTGACAAATAAACCTTCCTCAGAATCTCACACCGAAGGCCTCCCTCTCCTCTTTAGTCTGCTCCCTGACGCTGACACCATTCCAGCTGTAGAGCAGGTGGCTCCAAGGTTCAGCTCTCCCATTTCAGGGGAAGCTGTTCCCCACTCATGGCACCGCATCGCCCCTGAGCCAGCTGTGGACTCCAGTGTGGTGTCAGCCCGGGGCTCCTGCTGGGCTGAGTCTGCCCTCAGGCAGGGCTCAGCTCCCCCACAGCATCTCAGTGTCACCTGTGAGCCCCATGGAGAAGACACCTCTGTGCCCTCTGCTCAGAATTTCTATGCCAGGACAGCAGCAATGCAACCCAAATCTGCCTTAAACCTGGTGGGGTGAGGAACTCATGCACCAGGGGCTTTCTCGCCATCCTGCTGCTCACGGTCAAGATATTTTCCCTGCCCCTCTGCCAGGGCAATGCCCTGTGCCAGTTCTGCTGTGAGGCTTTCCTGGGGTGGTGCTGGCACCAGTAATTCCTTCAGTATTGGAACTGGAGTCAGCGAACACGACTGAGCCCTGGTGAGCTCTCAGGATGGCCAGGGAAAACTGACCTACCTGGCCTACCCCAAAATTCACCCAAGTTCATCTGGAGCCGATGGACCCAGCGGCCAAGAACAACCCCAGAGCCAGGTAGAACCACTCACCCTTTTCCAGGACACTGCGGTGGCTCTACCCCACCCTGGCCAGGTATTACAGGTGACTGTGTAGGGCCCCTCACCCAGGAAACCCCACAGCCCCACAGTGCCCCGCAGACAGGTTGACCCAGCAGCCCCATCCCGCCAGGGGAGGAAATTGCAAAACACATAAATAATTTCAACATGCTTTTGACATTTGAAAATTTTTTTTAGCAGTTAAATTCTTTTGAGTAAATCAAGAATTTTGGGGCTGTTGTGTTGTATTTTATTTGCAGAGATGCCCAACGAAGGCAGGAATGATGCATTTGACTCCATGTTCTCAGAAGGCTAATTTATTACTTTACAATACTATATTATATTAAAGAATACTATACTATACTAAAGAATACAGAAAGGATACTTACTGATTGTTCAAAAGATAATAATGAAAGCTTGTGACTCTTTCCAGAGTCTTGACACAGCTTGGCCTTAATTGGCCAATGAGTCAAAATAACTAACACCAGAATCCAATCAAACAATCATCTGTGGGTAAACAATCTCCAAACACATTCTGCATATGAACACAACACGGGAGAAGCAAATGAGACAAGAATTGTTTTCCTTTTTCTCTGAGGCTTATCAGCTTCCCAGGAGAAAAATCCTGGGTGAAGGGATATTTTCAGAGAATGTGAATGCCACAGTGTTATAGATGAGTAATTAGATGGTTAGCATTCACAATTAAAGGGTGAACATTATAGGGATGTTAAGAGAAGTTTTACAGATGTAGAGTTATATTACTGCAATGTGTTCCCCCCACCCAGCATTGGTGGGTCTTGGTAGTCTGGGCATTTGGGGAGGGGCAGGCTTGTTATTAAGAGGCACGGCTCAGCAACACCTGACCTCCAATCAAGTTACAAGAAAGCAGTCTACACCAAGGAACAGCGACGAAGAGTTAACAGCCTTTGGGAGGAGCTTTGGCTACCTGCTGCAACACCAAGGATATAAAATGAGAGCAGCCATGTTGTGGATGGGCCGGCCATGTGTTACCGGCCACGAAGTGAGGGAGGCTCCCAGCACCGTAATTTTTTCCTCATTTAGTCCTTTTGTTGTAATTTTTGTTAAGGTTTTAATAAACCTTTAAAAATGTTGAGATGTGAACAGTCGTTTCTCACAGGGAGAAAAAGTTTTACAAGAAAGCTTGTTTTGAATTTATATTTTTTCTTTTAAACCCAGGCCATTCTGACCACACTCAGAGTGAACCACAGCCTTTCTCACCACCGGGACACCCACCCCCTACTCAACCCACTCCCCCTGGACTCTGCACAACTCCCAACACACCATTTGTCTGGGGGAAAGCACAGACTGTGTCAAGGCAGCAGAGCCCAGACCTGGCCTGACTTCCCCAGAGCACTGGAAAGGAGGAAGTCCAGATCCAGGGACACACACATGGACACACACATGGACACAGAGCAAAGCTTTGCTCAAAGAGTTTATTGATTATTGAATACTGATTATTTAGGGGAAATTGCCCAGGGCTCAAAGGGATCAGAGGGTTCTTCCAGGGATGATCATCTCCTCATGCCACTGGAGAGGAAAAAGGACACTGGTCCTTCCAACCTTAAAAGACAAACCCCAGAACGTGACCTCTGGAGCTCACTGGGCCATAGATGGGCTTTGTCCCCACCCCTGTCCCTGCAGGCACAGCTCACCTAGGCATCCAGAGAGGCAGCCAGGCGCTTCTGCTGCAGAAGAGCACGCAGCACTTTAGCCACAGGGGGCTGGGGACAAAGGCAGAGTTAGAGACACACTGGGGGCACTGGGCTGGACTGGGAGGCAGGGCAGAGCAGGGGGGGGGCTAAGGGAAGGGACTGTGGGAGCAATGGGGTGCAGGACTGCTGTGCTCCTGCCCAGAAGCACTGGGCTCCTGGCCAAGAGGCACAGCTGGGGCAGGGGCTGCATCCTGGCTCATCCAGGGGCTCCTGGGGTGACCGGGATGGGAATGCAGCAGGGGCCCTGGGGAAAGGCTTCCCTGGTGAGGAGCCCTGGGGAAAGGCATTGTCTGGGCTATCAGGAGGGGTGCACTGGGCTGTGCTGGGACAGACTGGGATGGCCTGGGCTGTGGTGGCCATGAAAGGGGAGGGTCTGACACCGGCAGGCGTCTCCAGGACCACAACATTGTCTAAATCCAGCTGCAGAGAGACCAGGAGACCTTGCTGGTCACTGGGATGTCCCCGGTGCCAGCAAGGGATGGGGGGACACCACTGCCCCCCAGTTCCCTGAGGGCATGCCCTCCAAAGACAGCAGCCCACTCACCTCTCGGAGGTCATCTTGGGTTCCTTCCAGGAGTGCCTGGAAAGGAGAACAAAGGCTGGGTCTGGACTGGACCTTGTGGGGCTGTGGGGGGACACAGCTCCAGGGAGCAGGGCACCGGCAGAGGGATGGGAATTCACGGCCTCCAAGGAGATCTGTTTGAGCTGGGGGGAGACCCAAAGTCACTGATCTGGGGTCAATTGAGGGCCCAGGGAATGGGGCTGGGGGTGTGGAAGGAGCAGGGTTTGGGGTACATGGGAGGAGAAAGAAATTGAGGTGTAGAGACACGGGAGTTCAAGGGAGGGGTTTCCAGGGGACAGAAGAACAAGGATGGGTGGGAACAAAACCAACAGGACTGGGAGATCATTGGAGTATGAGGAGTGAGTCAGGGAATTCTACAGGAGGGCCCTGCTACAGCGGCCAGGAAGAAAGGCAAAGGCTTGAAGGGAGATACGGAAGGAAAGTACTTGGTAATGGTCGGTGGGAGGGCATTTGGGGACCCTGAATGGGACACAGAGGAGGGACCAAAAGGGTGGGATTGGAGGCCAGAAAGGGCAGGATGTGGGGACAGCCTTTGGCTGGTACCTCACCTTGGCTTGGGCCAGGGGGCACAGCAGGATGGAGAAGAGCAGGGCCACGCTGAGCACAGCCACCTTCATCTTCCTGTCGCTCTGGGCAGCGCTGCCTGAGGCTGCAGCAGGTGAGGAGCACCTTTATCCCTGCTGGGACTCCTCCCTGCACCCTCTCTGCCAGCCCCCAGGACAGAGCCCGGCTTGGCACAGCCCCCAGCCGTGGCCACAAACCCTGCGCTGGTGCAGAGTCCATCCCACCTGTGGCACAGGTCCAGCCCCGCTCTCACTCCAGCTTCCTTGATTTGGCAGCGGCCCACGGGGGGGT
This sequence comes from Haemorhous mexicanus, assembly GCF_027477595.1. Lineage (NCBI taxonomy): Eukaryota > Metazoa > Chordata > Aves > Passeriformes > Fringillidae > Haemorhous > Haemorhous mexicanus. The sequence goes on along the minus strand of NC_082356.1, from coordinate 5,236,159 downwards.
CCAGGCATCTTAGGTGGAGGGCAGCGATCCAAAGGCATCCGGAGACCCTGTGGGGACAACCTCCAGTCTAATGCAATCCATCCTCCGAGACTTCCCACGGCCAGACCCAGATTCCCCCATCTTCTGCTGCCCCTCGCTCTCCCAGAGCTTTTCCTGGGGGACACCCCAGAGCTGAGCCCGGCCCCAAACCCAACATGTGGATGAGCAAGGGGAACAAGGGACATGTGATCAGGTGGGTGATTGGCATCTCAGTCACTGCAGACCTTGGGGAGCACTAGGCAATGCTGATCACCTGCAGACAAGGCTGAGGGTTGGGGAATGGCTCAGATCTGGCACTTCCCACATGGGAATACTGCATTATTCCTATTTCCCTACAGGCTGAAAGCCAGTCCAGTCTTCAGCCCCAGAGCTGAGTCCAGAGGGAAATATGCCTGCCCTGTCCCTCATCCTGTCACCCTTACAGCCTCCATGCAATCATAGAGCAGCTGGGTCCTGCTCTGCTTCACATGGGTGTTTCAGGGAACCATCCCCAACAAGAATCAAACTGCAGTGCTGTCCCTGCCTGGGACTTGCCCACAGCTCTGTAGGAACCTGGGAGTGCACAGGAGGGAGACAGAAGAATGAGGACGAGTAGGGACAAAAGCGACAGCACTGGGAGAGGATTTGGGGGGGGTGGGGTGGGGGCGAGGGTGGGAAGGGAGCCAGGGAATTGTACAGGGGGACCCTGCTGCAGTTGTCAGGAAGAACGGCAAAGGACTGAGGGGGACATGGAAGGAAAGGCTTTGGAAATGGTCAGTGGGAGGGCATTTGGGGACCCTGAATGGGACACAGAGGAGGGACCAAAAAGGTGGGATTGGAGGCCAGAAAGAGCAGGATGTGGGGACAGCCTTTAGCTGGTACCTCACCTTGGCCTTTGCTGGGGGGCACAGCAGGATGGAGAAGAGCAGGGCCACGCTGAGCACAGCCACCTTCATCTTCCTGTCGCTCTGGGCAGCGCTGCCTGAGTCTGCAGCAGGTGAGGAGCACCTTTATCCCTGCTGGGACTCCTCCCTGCACCCTCTCTGCCAGCCGCCAGGACAGAGCCCGGCTTGGCACAGTCCTCAGCCCTGGCCACAAGCCCAGCCCTGGCACAGAGTCCACCCCACATGTGACACAGATCCAGCCCCCTTGCCTGGCATCCCTCCACCTTCCTGCTTAGGACAGCTGCCCCTGGAAGGGCCCAGGCACCTGAGGGAGCCAAGGGGGGCAGGCAGAGAGCCAAAGGCATCTGGGGACCCTGTGGGGACAATCCCCATTCCAACACAATCCATCCTCCAATACCCACAGTGCCAGATCCCCCATCTTCTGCTGCCCTTCCCCTCCCAGAGCTTTCCCTAGGGGACACCCCAGAGCTGAGCCCAGCCCCAAACCCAACATGTGGGAGAGCAAGGGGAACAAGGGACATGTGATCAGGTGGGTGATTGGCATCTCTGTCACTGCAGACCCTGGGGAGCACTGGGCAATGCTGATCACCTGCAGACAAGGCTGAGGGTAGGGGAATGGCTCAGGAGTGACAATTCCCACATCCACACAACCCAATATCCCTTTTCCTGCAGATGCCAAACCCATCCCAGCTCCATGCCCAGAGCACTGTCCAGAGGGGAATATGCCCTGCCCTGCCCCTCATCCTGTCACACCTGCAGCAACAGAACCCTCCCAGAGCACCTGGGTCATGGCCCTGGCTCTGGGCCCAGGCCAGCACTGGCCCTGAGCAGGATGTGCCCATCCCCAGGGACATGGGGAAGTGGGCACCTGTCCCTAGGCAGCCACTTGGAGCTAACTGGGGTAACAGAGGTGCCCTGTGAGGAGGAGGGGTGTTGGTGCCCTGCCAGCATCCCTGACAAGCCCTGTTTACCCAGGCCCTGAGGCACCAGGAGGACATTCAGACATCTTGGGCTCTCTGGGACTGCCTGGTGCAGGGTGGTCTGTGCATGGGGGAGCTGAGAGTAAAAGGATCCCTGTTGGGGACAAGCCCCACTCCAACAAAATCCATCCTCCAACAGCCCCCAGAACCACGTACCCTCATCTCCTGCTGCCTCTTCCCTCCCTGAGCTTTCCCTGGGGGACAGCCCAGAGCTGAGCCCATCCCAAAATCCGTTGGATCCCAGCAGAATTGCCCCTGTTCCTGTTCTGGCACTTTGAGGAAACAGTGGTGGGCACTGACCTCTCTTCCTGGGGAATCAGGACCCCAAACTCAGGGAAAACAGGCATGTGGGAGGACTTTGAGTCAAGGGCAGGCAGGTGATTGGGATCTGCACTCACTGGAGACACTGGAAGCACTGGGCAGTGTTGATCACCTGTTGATGACCTTGCAGACAAGGCTGAGCCTTGGGCAATGCCTCAGCTGTGCTCCTTGCCACAGCCTGACCACTCCATTTCCCTTTCCCCACAGGCCCCAAATCAGTCTCATCTCCAGCCCCAGAGCAGAGTCCCGAGGGCAATGTCCCCTGCCCTGCCCCTCACCCTGTCCCACCCATGGCCACCGTGCCCACCCAGAGCACCTGTGTCCCGCTCTACACAGCTGCCCCATGCAGGGTGCCAGGGACCCCATCCCCAACAAGGCTCAAACTCCAGCCCTGGCCCTGGCTGCCATCACCTGCAGCTCCCAAGGGAAGGGCCCTTGTGCCCACACAGGGTCTCTGCAACGCCCAGGACCTGAACCAAGGCCAGCACTGGCCCTGAGCAGGATGTGCCCATCCCCAGGGACATGGGGAAGTGGGCACCTGTCCCCAGGCAGCCACTTGGAACTAACTGGGGTAACAGAGGTGCCCTGTGAGGAGGAGGGGTGTTGGTGCCCTGCCAGCACCTCTAACAAGCCCTGTTTACCCATTGCCCGAGGCACCAGGAGGACATTCAGACATCTTGGGCTTCCAGGAAGGAAAATCCACTGTGAAGTGGTTCCCGAGAGCTGTCCATGGCTGTGATTCCTGTTTGACATTCCAGGGCATTAGTGAAGGGTTCTGCACATCTCTTTCCCCAGGGACAATGTGAATCCATCCAAGATGTCTTGTGGCCCAGCTGGGAAAACATTTCAGGCCACTGCCTTGACTGTTAGGTATGGAACTTGCTCAAGGAGCTGCAGGGCCCAGGAAGATTTTCCTGTGGAGTGCCCCAGGACTGTCCCTGTGGGGGATCCTTGACCAGAGCAAAAGGGCTATGATGTCTTTGGGGTGCTGAGGACACCTTGGAATGGAATTGAGGACATGTCTACAGGATTCTAATTGCAGAAGGAGGCCAAGGAGAGATCCAGGCCTCCTTGGAGATCAGTGCCAGTCAGGGGGGTGGCACTGGACAGCCACTGACCATGTGCCAACAGCCCGGGCAGAAGGAGCTGGACATGCCCAGAGGCTCCCAGTGTGGGCAGATTGGCCCTGCAGCTTCAGGGACCCCATGGGAATGTTCCTGCCCCCCTCGGGGCTGTGGATGAGCTGTGCAGAATCTCTCCCTACAGCTCTCAGCAGCATTTCAGCAATGAGGTATTTCCCCTCTTTGACTGACCGGGGCTTTGGCATAAACAAATTACATCAGGGTCCTCAGCACAGGAAAGGCTCAGACCTCATGGAGCAGCTCCAGAGGAGCTGAGATGCTCCAAAGGGTTGGAGCACCTCTGTGACAGAGACAGGCTGGAGGAGTTGGGGTGGTTCAGCCTAGAGCGGAAAAGGCCCTGGGGAGACCCCATTGCGACCTTGCAGGACTTCCAGGAACCTCACAGGAAACGTGGGGAGAAATGTTTTAGTAGGGCCTGTCTGAGTTGGGTGAGGGGAAATGGTTTTAAAGCAGAAGAGGATAAGTTCAGACTGGAGATAAGGAAAAAATCTTTGATGCTGTGTTTGGTTAAGCACTGGCACAGGTTTCCCAGACACCTGGTGGATGCCCCATCCTTGGAAATATTCCTGGTTGCATGGGCTATGAACAACATGATGGAGGAAAAGATGTTCTGCTCCCACCCCACAGGAGGCCCTGTGGTGTCAGCTACCAGAGGGGTCGGTGTCTCTTGTAGGATTCAATTCCCCCGGAGAGCAGAGGGAACACATGGCAGCACAGATGGCAGGAACGTCCTCCCATGGAGATGGGAATATTCTGGATCAACAGGCTCAGGCTGCCCAGTTTTGTTTCTTTGTAGATGGACACCGGTGTCAGAAGAGACTGAGAACCAGGAGGCTCCACAGTGTCTCTGAGTGCCCTGTCTCTGAGTGCCCTTGGTTCCATGAGGCCCCACAGAATCCCAGGATGTGGTAATTAAGTTCCTTTGTTATGAAACAGTCATGTTATAAGAAAAAGTAGTTTTTTCTGGTTGTCCCCCATGCATGTTGGTTTGCCCTGGAGAGGTACCCTCCCATCCCCCTGTCCATCTACCTCATGACCAACCCCTCATTCCAGATCCTTCCTTGCTACTCAGGGAAACCCTGTCCTCCTCCCTTGTCCATTACAGAAACCCCACCTTTCTCTCTAGAAACTTCTGTGTCCATCTTGTACCCCTCGAATACCCACTGGTATGCTCAGTCCACCCTCCTGCCCTGTTGTTCCCCCCTGGTTGTCACAATGTGTACCCCGCCTTGTGCTCCTCCCCAGCTTTCTGCCATTGCTCCTGGTTTGTATCCTCCCCATGTTCCCTCCCCCGTACTAAAGCTGTTGTGACCCTGGATTTGCTGTCACTTGTTTCTGGGCCCTCTCGGAGATAAAAAATCTCTTGGGAGCCTGCACAAGTGATCCCTCTCTTCCTTTGCTCTGGATTCCTCAGCTCGGGACAACATCAGTATCTGCACAGAGCAGCCTGCTGCTTCTGGGAGACAAGCAGCCCTGCTTGTACCACCAGCCCAACCGGCCCGAAGGGTGGATAGGGAGTGGCCACTCCTGGCAGGGGACAGGAGACAGGGCTAGCTGCAGCCATCTCCGAGTGGCCACCGTGTCACCAGGGCCCCTTTGGCTCCATGAGGCCCCAGAGAATCCCAGGGCCCCTTTGGCTCCATGTGGCCCCACATTGTCACAAGGACCCCTGGACACCACAAGGCCCTGAGGTATCCCAATGGATCCTTGATTCCAACTGGCCTCACTGTGTCATGAGGGGCTCTGGATTCCCTGAGACTCCACAGTGTCACAGTGTCCCCTTGTTTCCACAAGTCACAGGGTCACAATGGCCCCTGAGCATCTTTAGGCACCAGAGTGTCACAGCATCCCCTCAGTTCCCTGAACTCCACAGTGTCACAATGTCCCCTTGGTGCCATTTAGTCCTGCAGTGCTGCTCCTCATGGTTCCTGGGAGCCATGAGGCCCTGAGGGATCACAGTGGATGGTTCCATGAAGCCCCACAGGTTGGCAGTCTCCTCTTGGTTCCATGAGGGCCAATGGCCCCAAGGGGCCTCTGGATTCTACCAGGGCCCAGAGTGCCACAAAGCCCCTGTGATCCCACGAGTCCCTGCAGTGTCACCATGTCCCCATGAATCCTTGCAGTGTCACCATGTCCCCAGGAGGCCATGCAGTGTCACAGTGTCCCCAGGAGGCCATGCAGTGTCACAGAGGAGCAGCGCTGGTGAAGACACAGCACCAGGGGAGGTTTGGCAGCATTCCTCTCTCTGTGACACCACAGCAGTGGCAAGGCACAATGTTCCCCACTCTATGACACTATAGGTGTGGCAGTACCATGCCCCCCTCTCTGTGACACTACAGCAGTGGCAATTCCAATCTTCCCCTCTCTGTGACAACGCAAGGGTGGCAGCCCCAAAATTCCACTCTGTACGACCCCACAGCAATGGCTGCCCCAGGGTTCCCTTCTCTGTCACACCAGAGCAGTAGCAGTGCCAGCATTCCCCTCTGTGTGACAGCACAGTGGTGGCAATCCTGACCTTCCCCTCTCTGTGACACCAGAGGTGGCACTCCCAGCATTCCCCGCTGCCTGACACCAACACAGTGGTAAACCAAAGATTCCCCTCTCTATGAGAAAACAGTGGGGGCAGCCCCAACATTCCAATCTCTCTGACACCACAACGGTGGCAGCCCCAACATTCCCCTGTCTATGAAAACACAGAAGTAGCAGCCCCAATGTTCCCCTCTTTGACATTGTAGCAGTGGCAGCCCCAGTGTCCCACTCTGTGACACCACAGCGGTCACAACCTCAACTTTGCCCTCCTTGTGACACTGCAGCTGTGGAAGCCCCAGGTGCCTCTGTGAAACCCCAGCAGTGGCAGCCCCAGAGTCCCTCTCTCTCTGACACCACAGCAGTGGCAGCCCCAAAGTTCCCCTGTCTGTGATACCACAGTGGTGGTACCCAGAAGTTCTCTCAGTGACACCATTGCTGTGGCAGCCCCAGTGTCCCCCCTCTGTGACACTGCAGCGGTGGAAGTTCCCATCTCTATGACACTGCAGGCGTGGCTGTCCAAAGTTCTACTCTCTATGACAGCACCGCAGTGGCAGTTCCAACATTCCCCTCTCTGTGACACCTCAACATTTGCAGCCCCAGTGTTCCCCTCTCAGTGACACCATAGTGGTGGCAACCTCAGTGTTCCGTCTCTGTGACATGACAGAAGTGGCAATACCAATGTTCCCTTGTCTATGATGCCAAAGTGATTGCAACCCCAGTGTTCCCAGTGTTCTCCTGTCTATGACAGCATTGCAGGGGCAGCCCCAATATTCCCCTCTCTGTGACACTTCAACATTTGCAGCCCCAGTGTTCCCTTCTATGATACCACAGCAACAGCCACCCCAGCCTTCCCCTCTCTGTGACCCCACAGCTCTGGAAGCCGCTGTGTTCCCCTCTCTGTGACACCACAGCTGTGGCAGTCCCATTGTCCCGGTCTCTGTGACACCACAGCTTTGGCAGTCCCGTTGTCCTGCTCTCTGTGACACCACAGCAGTGGCTGCCCAAACGTTCCCCTCTCTGTGACACCACAGCTGTGGCAGTCCCGTTGTCCTGCTCTCTGTGACACCACAGCAGTGGCTGCCCAAACGTTCCCCTCTCTGTGACACCACAGCTGTGGCAGTCCCGTTGTCCTGCTCTCTGTGACACCACAGCAGTGGCTGCCCAAACGTTCCCCTCTCTGTGACACCACAGCTGTGGCAGTCCCGTTGTCCTGCTCCCTGTGACACCACAGCGGTTGCTGCCTGAGCGTTCCCCTCTCTGTGACACTGCAACTGTGGCAGCAGCACAAGAACAGAAGCAGCAGTCGTGCAACAACAGGGGAGCCGTGGAGGAGCAGAGATGGAGCTCAGAATAGCAGGAGATGAGCAGTGGTGGAGCAGTGGTGGAACAGTGGTGGAGCAGTGTTGGACAAGCAGAGGAACTGTGCTGGAACACCCCCAGAGCAGCACTGGAGCAGCTTTTGAGCAGCAGTGGAGTAACCATGGAAAAGGTGGAACAGTGGTGGGACAGGAGCCACAGCCTGGAACAGTGGTGGGACAGGAACCACAGCCTGGAACAGTGGTGGGTCAGGAGCCACAGCCATGAACAGTGGTGGGACAGGAACCACAGCCATGAACAGTGGTGGAACCGGAACCACAGCCATGTGTGATACTCACATGCCCTCTGAACAGAGAGACATAATTCTGTCTCTCAGCTTTTTTCCTGGAGAAGTACAGAGGGAAAACAGTTTTTATCTCTGCTTGCTGCTCCTGGTATTCTGCACAAGTGGAATGTGTTGGGAAGGTTGTTTACCTCAAGGACTTTGGTCATTGGATTCTGGTGGAGATTGTTTATGTTAATTAGCCCATCAGGTCCAAGCTGTGGCTCTGCATACAGTCACAAGTTTTTAGTTAGAAGTAAGTATTCTTTAGTATTCTTTGTAGTATTGTTATAGAATAGTATAATGTAACATAATATAGTATTAATAAAGTGAATGTTGAGCATTCCAAAGCCTTGGAGTCAGATGCCAATCATTTCCTGCCTCGGGGGTCACCTGATTTTAGTACAGCCATGAACAGTGGTGGGACAGGAACCACAGCCAGGAACAGCGGTGGCACACTGGTGGCAGGCACAGTGGTGGCACGTTGGTGGCACACTGGTGGCACACTGGTGGCACGTTGGTGGCACAGGCCCCGCAGCAGTGGAGCGGTGCCGGAGGTGCCGAAGCTGCGGGACACAGAGCGGCTCCAAGCGCTGTGTCCTTCAGGAGCCCGCCCCGCACACCAGAGCAATCCCATCAGGCTGAACCAGAGTGGGGGCAGCAGCAGGAATTGCTGCTGGGCTCTGGAAGGTGTGGATGGAGAACATTTAATGGTGACCTGGGGGTTTGATCCTGCTCATTGTGGCCACTTTTGGGGTGCTGGGACAGTTCCAGTCCATCTGAAGTCATGAACTCAGGAGATACTCAGGACAAAAGCAATCAAACTGCCTTCTTTACTGGAGGGAAACACAGCTTGGGAGAAGTTTAATGATTTCTGATTTAGGAACCAAACTGGATCAATTATTGGCCTGTGCTTTGTTCTAGTCCAAGGAACAATTCCCAAAGTGCTGTGATTTGGCATTAAAAACGAGAAACGTGCCTCATCACCTGGATATTGTGCTTGCAGTACAGAGCTATTTGTGGTTGTTATGACTGAGAAAACAACTGGAATTCTTTTCCTGATTTCACTCTTTCTTCCTCCCTCTGGGATGAAGCCTCCAACACTCCCTGCAGGTCTGCTTTTCAGAATCTGCTTCTCTGGAGTTGGGATGGGACAAATGAACAGTGGGAAGAAGGAGGAAAATGGACCGTTCAAACTGCAAACTCTGCTTTTGTACCTCTGGATTTCCAGTGTTTAGAAATTGTCATGTTTCCAACTCACTGGCCAAATCCCACACTTCTCACTTTTACCCTGGCAGAAAACCTTTTTTTGGCCCCATTTAGGAACTGAGCCTCGGAAACACCAGAGTGCAGATGCTTTTTTGCTGATTTTGCTAATAGATGACAAGAAAATCAGCAAAGCAGGAGGGATCAGGGAGAGGGCATAAACAATTCCTTTCTTTTGTCTTCCTTGTGGAATGTCTCCTGTGGAGGTTGTGCTGCAGCCAGAGACTTCCCGGGCCAAGGGCTGAGGGAGGTGATTCAGCTGAGGCAGCTGAGACATCTGCTCCCTGGTTTGCAGCCCTGGGGCTGGCAGGGGACACAACTGCCACCCGTGCACCCCACACCCCCTGGAATGGGGGATTCTTCCTGCCTCTGCCAGATGCTCCTTCTCCATCCCTGGCCTGGGTGCTCCTGGGTGAGCTCCCTGCCATGGTCATTGCTGGGGGAGGGGAGCAGGAGGGAGGAGTTCCGTGCCAACCTGGGAGGTGCCAGCGGGACAGAGATGTGTGGAGGGGACAGTGACAGAGTGACAGGATGTGCAGATGGACACAGAGACAAGACTACACCTCTGGGGGAAACCACTTTGAGATTTTGGGGAATTTCCTTTGGAACACACACATGGACACAGACACACAGACAGAGATTGTAGCTTTGCTGAAAGGGTTTATTGATGATTGATTATTGAGGGGAAATAGCCCAGGGCTCAAAGGAATCAGAAGGTTCCTCCAGGGATGATCATCTGCTCATGCCGCCAGAGGGGATTGGGACACCGGCATCCCCACAGCTTCCAATCCTAAATTAAAAACCCCAGAATGGGACCTCTGGAGCCCACTGGGCCATGGATGGGCTTTGTCCCCACCCCTGTCCCTGCAGGCACAGCTCACCTAGGCATCCAGAGAGGCAGCCAGGCGCTTCTGCCGCAGAAGAGCTGGCAGCTTTTCAGCCACAGGGGGCTGGGGACAAAGGCAGAGTTAGAGACACACTGGGGGCACTGGGCTGGACTGGGAGGCAGGGCAGAGCAGGGAGGGGGCTAAGGGAAGGGGCTGTGGGAGCAATGGGGTGCAGGACTGCTGTGCTCCTGCCCAGAAGCACTGGGCTCCTGGCCAAGAGGCACAGCTGGGGCAGGGGCTGCATCCTGGCTCATCCAGGGGGTCCTGGGGTGACCGGGATGGGAATGCAGCAGGGGCCCTGGGGAAAGGCTTCCCTGGTGAGGAGCCCTGGGGAAAGGCATTGTCTGGGCTGTCAGGAGGGGTGCACTGGGCTGTGCTGGGACAGACTGGGATGGCCTGGGCTGTGGTGGCCATGAAAGGGGAGGGTCTGACACCGGCAGAACTCTTGGTACCCACCAGAGGTGTCTCCAGGACCACAACATTGTCTAAATCCAGCTGCAGAGAGACCAGGAGACCTTGCTGGTCACTGGGATGTCCCCGGTGCCAGCAAGGGATGGGGGGACACCACTGCACCCCAGTTCCCTGAGGGCATGCCCTCCAAAGACAGCAGCCCACTCACCTCTCGGAGATCATCTTGGGTTCCTTCCAGGAGTGCCTGGAAAGGAGAACAAAGGCTGGGTCTGGACTGGATCTTGTGGGGCTGTGGGGGGACACAGCTCCAGGGAGCAGGGCACAGGCAGAGGGATGGGAATTCAGGGCCTCCAAGGAGATCTGTTTGAGCTGGGGGGAGACCCAAAGTCACTGATCTGGGGTCAATTGAGGGCCCAGGGAATGGGGCTGGGGGTGTGGAAGGAGCAGGGTTTGGGGTACATGGGAGGAGAAAGGAATTGAGGTGTAGAGACACGGGAGTTCAAGGGAGGGGTTTTCAGGGGACAGAAGAACAAGGATGGGTGGGAGCAGAACCAGCAAGTTGGGAGATGCTGTGGGAGTGGGGAGTGAGTCAGGGAATTCTACAGGGGGACCCTGCTATACTGGCCAAGAAGAAAGGCAAAGGCTTGAAGGGGGACAAAGAAGGAGAGGCCTCGGGAATGGTCAGTGGGAGGGCATTTGGGGACCCTGAATTGGACACAGAGGAGGGACCAAAAGGGTGGGATGGGAGGCCAGAAAGGGAAGGATGTGGGGACAGCCTTTGGCTGGTACCTCACCTTGGCCTGTGCCGGGGGGCACAGCAGGATGGAGAAGAGCAGGGCCACGCTGAGCACAGCCACCTTCATCTTCCTCTCGCTCTGGACAGCGCTGCCTGAAGCTGCAGCAGGTGAGGAGCACCTTTATCCCTGCTGGGACTCCTCCCTGCACCCTCTCTGCCAGCCCCCAGCCCTGGCCACAAGCCCAGCCCTGGCACAGAGTCCACCCCACAGGTGACACAGATCCAGCCCCCTTGCCTGGCATCCCTTCTGCTTAGGACAGCTGCCCCTGGAAGGGCCCAGGCACCTGAGGGAGCCAAGGGGGCAGGCAGAGAGCCAAAGGCATCTGGGGACCCTGTGGGGACAACCCCCATTCCAACAAAATCCATCCTCCAATACCCACAGTGCCAGATCCCCCATCTTCTGCTGCCCCTCCCCTCCCAGAGCTTTCCCTAGGGGACACCCCAGAGCCCAGCCCCAAACCCAACATGTGGGAGAGCAAGGGGAACAAGGGACATGTGATCAGGTGGGTGATTGGCATCTCTGTCACTGCAGACCCTGGGGAGCACTGGGCAATGCTGATCACCTGCAGACAAGGCTGAGGGTTGGGGAATGGCTTAGGAGTGACAATTCCCACATCCACACAACCCGATATCCCTTTTCCTGCAGATGCCAAACCCCTCCAATCTTCGTGCACAGAGCACTGTCCAGAGGGCAATATGCCCTGCCCTGCCCCTCCTCCTGTCACACCTGCAGCAACGGAACCCTCCCAGAGCACCTGGGTCATGGCCCTGGCTCTGGGCCCAGGCCAGCACTGATCCTGAGCAGGATGTGCCCATCCCCAGGGACATGGGGAAGTGGGCACCTGTCCCCAGGCAGCCACTCGGAACTAACTGGGGTAACAGAAGTGCCCTGTGAGGAGGAGGGGTGTTGGTGCCCTGCCAGCATCCCTGACAAGCCCTGTTCACCCAGGCCCTGAGGCACCAGGAGGACATTCAGACATCTTGGGCTCTCTGGGACTGCCTGGTGCAGGGTGGTCTGTGCATGGGGGAGCTGAGAGTAAAAGGATCCCTGTTGGGGACAAGCCCCACTCCAACAAAATCCATCCTCCAACAGCCCCCAGAACCACGTACCCTCATCTCCTGCTGCCTCTTCCCTCCCTGAGCTTTCCCTGGGGGACAGCCCAGAGCTGAGCCCATCCCAAAATCCGTTGGATCCCAGCAGAATTGCCCCTGTTCCTGTTCTGGCACTTTGAGGAAACAGTGGTGGGCACTGACCTCTCTTCCTGGGGAATCAGGACCCCAAACTCAGGGAAAACAGGCATGTGGGAGGACTTTGAGTCAAGGGCAGGCAGGTGATTGGGATCTGCCCTCACTGGAGACACTGGAAGCACTGGGCAGTGTTGATCACCTGTTGATGACCTTGCAGACAAGGCTGAGCCTTGGGCAATGCCTCAGCTGTGCTCCTTGCCACAGCCTGACCACTCCATTTCCCTTTCCCCACAGGCCCCAAATCAGTCTCATCTCCAGCCCCAGAGCAGAGTCCCGAGGGCAATGTCCCCTGCCCTGCCCCTCACCCTGTCCCACCCATGGCCACCGTGCCCACCCAGAGCACCTGTGTCCTGCTCTACACAGCTGCCCCATGCAGGGTGCCAGGGACCCCATCCCCAGCAAGGCTCAAACTCCAGCCCTGGCCCTGGCTGCCATCACCTGCAGCTCCTGAGGGAAGGGCCCTTGTGCCCACACAGGGTCTCTGCAATGCCCAGGACCTGAACCAAGGCCAGCACTGGCCCTGAGCAGGATGTGCCCATCCCCAGGGACATGGGGAAGTGGGCACCTGTCCCCAGGCAGCCACTCGGAACTAACTGGGGTAACAGAGGTGCCCTGTGAGGAGGAGGGGTGTTGGTGCCCTGCCAGCACCTCTGACAAGCCCTGTTTACCCATTGCCCGAGGCACCAGGAGGACATTCAGACATCTTGGGCTTCCAGGAAGGAAAATCCACTGTGAAGTGGTTCCCGAGAGCTGTCCATGGCTGTGATTCCTGTTTGACATTCCAGGGCATTAGTGAAGGGTTTTGCACATTTCTTTCCCCAGGGACAATGCAGATCCATCCAAGATGTCTTGTGGCCCAGCTGGGAAAACATTTCAGGCCACTGCCTTGACTATTTGCTCTGGAACTTGCCCAAGGAGGCACCATGCCCACTGGGGAAGATTTTCCTTGGGGGTTTTGTTGCTTTGTGCCCTTGGAGGAGAGACCAGATTGTCCCCATGGGGATTTTTGACCAGGTGTACGAGTGCTGTGACATCATTGGTGTGCTGAGGTCACCTTGGAGAGGTATTGAGGAAGTGTCTGCAGGGTCCAAATTGGGGAACTTTGACCAAGGAGAGCTCCAGGCTGCCTTAAGAGATCAGTGCCAGCCAGGGGGATGGCATTGGACAGCCACTGACCATGTGCCAACAGCCCAGGTAGAATAAGCTGGACACACATGGGGTCTCCCAGTGCAGTTGGATTGGCCCCCAATTTTGGGGTCCCAATGGAATGTCCCTGCTTCCTCTGGGGCTGTGTCTGAACTGTGCAGAAACTGTCCCTACAGGTGCTCCAGCAGGTCAGGAAGGATGAGCTTTCCCTCTCCTCTCAACCACTGTCTCAGCAGGGAAGAGCCACAATTTTCCTGCTCCAGGGAAAGGCACTGGTGGTACAGCCCACGTGTCACCCCCTGGTTCTGTCTGCAGCACTGGGGCTTGGACATGAGGAATAGAGAATTTCCCTTGGGTGGGGAAGGTCTGCTACAGGACCTGGAAGGAAACCAAAGGTCCCCAAGCATTTCTGCAAGAGAACTCCTGCTCCAGTGTCTGTGGGGCAGAGCAGAAGTGTTGCCGTGTGTCAAAGTGCAGGCTGGCTTCTACTGTGTGAATTAACCAGCCCCCAGGCTGACTGACCTTGCCCAATTGACTGGGCCTCGCCAATCACATCTCTACTGGGCTGCAGCCATTTCACTGCCCAGAACCTGAAGAGGTGTAGAGATGAGACCAATAAAAGTATCCAGACCTGGTTTTTCAAATGCCCTTTATAAGGCAGGGCTTGAGAATAAATGCTCTCTGTTTGCCCCATGAACATCGGGGTGAGTGGTCTCTTTGTCCCCAACCCACTGCCCCCCATGAGTCAACATTACAGAAAGCAGTCCTACTCCAACAAGACAAAAATACAATTAGGAAGCGGAGCTCCCCACAGCAACACTCGTGGGCAGCTCTCTTTCTCTGCACCTCCAGGCGGAGCCTTGCTGGGCATCCCCTTCCCAGGGAGGAAGCTCCACACACTCCAGGCAGGAACAGCTCAGAAGAACTTCCCCTAGGCCAGGGGGCTGCACTTTTACAGCTCAAAGGGACTGACTGGCATGCAGGGGCCTCCAGCTCACTTGAGCAGCTCATCTACCCCATCTGTGACCCCCAGCAGCACCTTCAGTCAGGGCCAGTAGCCACAAGGAGTTTCAGCAGAATCCATCACTAAAACACACAAGCTGGCCCTTGCAAAGCCACCTGGAGACACTGGCAAACTGGACACTGTCCAAGTGCCTGGATCACATTCCAGGGCAGAAAAGCCAGCCCAAAGCATCCTGTTACAACCTCCCAGGGCTTTCCAGACTGCTGAAGCGCAGGCAGGGCAAAGGCACTGCCAGGCCTTCCAGCCTGGTGTCCCACGTGCCCACAGGCTTCTCCAGAGCCCTGAGCTCCCCTGCACTCACAGGCCTGCCAGGGGCACCTCCCACAGCTCTCTGGCCATGAGACAGACACGTGTGCTCACAGGCACTCACAGCCCTTCCCAGCTGACATGCCAGGCCACTGTCAGCTCACAAGGCACTGCTGTGTCACAGCCACTCCCTGCGCTCCCACAGGGAAATCCTGGGCTCTCAGTGCTCTCAAAGAACACTTGGGCCACACACAGCCCCAGCAGCTCAGGGGGGACATGCCAGGAGTCTCCCAGTTGCCAAAGCCCTCGCAGATTCCAGCCTAGAACAGGCTCTCACGGGTGACATCCCATGTGTCCCCAGGCTGCTGAGGAGCCGGCAGCTCACACGCACTCACAGCACCTGCATGGGGACACACCTGCACTCTCCATCCTCTGAAAGACCTGCGGTGTCACACACCGTCACACTGGCTCCCTGGGCACATTCCAGCCATCTCCAGGCTGCCCAAGGCTCAGGAGGTCACGTGCTGTCACAGGAACTATGTGGTGACATGCCTCAGCTCTCCATGTTCCAAAAGAACCCTGAGTTCCCAGGCGGTCCCAGCAGAGCCCAGGTGCACATCTCAGGAGGCTGCAGGCTGCTGAGAAGCCCTGGTGTCACAGGCAGTGCCAGGGCCTCAGTGTTCACAGTCCAGGGCTCTCCACGCTGCCAAAGACCTGGCATGGCACAGGCACTTGGACATCACTGCAAGGATGATGGCAAAGCTGTGGGCAGAGAAAAATTTCATAGCAAAGCCACAACAGAACAAGGTGCATTGCCAAGCTTCACTCTACTGCTTACACCATGCTTAAGGCACAGCCAGGAAAGGCAACAATCAAAAATCCAGAGTCAGTCAATGCAAAATGGCACTAAATCAACACAATCTGTGTCTGTGTGTGTTTGTGTATCTTTGTGAAGATGATAGCAAGAGTAAGGATCAAAAGAACCTGATGTTGGGAAGGATGAAAGTTTGACAAGAAAGTCTCACAGATACGTATGTATGGCAGAAAGATTTTTAAATGTGGAGTCTGATGAAGGAATAGAGTTAGAAGCAAGTTTTGATATAGAAGAAAAGAATTTCTGAACCAGTCTTACTGGATAACCAAAAAGGCAAAGGGTATGTTAGTTAGAAGGGTTTTTCATGACTTAGAGCAAAGGATAAACCACCTCAAACAAGAAGATGTTTTTACCAAGCTGGAAGATAGCACAGGCAAACAAGCCTGCCGATGTGGCAAGTAGAAAAAAGGTCTCAGAATTTTCCACTGCAAGAAAACTGAAAAACAACTTCTAGCTTAAACTGTAATGTACTAACTTTTAGTGATTGGAGAATAGTAACATGAATATAGTAATTATAGGATTTATGATAGGCTATAGATAATAGTTAAGGGATAGATTGGTTCTACTGTATTAAGATGCTAAGCAAAGAAAAGTATATAATGCACTGTAACCAAAGCCAAAGGGTCTCCAGGCCTGCCTGCAGCTGGAGCTGACAGCTGTAGGCACAGGCTCTGTTGCCCATGACCCTGGACTGCTGCTGTGGCAGTGCCTCTCTGAGTGTGTGCACGGAGTCACCCCGGCTTGCTCCGGCACAGCGAGCAGCGGGGGACACTTTCCCTTCCTCGGGAGGTCGGGAGAGCGGCTGAGGCTTTCACCTTTCTGACAAGACACCAGCACAACATTGGTAGAAGAGAGTGGACTCCAGTTGGGTGCAAAGTCAAGGTTTATTCGGAGCTCTAACGAGATTCCTAACCCAGGGAAAGCAGCCAGCTGGAGACAGCAAGAATGGGGTGTGCAGGGTGTTATAAAGGGGTGGGGAGATTGACATTAAAAGGATGGGAAGAGGCAGCAGGGGCAGAACCATTCTAACAGGGGGGAACTGGGATAAACCAAAGTACAACCTAATGCAACTAAAACATATAATAACACAATACAACATGCTGTAACGTCTTGGATTGAATAAATTGCATTTTGAAGAGCCACCTGGAGTCCCACATCTCTCATTTAGGCTCTTACAGTAGCGCCCACGCTTTAGTTGGCGAACTTGAACTTATTGGCAGTAAGAGACCTCCCGGTGAACTCAGTAGGAGGCGGCCGCGAGGATCAGGCACCTGGAAGGAGGGTGACCAAGGCCCAGACAGGAGTTGCTGCTGGACAGTACCTGGATCAGAGCCTCTATGTACAGCACCTACTGCATAGCTGGACAGCAGGTGAGCACCAGGAATAATGGGGCAGAATAAGTCTGTTCTGCAGAGAGATGTGTATCAGCATTTAAAATCTTTATGTGCATCAAGACCAAAAAACCTTGCAAATCAAAAGCTCAAATAGCTTTGAAAAGGGACTATAACTCATATTCCAAATGCTGACTCTGAAGCTTTCTATACCAGAGAGGTTTGGGACTCTGTGGGGGTTAAATTGTATAATGCTATCTCTCGGCGTGACAAAACAACAGCAGAACTTCTCCCTGCTTGCCGAGTCCTAGTGGAAATCTGCCATGAATGCCCCGCCGCCACGCCCCTCTGCGCCCCCACTGCACCTGAACTCTCGCAGCCACAGCCTCAGCCAGCTTCTCCAGCTGTGAGAGTGGGGGGAAGAAGAAAGGGGGGAAGGGAACAGAAACTGCTGCTGCTCCGGCCCAGAGAAGGATCCCGAATCCTGGATCCCATTGCCCTTCTGCCTGTGCTGGGGAAAGGCGCCGCCGTCCCAGCCTGCCCCGTTCCCGGCCCGCTCGCACCGCCGGCTCCCGCAGCCCCGCGCTCGGCCCTGGCTCCGGCCCCGCGGGGCTCCGACCTGCACGGCGGGGCCGGCCTGGGCTCCATGGCCAAGGTGCACGGAAGTTGGAAGTTAACTTCGCTGGGACCTGCATCTCATCGCTGGGCAGGTCGCCACCGGCAACAAGAACCACTGAAAGAGACAAAAATCATCCCCCAGATCTCCTACTCCTACAGCTTTGGAGAAAATTACCAATGCTCTGCAAAACAGACAAGCACATTGTTAGGTTCCAGATAAACCTTTTTTCCTTGCAGTTCTAGGAGAAACACTGAGACTGTATGGCTTCATCTTCCATTGGGACTCTTCTCAAAATAATCCTTTGTTAATAATTGAATGGCTTTTTCTTTCTTACAGGTCACCAAAGACAATCACTTTTAGAGATGATTTCTCAAACTGTCATTAAGGGCAAGGTAAGGCTTCCTGACATAGCAGATTGTGAATTTAAAATCATCTCTTTACCTGTGATTAAATCCTATTTTGATTGGGCCATGCAAAAGTCAGAAGATTTACTGTATGTCTTGTTAGATTTTCCAGGTGTTTGCTCCATTCATTAACCAGCACACAAACTGATCAAAGCTAAATTATGCTACAAAGAGAAACCCCTTATCAGTGAAGAGCCTTTAGATGCAGTACTCTCTTCACTGATGGGTCAGGACAAACACACAAGGCAGTGGTTACCTGGCAAAATAAAAACACTGAATCCTGAGAACAAGACATTCAAAAGGTCAAAAGTTCTCCTCTGATTGTTGAATTGGCTGCAGCTGTAAGAGCATTTCAGCTCTTCCCAGAACCTTTTAACTTAGTCACTGATTCTGCATATTGTTTAGAGAATTGAGGGGTCTGTTTTAAAAGATGTTAGCAGGGACAAATTGTGTCTTTGGCTTACCTGTCTGTATCAAATTTTGTTACACAGAACTAATCCTTACTTTGTTGCTCACATTAGAGCTCACTCCAGGCTCCCAGGATTTATGGCAGAAGGGAATGCACGAGCTGATGCATTGCCACAGCAGCGTGTGATGAGGGAGCTGCAGGAGACAGTAAAGATTGCACCTCTGTGCTTCCTGCAGCTACCTTGCCTAACATTGTTGAACAAACTAAATTGAGTCATGCCTTTTTTCAGCAAAATGCACAGGCCCTCAGATGAGATTTTCACATCTCCCTAAAGCAAGCACAAGCCCATGTAGGGGCTTGCCCTGACTGCCAGCTAGTTCAAACTATCCCTTCTACAGGAGCCACCAACCCAAGGGGGTTGGAAGGTTTGCAGAAGTGGCAAACAGATGTCACAAAGTACCCTTCTATTGGGAAATTTAAAAATATCCATGTCTCTATTGATACATTTTGAAAAGCAGTTTTTGCATCTGTACATACAGGAGAAACAGCTAAGCATGTTTGCCAGCATTTTTCACAAGCATTTTCCTCACTGGGTGTCCCTCAAGAAATTAAAACTGATAATGGTCCTTCATAAGCCACACAAGAATGGGCCACATTTTTAAATGACTGGGGTGTTCACCATACATTTGGTATTCCCTACTCTCCCACAGGTCAGGGAAGCTGCAAGATGGGTTTCTCAGTGTCACCGACATGTTTTAGGAAAAATCCTTTCCTTAGGATTTTTCCCTCCTGAGAAGCTGAGAGGCCTCAGGAACAAGCTGTAAACAATTCTTATCTGCTGCTGTGGAATGCAACAGGGGGAATCTGTGATTGGTCTCATCTGGTTGTTTGGAATTAACGGCCAACCACAGTTCACCTGTCCAGACTGTCTCGGTGAGAGACAAGCCTTTGTTATTCCTTCCTTTCCTATTCTTAGCTTAGCCTTCTGATGAAATCTTTTCTCTCTGTTCTTTTAGTATAGTTTTAATATATTTTCTATCATAAAATAATAAACCTAGCTTGCTGATACATGGAGTCAACTTTCTCATCTCTTCCTTCATCCTGGGACCCTTGTGGACAATACTACAAATGGTGACCCCGAGTGAAAAAAGGAGCACCACCACAGAAGGTGAACACCGAGGACAGAACTGACAGATGGTGCCTCGAGTGAAATCACCACAATTGGACGCTGAGTGAGGAAGATTTCTTCATTTGGCTGGCCGCAGAGAGAACCTTTTGAAAAGTCTCCGAGACAAGATGTCCAGAAGTCTTTGCAGCACAGAGCAGTCTGCCGAAGCCCAGAGGACACTGTCACAAGGTACTGTTTACACTTCCCTTCCTGAAAATGCTTCCCTTCTTACAAGGCAGATTCAGATGTGGACAAGGGTGCCTACGGAGGCGGAGGTTCCATTCTCTCCCTCAGAGGAGAAACTTACTGGCCTCTGGCAAAAATGGGGTCATGAGGACAGAATTCCTATGCTGAAGATACATTTCTATGAGTTTTTCAGGTGGGCAAAGCACCATGGCTTTTTCACTGATGTGCTGTATGCCCTTGATTCATACATATGGGAATGCATGGAATTCATTATCCGAGACCTTCTTTACCGGGGACTTGGATTTCCTCGGGTTTATCCGTCATTCAGAACTCTCTTCCCAGTTTTGAAACGGAAAGCGTCTGCATATCAGTGGATTTCGGATTGCCGAGGTATGTCTCCCTTCTCGCTGGCGCTGGCAAGAGGGGAACCAGTGCAAATCCACAGCCTGCAGGTTCCCAGCCCCCCCGAATCGCGGCGGGGGGGCGAAGTTTTGCCCGCGACAGAAGAAAAGTTTTTTTCTGCGCCTTTGGAGCATGCTCCGACGGAACCGCCTCCCCCGCCTCGCTGCTCTCAGGGGGGAGGTGAGTTGGCTCCACCGCCCGAGCCGGAGCCGCGGGCCCCACCCCAACCCGCCCCGCAGGAGGTGCCAGTCCCCGCGGCCCCTCCCGCGGCACCGCCTCAGCCCGGACCGGACCCGTCGCCTCCAGCGGAGTTTGTCGGCGTTCCCGTGGCAGAAGCACCGCCTCCCGGGGCTTCGCCCGAGTTGCTAGGCGACGCACTCGACAGCAATCGCCAAGAGCTCGCGACTGCGCTGCCGCTCCCGAAGCAAAGTGAGGCAACAGTGCAGGCGGCACCGGTGGGCGCGGGCCCCGCGCCCCTGCCGCCCCCCGCGGCTGTCCCGCCGCCTCCCGTGTCGGCTCCGCCGGCTTTGCTGTCTGCGCCCGCGATGCAGCTTCCGGTACCCGGAGAAGACGCGGCTGCTGTCCCCAGCCCGGCGGGGGTCGATGCCGCGCCGCCCGCGCCGGTCGAATCCGCGTTCGGCCCTCCAGCAGAGCCCGTGAGGGCTCCGACCGCGGCGGCTCCGCCTTTGCCTGCCATGCCAGTGGAGGAGGCTGAGGTTGAGAACCACCAAACAGAACCATCATTGGAGCCGCCCGTGGCCCCGCCGCTCCCCGCGGCGGCCACCGCAGCGCCTGCGATCAGCCTGGATTCCCCCCCGAGCTTTTCGGGCTGTCCCGAGGCTGCCCCTGCAGGGGGAGCTGGGACAGGGGAAGGGGATGCCGGCCTGCCCCTCCGTGGGGGGGTTGTGGCTCGACAGCTGATTGCGGGCTCAGCCCGTCTGCCTGCTTTCAAACTCAGCGTTTTTCGCGGGCCGGTTCGGGTTTGGTTCGGAGGTTCCCGTTGGGGGTTGGAATGCCTGACTCCCCCTGCGCGCCCCAGCACCATGGGGGAGGTGGCTCCTGAGGGTTCTGCCTCTGGTCCCCAGCCTGGTGGGGGTGGTACCGAGGGGCAGAAAGGAGGAACACCTTTTGCATTTGCGTTGCAGAGGCAGGAGAAACAGTGGAAAGTGAGCTTCGCTCAATTGCTCTGGGGACAAAGCACCCCCAGATCTGGGGTGATGATCCCTGGGAAAGCTTCTCTTCCCCAGCTGCTGGTCTGCACCGGTTCAGAGGGGATGAAGCGTTCAGTCACTCGTGCTGCCCAGGCATTGGCAGCAGAGTGCTGGGTTGTGAGACCACGGAGCCCGCTCCGCGGGCCGGGTCTGGGCCGTTTGGCTCGGTTCCCTGGGCCAGGGCCTCCGCCCAGCCAGCAGCTGTTTGGTTCGGGGGCTTTGCTTCCCCCGTCAGGACCTGGGCCACCGTTCTGTAGGCCAGGTCTGGGATCCCTGATCCTTCCACGAGGGCCAGGGCCCCCGCAGGGCCTCAGTGGCTCCTCTCTGCAGCTGCTCTTTCGTCAAAAAAAAAAAAAAAAAAAAAAAAAAAAAAAAAAAAAAAAAAAAAAAAAAGAGTTGAAAGAGCTAGCAGCTCAAAAAGCATTGAAAAGCCAAGCAAGCCTGTTTCAGGACCAAAAGGGACTTTCAGCGATGTCAGAGAGGAACATCTTCAGTTTGGACTTTCCCTGAAACTCAGCTGTTTGGACTTGAAGCAATGAACTTTCTTTTCATTGTTTTATTGTTTTTGCATTTTCTTATATCTTAAGATTGTTTTGGTGTGTGATGTAATTTGATGTTTTGCAGGTGAAGAATTTCCCTGACGGTTCCACATCAGCGGTGATTGATGTTTTGATTGGCAACATTAAGCCTCTCAGGTGCTTGTTCTTTCCTCTGCATGGCCCAGCAGATGAAATTGCAAACACTTTTCCTTTTAATTTATTTAAAATAAAAAGGGTGAGATGTCACCGACATGTTTTAGGAAAAATCCTTTCCTTAGGATTTTTCCCTCCTGAGAAGCTGAGAGGCCTCAGGAACAAACTGTAAACAATTCTTATCTGCTGCTGTGGAATGCAACAGGGGGAATCTGTGATTGGTCTCATCTGGTTGTTTGGAATTAACGGCCAACCACAGTTCACCTGTCCAGACTGTCTCGGTGAGAGACAAGCCTTTGTTATTCCTTCCTTTCCTATTCTTAGCTTAGCCTTCTGATGAAATCTTTTCTCTCTGTTCTTTTAGTATAGTTTTAATATATTTTCTATCATAAAATAATAAACCTAGCTTGCTGATACATGGTGTCAACTTTCTCATCTCTTCCTTCATCCTGGGACCCTTGTGGACAATACTACATCTCAGGGCACGCAAGAAACGGCCTTGTCTCTGGGGCCACAGCTGGCTGTGCTGCTGGGGCTCTGAGGAGCGCTGATTTGAGAGGCTCTCTGTCTGCCAGGGCCATCTGAGCCAGGGAGGATTTTTCTTTTCTTTAAGATTGGTTTTTTTCCTTCTTTTTAGTTTTTCTTTAAGCTATAAATATAGAATGTGTTCTAATACCCAGACTCCCAGGAGCTTTCTTTGGTGCCCAGCGTCTGCAGGGCACAGGGGAAGAGGGGAAAACGGGTCCTTGTGCCAAGCGAGCTGCCCAGGCGTGCAGTGGGGAAGGGGAAATGGCCAGAAGCCCCTTGGCCCTTGGTGGTTCTGCTGAAGCCTTTGTGCTGGCGACAGAGCGGCTGGGCAGGGGCTGGAGCTGTAGGGATCCCTGCCAGACTGGTGCCTGGAGATGGCCACAAGTCCTCCTGCCCAGCCAGGAAGGGCCATCTGTGTCCCCTCGAGGCTGTGCCGTTGCTGGGCAGGCTGGCTGGGCTGGGGGAGACCCTGAGGGGACCCTGAGGGGCGGTGGGAGGCTGTGAAGGGATGAGGTGCTACACAGGCCCTGACAGGACAAGGCATTGGGAAGGCGCAAGGGCCCTGTGGGAGAGAGTGGGGGGCAGGAGGCTCCAAGGGGACAGAAGTGGGTAGGAACACAGGCTGGTGGGAAGCCTTGAGGAATTGGGTGTCAGAGGCCATAAGCAGCCCCCAGGCTGCCGCCTTGTCCCTGACAGCCGGCTGCTCTGGTGCTTCCCCAGAGAGGCTCCCACGCCTAGGGCAGAAGCCCTGGAGGCTAGGCCTCAGCAGGAGGGTGGGGACACCCCCGAGGTGCCCAGGCTGGGCTGGCTGAGGACAAGGAGGGCAAGGGGGCCCTGCCGGGGCACGGTCACTGGGTGCTGCCAGGGCAGGGGGCAGAGCAGGGCTGGCGGCCAGCCCGGGCCCCTGCGGCTGCCCAGGCCACGGTGCTGAGGATGAGGCCCTGCTGACACAGAGCTCTGGGCCCGCAGAGCTTCTGCCTCCATGGCGAGGGCAGCGATGTCTCCTCCAGCAGGGCGTCTGAGTCGCTGCTGCCAAAGCAGCTCTGGACACCACAGAAACAGCACCAGAGCAGCACCGGAACAGCAGCACCCCGAACGCCGGCACCTGCTCAAGGAGGCGTCTGCACCAGCCGCCCTTCAAAAGGGAGCAATACTGTGGGCACTGTTGCATGTGATTTAGCAAAAGGCTTCAGCATACTTGGCCACAATGGCTTTCTCTTGGCTTCCCAGCCTCACAGCAGGACATGGCTGCTTCCAGCATTTGCCTTGGCTGCTCCTTTAGGGGGTTGGCACCATCATCAGAGAAACAGAACAGCTTCTCCTCCCAGAGTTATCCCTATCCTCTGCACTTCCCCAGGTGTCTGCCTTGATGTTCACCAGGGACTTCCCTTTTGTGGCCATCCACTGCCGTGCTCAGCAGGCAGCCAGTCCTATTTGCACATGAGCTGCCATAGGAGGACACACAGTAAGTGGACAGTTGAATAGCAGAGGCTGGGCCAATTTTTTTTCTTTCAGAGAGCAAGAAAGACAGAAAAGCACAAGTGTAGGCGAGACTGGGGGTAGCACGGTCGGGACGGATGGAGATGAGAGATCTCTGAAGCCAGGTCGTGGAACTTGCGGTTTATTGCAAAGGGCGTGGGTGCAGGGCCCTGCTGGGAGCTGCCAGCTGCAGCTTGGAGCAGGCCCGAGAGAAGAGAGGGGATGAGAGGGTAACAACGTAAAACGGCAAGAGCTAAGAGCATAGAAAAGTACGTAAGAGCAAGAGAGCAAGAGTAAGTGTAAGAGCGCAAGAGTAAAAGCAAGAGAACAAGAGAACAAGAGAACAAGGCAGCAAAGTTCCCGTTACAATACAATAAATCATCTTCTGTGTTGAATATTCTGATTCTCACTAACCAATCTAGTAGAACATACAAATCCTATAGCATTTACATACAGCCTATAAGAATCACTACATTACCATATTGTGCTACATTTTAAACCCTAAAAACTACACTTCGGACCCCTTCTGCCAAGCTGGCAGGGTCTGCTCTGACCCTTGGACCTGCCTGCTTGCAGAGGGTATTGTTTCATCAAAAGGGGATTACCTTCAGCCGGCCACACCATTGTTTTCCTGTTGTTCAGTAACTAAGGGATGTCAAAGCTTGCTTTCATTTCAATCTCGCTTATAGTTTCTATATTCTCAAAATCTTTTGCCAGGCAATCATATTTGTAAGGCTTTCCTGTTTCATCTTCCCCAACACACAAGGAAACATGACAGTGTTTTGGTGGAGTCTCTTTGTCCTGTGAAATTCAGTAGCTCTTGGTGTTTCTGTGCTACTGCTAATCCCTTCCGTGAAAAAATCATTCCAGGAAGGAGCAACATCATCTGGCACATACCAAATGTTGCCACCAGGTGCTCCAGGTGCTCCTCCCAAGAGCCCCTGTAGGATGGAGCACAGCCCCCAGTGCAGGTCAGCTTTGGCTGCCCTCTGGCAGAGAAGCCCTCTGGAGGCACAGGTCTCTGGGGCAGGAGATGGGCACCAGTGCTGCGCCAGGGCTCGCGGAGACTCTGCTTGGGCAGGGACTCTGCCACACGGGCTGATGTCAGTGCTCCGTGGGGCCCAGGGCTCAGAGCAGCATTGGTGCCCTGGCCCACACGTTCCTCGTCTGTGTCACAGGGGCACACTTAGCACCAGTGTCAGAGTCCTGCTCAGACTGTGTCTTTGCCTTTCGGAGTCACTTTGCATTGGCATGTGGGGCACTGATATGTAATACTTTGTGTCCATAATTTCTGTGGGACCCCTGTGGAACCAAACCCCCACCCCTCTGTTCAGCTATCAGGGGTGCAGATATGGGTGCTGCCAGGAAAAGTATTGTTTTAAATACACATTTTAATATTGTCTTTTTGCAAATATTTAGATGGGTTCTGTATCTTTATTAGAGTAACTTTGCTATAAAAATATAGGCTTTTTTTTGTTGTTAACTAAGCCTAGACATAGTAGTGAAATAGCTGCTATAGTATGCCTGTGTTAAACTGCCTGCTTGGTTGGGATAACATTCAATGAACATCTGATGGAGCCCCCTGCTGCTGACATGCCAATTATCAGCACCCACTGTCTGTAGAAAACATGGACCAAAGCCCAAACAGGAGGTGATAACAAGGGCGGACTCAAACCACAGCCACGAAAGGCACATGCTCTGAAAAGGTGGACCCGAGGAGCAGCCATGCTAAACAATTCTTGGAACATGTAAACTAGTTTGGGGAAAAGTTTAAATATGCATAATTGTTTATGACTATGCAGTAGGCTGATGCAATAGAAAGGGTATGTAAAGGACATCTCTGAAATAGCAATTTGCTCTTGGCTGAATGCCAAGCACCCACTGCAAAAACTTTGCTTTATTCTCTTTGTCTCTTATTGTTCTTTATTCAACTTTTAAACTTTTACAGGAGAGTGAACCTCGTTTTTCACAATGGGGATAAAATGGGGCATGGGATGCTCAAATGCCTCAAGAAAGAACCAAAACAACCCAAGCACCACATTCCCCTCATGCCTGGGCTGGCAGCCCAGCAGCTCAAGTAGAAGAGTCTTCCAGGAGCTCAGGGGAGCAGCAGCCCTTGTGCTGAGGCACAGCCTGTGGAGAAAGGGGTGAGTGGCCCAAATGTGTGCTTTGGAAAACAGAGCTGCGTTTCTAAATGCTGTCAGAACTCTCTCTAATAGACCTGTGGTGGCTGAGGGATGTACGTGGGAAGGGTTTGCCAGCCTTGAGCTGGACTTGTTGATCATCTGAGCTCTGTTCTGTCTGGGAGCCTGTTCCTTTCCCCTTGCCCAAGGGCAGAGTGTTGGTGAGGGCTGGAGTTGGAGGCTGTGTCTGCCCCGAGAGCCAGAACCGTGGGGCTCCAGGTGTTCCTGCCAGCGTGGGCTTGTCTGAGCCGGGCCTTGTGCCTCTTTCAGGTGTCCCTGCTGCTGTCACAGCTGGCCCAGGACCGACAGGACCACCTGGAGAGCTGTGCAGGGAGCAGGCAGGAGACACGAGGTGCAGAAGGGACCTCCTTGCTTCCTGAACATCTCAGAGAGGAGCCAGGCTGCAGCTGGATGCAGTCCTAGACTAGTCAATAGTTTATGTTTAAAGGATAGTATAGGTGTAACTGAGCCTTTATACAACTGTGTTCCATAGGATGAAAGATATATTTATAGAAAAATAAAGAGTTTATTATGATCACCATGAAACTAATGGATCTATATAAGAGTTATTTACTACCCAGTGCAGAGACCTATAACTTCCAATACAGTGCTTTACATCTGAAGCAACATTGAAGCAATTCTAGTCAAGCCAGCAAAACCAAGTGTTAATTAAAGATTGATACTACTCACCCACACCAATGAACACAGGCAAACGTTTCTCTCAGCCTCAAGGCGTGACCTTGAGGAGCACCCTCACTCTGGGGAGGAATCTGCAGAAGGGAGCCACGTGCCATGAACCACTTTGGTGGGGACAGGAGAAACCTGCCATGTGTGGAGCTTTTTCATTTGTCCTTAGGAAGCTGCCGCCTGTTTTTTCTCAGAGTCACAGAATCTCAGGCTGGGGGAGGCTGGAGGCACCTCTGGAGGTCACCTTGCTCAGCCCCTGCTCCATCAGGGCCACCCAGAGCCAGCTGCCCAGGTGTGTCCAGGTGGCTTTTAAGTCTCTCCAGGGAGGGAAACTCCCTCACCTCCCCGGGCACCTGCACCAGTGCTCAGCCACCCTCCCAGTGCAGAAGTGTCTCCTGAGCCCAGAGGGCCCCTCCTGTGTGTCACTTTGTGCCCGAGGCCTCTTGGACTGTCCCTGGCCCTGTCCCCTCTGCAGCCTCCCCCCAGGTATTTATCCCCATGGATGAGATTCCCTGAGCCTACTCTGCTCCAAGCTGGGCAGTCCCAGCTCTCTCAGCCTCTCCTCATGGCAGAGACGCTCCAGTCCCTCCATCACCTTCATGGCCCTGTGCTGGACTCTGTCCAGTCTGTCCCTGTGTCCTGTACTTGGCAGCCCAGCTCTGGGCCCAGCACTCCAGGGCTGGCCTCTCTGGTGTGGAGCAGAGGGAAAGGATCCCTTCCCTCTGCCAGCTGTGACACAGCTCCCAGTGCAGCCCAGGACGCTGTTCTGCATTGCTGCAGGAGCACATTGGGCATCCTGGTGTCCAGCAGAACCCTGCCAAACTTCACTTTTCTACCTGGGTGGCCCCCAGCAGATACTGGTGCCTGTGGTTGTTCCTTCCCAAGGACAGGACTCAGCTCTTGTCATTGAACTGTCACCCTTGTTGAACTGTCCCTCTGGATGGCAGCACTTCTCTCTGGCAGATCAGCCACTCCTCCTGGTTTGTGGGAGGGCACAGCCTGGCCCCATCACCCAGTTTACTAACAAAGGTGCCAGAAAGGACTGGACTCAGCATTGTCCTCTGGGGTCCACTGTGGGGACCCTGGGGGCATCCCCTAGCTTAGGGAGATACAAGAAGCTTCCCTCAAAAAGCTGTTAGGACCTTTTTGGCTCTTTCCCCTGTTCCTATGTCTATTCCTATGTCCCTGAGCCACTCCCTCCCTATTCCCTGACTGGCCCTCATTTTTGTACTGCCTGGAGACCAGGTTCACCCCCAGCCCCTCGGGACGGACAAACCTCGGGTGCCCCTGAGTGGTCCTGGGGACTGGGAACATCCCACGCACGGCTGAATTAAACATCTCTAAATACCATGCAAAGGCTCTTTTTGCTTCCTTACCCTGGACTTTACTAGCAGCTATTCAGGCTGCAACAGTCCACCGCTAGACTTTGTGCCACTGCTCACCAGGGTTCTAAGAAGGGAGATTCTGTGCAAGGCGTTTTTGCTTGTATGTACTTAGTCAGAAAGAATTGGCAGGATTTACAACAGGGATTTCTGCTCCATATCTTATGTGGGAAAAAATGGAATGATCAATGCTTCCTCTCACTGGTGGTGGGTAAAGTGGTCCTGTTGTTGGTGGCAGTGAATGTCACCTGCACAGGAGCTGTGCCAGACTGGTGTGACATACTGTGGGAAGGAGCACTCTGAGGGAGGTAAAAGCTGGGCTGTAGAGTTCATTCAAAGACTATTCATCAAACCATAGAAGCCCCTGTTTTGTGACGATCAGGAACAATTCCTAGGCAAGGGCTGAAGCTGCATATCTGTGAGTTCCTTTATCTCCTAGGTCAATTTCTCCATTAATGATAGCAGATTGTCCTGGCTTAAAAGACAGATGACTTCCAAGAAGGCTGGGAATCTTCCTGGGATGGAGAAATAGCCCCCTCCCTCCAAATCATTACAACTCAAAATTACAGGGCTTCCAGGCAAAGATATGGGAAAAGAAATATGAGTTATTTTCTAGAATATATGGATATAGGTGAACAAGAGAGAAAAGCCACCAACATTTCCCAAAGCAATGCCAGACCCTTCCCCCCGGCTGAGCAGTTCTGCCTTTGCTGTAGTTATGACCACAACCGGCAGAGGGCGCTGTGAGCTGCCGGCAGGGCAGAGCGGCTGCAGTGACTCTGCCCTGGCTCCGGGGGGCGCTGTTGGCCCAGGGGGCTCCAGGGGCCCCCGGCTGCGAGCCCTGAGCCACCCCAGGGGTAACGGCGACCTCGGGGACAGAGGGAAGCTGGGGCTCTGCTTTCCCCAGGTTCTCACCTGTCTGTGGCAGTATCCTGGCCATGGCAGCTCTGCTGTGGTTCCAGTCAAACAGCACCTGGGGCTCCCTCTCTCCAGAGAGAGAGAGAATAGGTGGGGTGGTCCCGTTTCCCCTCCAGCACCCACGCAGATGGTGAGGATCTTCCTGGCAATGGCAAGTGTGGAAAAGTCCCTGTCAGCCAGCAGCTGCTGCAAGCAATAGGCTCACCTATGGCTGGCAAGGAGAATTCTGAAGCAGGGCCGGGTCGAGCACCAAAAACTGCCCAAACTGCCCTGCTCCTAGCATGGCCAGCTGGTTCTTCCCTCAGCAAGCCAGTGCCCAACCCTGCCCTCCCTCCCTGGAAGCTTCCAGTGGAAGGGGAGAGTCATTGGCCAGTTCTTTTGCATCTCAATTGCCCCACAGGCAATTCATTCCCCACAGGCATCAGCTGCCCTCTCCTCGCCACATCGCCCTATTCAGGTAAGAAATGAGAGAAAATTCACCAAAAAAACAACCCCAAACACACAACATTTCCCACCCTGAATTTTTTCCATACCAACATGTTACATCAAACTTTGACTTTAAAACTGTATGCATACATGTATCCTAATTATATACATTCATACATACCTGCAGATATGGATACAGGCACAGTGTTTTGGGCAATTCACCCCAAAAACAAGGTCCCCTGGAGATATCCATTGTGTTTATCCATCTTTCTGCATCACCCACCAAGTGCAACCTGGTCCCTGAGCAAAGACAACCCCACAGGTGGGTTTGTCTTTGATCAAGGCAGAATTAATCCAAACAGGCTTTCCTAGCACACCTCCCATGTGCACCACCAGAACATTGTCTCCACCTGCTGTGCACAGGGGCTCGGATTGGGCAGAGGCTATTAACTAACCATGTAGCCTTTGCTAAATGCAGCTCCCACTGCTTGAGGGTCCCATCTTTCCATTGCCTTCAATGTTTTTTTGAAGTGTTCATTGCCCTGCTGAACTTTCCTGACCGCTGGTGCATGGTTGGGAATGTGATGTAGCCACTCAATGCCGGCTTCTCTAGCCCAGGTGTTGATAGGGCTGTCCTTGAGATGAGTCCCTTTGTTGGACTCAATTCTCTCTCTCAAAACTCAATTCTCAATGCCTCCAAAGGACCTGCTTTTCCAGGCCCAGGATGGTGCTCTGGGCAGTGCCATGAGGTGCAGGGTAGGTCTCCAGCTACCCAGGGGTGGCTTTTACCATTGGGAGCACGTAGCACTTGCCTTGGTGGGTTGGAGGCAGTGATGTAGTCAATGTGCCAGGCCTCTCCATGCTTCTGTTTGAACCATGACCCCCCATACCACAGGGGCTTCACCCACTTAGCTTGCTTGATGGCAGCTCACATCTCACAGTTATGGATAACCTGGGAGATGCTGCCCATGGTTACATCCACCCCTGGGTCTCATGCCCACCTATAGGTAGCAGCTCTGCCCTGCTGGCCTGAGGCATCATGGGCCCACTGAGCTGTGAACAACTGTCCCTTGTGTTGCCAGTCCAAACCTATCTGTAACACTTTGATTTTGCAGCCTGATCCACCTGTTCACTCTTTCAGTGCTCCTCATTAGCCCAACTCTTGGGCATGTGGGCACCCACACGACAGACTTTCACAGATAGCTTCTCTACCCAAGTGGCAATGTCTTGCCATTCGTCTGCAGCCCAGATCGCTTTTCCCCTACACTGCCAATTGGCCTTTTTCCACCTTTCCAGCCAGGAAAGGCCTCCACAGAGCATTGTCTAGCATACATGAGTCAGTGTAAAGAGAGTTCTGGCCACTTCTCTCCCTCAGCAATGTTCAGGGCCAACTGGACGGCTTTGAGTTCAGCAAGTTGGCTCCATCCACCCTCTCTTTCAGTAGCTTCTGCAGCCTATCCCGTGGGGCTCCATTCAGCTGCTTTGCACGTTCAGTTTGTCCTTACAATGCGACAGGAACCGTCAGTGAAAGGAGCATAGTGTGTTACTCCTTGTGGCAGGTGGTTGTAAGGTGGAGCTTCCTCAGCACACGACACCTGTTCCTGCCCCTCTTCTTCTGGTAGATTAAAGTTCTCACCTTCAGGCCAATTCATAATTATCTCCAAGATCCCTGAGCAGCTTGTCTTTCCAATACTGGCATGCTGTGCGATGAGGGCAATCCATTTGCACCTGCACTATGCCTTGCTGTACCTGGACAGCCCACAGGAGTCCCTGTGACAGGTGGCCATAAGGTTCATGTGTGAGCCACGAGCCTGGGCTTCCCCTGCCCTGCCCTGCCCCACCTTGCCCTGCCCCGCCCTGCCCCACCCAACCCCTCCCTGCAGCGCCCAACTCCACCCTGGCCTGCCACACCCAGCCCTGCTCCTTCCTTGCCTACCCCACCTTGTCCCACCTCATCCCAGCCCTGCACATCCACACTTTACCCAGCCCCAGCCCTGCACATCCACACTTTACCCAGCCCCTCCCAGCCACACCCAACCGTGCCCAGCCACGCCCTGCTCTGCACAGGTCTGCCCACAGCGCCCTGCCATGCTGAACTGGGCCCCGCCCTGCCAAACCCCGCCCCACCCCGCCCCATCCCAGGCCTTCCCTGCCACACCCCACTCCGCCTCACAATTCTCCACCCTGCCAAACCCTGTCCCACCCTGCCCTGCCCCGTTCAGCTCCGCCCTGCACTGCCCAAACCTGCCTCACCCAGCCCCATCCAACCACCCCCAACTCTGCGCCACCCAATCCTGTTTCTCCTCACCCTGACACAGCTCAGCCCCAGCTGCTGCCCCGGCAGCGCCATCCCTGCCCGGCCCCGTGGAGCCCCGGCTGCCCTCAGTGCTGCTGCCGCCCTCTGGCAGCCGTGCCCTGGGGCAGCAGCGTGCGGCCAGGGCCCGGGCTGAGCCCTGCCGGGCCAGCAGGGCGTGTGGCCCCAGGGCTGGCAGGGAGCTGTGCTGCTGGGGCCGTGACAGGCTCTGTGTTCTCAGGAATGGCTGACCGGCACCTCAGCGTGTTGGGAAGGATGAAAGTTTGACAAGAAAGTCTCACAGATATGTATGCTTAGCAAAAAGATTTTTAAATGTGGAGTCTGATGAAGGAATAGAGTTGGAAGCAAGTTTTAATATAGAAGAAAAGAATTGCTGAACCAGTCTTACTGGATAACCAAGGAGGCAAAGGGGATGTTAGTTAAAAGGGGTTTCTATGAGTTAGAGCAAAGGATAAAACAACCTCAAACAAGATGTTTTACCAAGGAGAAAGATAGCACAGGCAAACAAGTCAGCAAAGCTGCAAGTAGAAAAAAGGTCTCTGAATTTTCCACTGCAAGAAAACTGAAAAACAACTTCTAGCTTAAACTGTAATGTACTAACTTTTAGTGACTGGAGAATAGTAACATGAATATGGTAATTATAGTAGTTATGACAGGTTATAGGTAATACTTAAGGTATAGATTGGTTCTACTGTATTAAGATGCTCAGCAAAGAAAAGTATATAATGCACTGTAACCAAAGCCAAAGGGTCTCCAGGCCTGCCTGCAGCTGGAGCTGACAGCTGTAGGCACAGCTCTGTCGCCCATGACCCTGGACGGCTGTAACATCTTGGATGGAATAAACTGCATTTTGGAGAGCCGCCTGGAGTCCCACATCATCTGGTGTTTGCTGGCACCACCAGTGCTCAGATCCAGCAGTCTCCCACTGGCAGCATAGCCCAAGTCCAGCAGTTTGCTGGCACAGAAAGCCAAAACCCGGCAATTTTCTGCTGCCAACACCAGCACCAGCCAGCAATCTGCTGTTAGCTGGCATTGCCAGTACCCAGATCTGGCAATTTCCCAGTGCTGGCACAACCCAAATGCAGCAATTTTCTGGCAAACAAAGCCAAAACCTGGCAACTTCCTGGTGCTGCCACCAGCACCACCCAGATCGGGTGTTGGCTGCCACTGCCTGTGCCCAGATCCAGAAATTTCATGGTTCCAGCACAGCCCAAGTGCAGCAAGTTTTTGGAAAAGAAAGACAAAACTGGGCAATTTCCTGGTGCCAGGACTATCACTGCCCAGATCTGGGGTTTCCTGGAACTGCCAGTACCCAGATCCAGAAATTTCCCGGTGCTGGCAGAGCCCAAGTGCAGCCATTTGCTGGCACAGAAAGCCAAAACCCAGCAAATACCTGGTGCCAGCACCAACCATCTGGTGTTTGCCAGCACTGCCAGTGCCCAGATCTGGAATTTTTCAAATAATTGCTGGCACAGAAAGTTAACATTTGGTAATTTCCTGGTGGCAGCACATTCCCCGCCAAGATCTGATGTTTGCTGGCACTGCCAGTGCCCACATCTGCCAAATTCTCTGTTCCGACGCCGCCCATGTCCAGCAATTTGCTTGCAAAGAAAGCTAAAACCTGGTAATATCCCCTTGCCAGCACCGCCTAATCTGGTGATTGCTGGCAGCAGGACCCCAGGAAGGAAGAAAGGAAAGAAGGAAGGAAAAGACAAAGGGATACAGATCCAGTCCTTCCTGGAGCCTGGAATGGAATATTTGCTGGCACTGCCAGTGCCCAGATCTGGAAATTTCCCTATTCTGGCACAGCCCAAGTGCAGCAATTTGCTGGCACAGAAATCCAAAACCCGGCCACTTCCTGCTCCTGGGTCTGGGACCTCCCACATCTTCTGTTTGCTGTGCCAGTGCCCAGATTTGGAAATTTCCCAGTGCCAGCAGAGCCCAAATCCAGCAGATTTCTGTCGCTGGCAACGACACGACCCAGATCTGGTGTTTGCTGGCAGCGCCAGCGCCCAGATCTGAAAACTTCCTGGTGCTGCCACAGCCCAAGTCCAGTGATTTGCTGGCACAGAAAGACAAAATTTGGAAATTTCCAGGTTCTGGCTCCAGCAACATCAAGATCTGGTGCTGCACACACAGTGCTGTGTGGAAAGCCAAGAGAAGCGGCAGCTGGTGGCTGCAGAAGTTCAACCTTGTTTCTCCACAAGAGGTTCTTGAAAAGAACAGACAGGAGAAGATTCCTGAAAAACTGAAACAGCTTTCCAGAGGTGAAATGAAAATGAAAGACACAATCCTGGACGTTTTCCTATATTTATTTCTATGCTCCCCTTCTCCATGTTGCACTACTTCTCCATCCCAGTAATTGTAGATGCACCTCACCTACAAGATTGGTGACTTAGCAAGTTTTAGGCACTCTGAAATACCATGAGCCACACACACTTTTCCTTGCCCTGTTTTTACTGGAAAGCAACACTGGAGATGAAAGTGCAATGCTGGGGTCAGGTAGGAATCCTACACCAAGGGAAGGTGTCCCGACAGTGTTTGACCCTCAGCAAGGACAATGCACAGCAGCAAGCGAGGGGATTGCTCTGCCAGCGTGCAGGAGTCAGGGCTCTGCATCTGGGCTCAACACTGCAAAGTTCCCGTGTTCGGAAAGACGAAGGGGCTGTCCCCGGGGCGCGCGGGGCTCGGCCGTGGGGCGAGCGGGGAACGGACACGGGGACGAACGGCCCCGGGGCTTCAGTTGCAGCGGCAGCGGCGGCAGCAGCAGCAGCCTCAGCAGCGGCAGTGGCAGCGGCAGCTGTAGCAGCGGCAGCAGAAAAAACAGAGAAGCCTCTACACTCTTTTTTTCTTTCTCTTTTTCTTTCTCTCCCTTTCCCGCTCTCGGGCACCCCTCTCTCGGAGCCCGTTTCCCGGCGTTCCTCTCCTCTCCCCGCCTCCCTCTCTCCCCTTGCCGGGCACGGCCATGCCCCCGGCCCGCCCCCTGCCCCGGGCGGGGCTGCCCCGTCCCCGTCCCCGTCCCCGTCCCCGTCCCCGTCCCCGTCCCCGTCCCCGTCCCCGGGCGTCCCGCCGCAGTCTCGCCTCCGCCCGGCTCTGGCCGTACTGGCGGTGGCGCTGCTGGGCGGGCATCAGTGCCTGGGGCTCGGGCGGCATCGCCGCCCTTTGTCTCCGCCTGGCCCGAGCCCGGCCCCGGACCCGACGCCGGGCCGGACGCAGGGTCCAGTCTCGACCCCGACCCCGGCCCCGGCTCCTCCCGGGGCCCGCGGAGGACACACGCGGCGCGGCCGCTCCCGCCGCCTCCGCTGCGGCTTCCCCGGCCCGAGCTCCGCCGCTCGGCAGCGCGGCCGCCGGCCCCGAGCCTCCCGTGTCGCGTTCCCAAGAGCGAACGCCCGGGGATGGCCCGCCCGGGGCGGGTGAGGGGCGCTCGGGGGCCGTAGCTGGCCCCGGGCCGAGCGCTGACAGCCGCGTCCCGCCCGCAGGGAAGGCGCAGGAGGCCCTGCAGGGGCGGTACCGGCTGGGTTCGCTGCTGGGGCGCGGCGGCTTCGGCAGCGTCTTCGCGGCCACGCGGCTCTCGGACGGCGCCCCGGTGAGCGGCGGGGCCGGCGGCGGGCGCAGGAGGAGGGGGCGGAGGAGGAGGAGGATGGGGCTGTGCCTGGGCAGGGCGGGCGGCGAGCTCAGCCCGCTCTTCCCCTTGGCTTGCAGGTGGCCATCAAAAGGGTGCCACGAAACCGTGTCCGGTACTGGGGCGAGCTGGTGAGCGAGCGGAGCCAGCGGCAGAAGCCGGGGCTGCTGGGCGGGGATGAGCCGAGGTCCGGCAGGGTGGAAGCTGCCAGGACGGCTCGAGGCGGAGCGGGCGTGGGGCCAGCGCAGGGCGCAGAGCATCCCGGGCTGGGTGAGGGCTTCCCCAGGCCTGGCACGGCATCGGCCCCCACTGAGGGCATCGTGCTCCTCCCGCAGCCCGACGGCACCAGCGCACCGCTGGAGATCGTGCTGCTGGACAAGGTGTCCACCGGCTTCCCCGGTGTGGTGCAGCTGCTGGAGTGGCTCGAGCTCCCCAACAAAATTGTGATGGTGCTGGAGCGGCCAGAGCAGTGTCAGGACCTGCGGCATTTCATTCGGGCACGGCGGTTCCTGTCCGAGGAGGTGGCGCGGGGGCTGTTCCGCCAGGTGCTGGAGGCCGTGCGGCACTGCACCAGCTGCGGGGTCCTGCACAGGGACATCAAACCAGAGAACATCCTGGTTGACCTGGCCGCCGGGCAGGCCAAACTGATTGACTTTGGCTGTGGCACCTACCTGCAAGACACAGGCTACACGCACTTTGCAGGTGAGCCTCCACAGGGGTGTGCTCCGGGTGCTGGCATCTCATGACCCAGCATCTCCCAGCCCAAGCTGGCTGTGGCAGCGGAGATTCTCCCTTTTGCTGCCAGTCAGGGGACTGAGTCTTCAGCTGAGTTGCTTTGGAGGGGCGCTGGGTGGGGAGCCATCTTCCAGCCCTGCTGGCAGCCTTTGCCAGCCACTCTTCCCAGGACGGGGCTGGGCTGGGGCAGCCAGCTCGACAAAAACCCCCATTGGTGGGGGTAGCAGGGAGGGGTGGCCAGAACCTGTGCCCTTGCCAGTTTGGTGTGCAGGCGAGAGGAAGGGCTTGGACTGCTCCACTCGTCCTGTTTGCCTTGGCTTCATAATATTTTCGGGGCAATGCAAGCAGGGAGGATAAGGGAATGTTTTTTCCCCAGCACGGAGGGGTTTTCCCTTTGCATGTCATGGTCAGGCGTAGCCAGGGCTGCCCTCTTCCAACACCAGTGGCTTCTTTTGCAACCCTGAGTTTGTGCACAAGTCCCAGGTGCTGGCGAGAGGGCAGTGGTCACCCTGTGTGCCACTGATGCAGCCCCTGCACGCCCAGGGATGCTGGGGCCAGGCTGTGGGAGCAGCAGCATCCCCCTGCTGAACTCCATCTATACTCCTATTCCATAGGAACACCATCATACAGCCCCCCAGAATGGAACCACTATGGCTGGTACCACGGCGGGGCAGCAACGATCTGGTCCCTGGGCATCCTGCTGCACCAGATGGTCTGCGGGGAGCACCCTTTCAGGACGGGCTGCAACATCTGCTGGGGCCAGCTCTCACTGCCACAAGGGCTCTCTCAAGGTGGATCCTCTTCTCTGGGCACGGGGGGAATACCAGTGCTGGGAGCCAGCAGCGGGCTCATGAGCATCCTGCTCTGGCAGCTGCTGAGGAGGGGGCACATGTCCTGCTCTCCCTCAGAACAGGGAATTGATAGGAAAGTTGAGGCCAAGCTCTGAGCGCATCCAGAATGGCCTGGGCATGGGAATAGTGGGGCAAAGCAGACAGGAGCCTTCTCCAGCTGAGCGGCAGTTTCTGCTTTCTCTCCCCAGAGTGCAAAGATCTGATCAGGTGGTGTTTATCCGTGCACTTCTTGGACAGACCCACATTAGAAGACCTGTTCTGTGATCCTTGGGTGCAGGATATTCCTCTGCCATAGAAGAAGGGAGAGAGCCCCAGGCACACTTTGATCCAGGGCCCTGGTAAGTTCCAGCTCCACACACACTTTGGCAATCAGAAGCAAAGGAGCCCAGACCTTTTTGTGCTGCCTGTGTCACTGCCCAGGGGTCATGGGATGGGAACATGCAGCCCTTGTGCTGGAGCTGAGCTGCCCTGCCCAGCACTGGTGGCCGCCATCCAAGCTGGTTCCCCCTTTGCTGGGGCAGATGCAACTCATTCTTCAGTCGGCTGCCCAGCTGCTTTTTGGCAGGGCTGGGGGGATGGGCTGGGGTGGGTACAAAATGGGAGTGGGCTCCTGGCCCTGCCAACAGCCCCAGCACCCACCATGGCCTGCGCTGGGGCTGGGGCAGCCAGCCCGACACAAACAAACCCCATGGTGGGAGCAGAGGTGGGACTCCAGAACCTGTGCACAGCTGCTTTGCTTTGCAGGCAAGGAAGGGCTTGGGCTGCTCCACTGCCCTTGTTTGCTTTGGGATCCCTGTGATTTTGGTGGCCAGTGCAGGGGGGAAGAGAGAAAGTGTGGGCTTCCCTCCCCAAGGCTGGGTTCTTCCCTAGCATGTAGGGGTTGGGCCTTCCTCAGCCTTTGACAGAGATAAGAGTTTTTCCCTTTTTGTCTCTAATCTCTTTTCCATAATGTGTTGTTTCTTTTTCCAGAGCAAGCATTCTGGGTGGTCCAGACTCCATGGGAAGTGCTTGGGAGCAGCTGTAGCGTGGATGTGCCGTGCCCTTGGGGAAGGCTGAGGACATGGTTTGGGAGCAGCTTTTCTTCCAGCCGTGGATGGCGTGAGGTGGGTCCCTGTCTGCTTGGCAGGGTGGGATCAGAGCTTTTGGGAGATGGCAGCAAGCACAGGAGCATCCTGCTCTGGGCAGCTGCTGAGGGCTGGATGTGCTGTGGCTGGCTGCAGGCTGGGCACATGTCCTGCCCTCCTGCTCTGCTCCCAAAGGCAGCAGGGATGGGCAGCTCTGGGCACAGCTCTGGGCACAGCCAGCATGGCCTGGGCACCGCAGGCCTTGGCACAAGGGGACAGGAGCCCTCAGCTGACGGGCAGTTTCTGCTTTCTCTCCTTGCAGCCGGGCTCTGCGGGTGCTGAGGCTGCTCTGGGCTCTGCCAGGGCTCTGCTGGGCTCAGCCCTGGGCCCAGCTGGGCTGGCTCTGCCCTCTCATTGCTCTGACAGCTTTGCATCAGACGGGCCCGTTCAGAGCACAGCGCCTGAGCTTTCTGCTTTGGCAGGTGAGTGAGACTCTCCTGCAGGCCCAGAGATTGCAGCTGAGGACACACATCCAATTGGCAAGGACCCAGACTCTCCACAGTCCCATCTAACCCCCTGGATCTGCACAGGGTGTTTTGTCTGTCCTGTTCTTCCTTCTTTATTGGCTGGAATTGTGCAATTGCATTTTCTTCCTCCTCTAGAGATGCCACGAGTGGGCCAAGGCTGGCGAGTGGGCCGTGTTCCTGAGGCAGTGCAGGCTGGAGCTGATGGATGGAGAATTGCCCTTCTGCACTTCGCAGCCAGAGCAAGAAGCCGTAAGTGGGATTTGGTGTCTTTAAGAAATCCCTGACAGTTTCAAAGGGAATGTGCAGCTCATTACCAGGGTGAGGAGGAAGGTCATCTTCTAAAGGATTTGGGGATTGACGGGGCTTCAATTCCCAGTCCTGCTTGGAGCTAGAAGGGCACAAAACAATTTCCTCTTGCTTTGAGCACAATTTCAAATACCAGTGTTGGAAACTAAGCCCAAAATCTTTTAAAAGGCTGCTGAGGTCAGTAAGATGGATCCATGCCATCAGCCCATTTACAATGTAAATAACTAAGTTCTCTTTTTAAAAAGATCATTTACCTCTTAATTCAAAGAATGTAACTTTGCATTTATGTTTTGTTTTTTTCACTAACATTCTGTTATGTTTTTTCACTAACCATTGATTTTATTCTTATCTTTTACAATTTATCAAGTTTTTTTTCTTTTTTTTTTTTTCTCTTTAAATAGAAAACATGTCCTACAAAAGGAATGTCCTTTGCTCCTGGTTCCCGTGTGGAGCAGCTCCCTTCCTGCTGGCTGAGCTGCTCAGGCAGAGCCCAGCAGCTCCTGGCCCTGCAGGGCTGAGGCTTTTCCCCGTTGCTGGGCACAGACTGATGGAGCAGCACTGCTGAACACGGGCACACCCAGAGGGACCAGCAGCAGCTGCCTTTGGCCACCCAAGGCTCCAAGGGCCAAGCTCCAAGCAGACAGGGCTGGAAGAGACTGGCAGGCTCCCTGCTGGCTGTGCTGCCCCACTTGTGCCCGGCCCAGCTTTGCTTGGGGCAGAGGGAGAACAAGGGGCAGCTCCCTGCCAGCCCCAGCCCAGGGACCCCTCCAGCCCCGGGGCTTGGGGCACTGTCAGCACCTGCTGCTCCAGCCAGGGCTTCTGCTGGCCCTGACAGCAACAGCCAAACTGGGGCTGATCCTGAAGGAGCAGCAGCAGGGCCTGGATCTGATCCCTGACTCTGGGCCAGGGCTGCACAAATGACCCCACAGCAGCAGCAGCAGCAGCACATGGAGCTGACTTTCAGCACAGCCCCTGCCCCTCTTCCCTCCCGTGTGCAGCGGTGTCACAGCAGCCTGAGGCACCTGGGAGCCCCCAGTGCCAGCAGGGACTTGAGATGGCAGCTCTGGGCTCCTGGAGGTTGTGCAGGGAACGGAGCTGGGGACTCCCTGTCCGTGGGGAGCTTCCAGATGGAAAAGCCTGCTGTGCCCAGGCAGCTCCAAGGGCACAGAAAGGAGGGTCTCCAGCACTGGATCTGTGCCAGTGCCACAGTCCTGGGCAGCAGCCAGCGAGCCCTGGGGGAACAGAGGGCACAGCAAGAGGGA
This sequence comes from Haemorhous mexicanus, assembly GCF_027477595.1. Taxonomy (NCBI): domain Eukaryota; kingdom Metazoa; phylum Chordata; class Aves; order Passeriformes; family Fringillidae; genus Haemorhous; species Haemorhous mexicanus. The sequence continues at coordinate 5,196,021 of NC_082356.1, read as the reverse complement.
CAGAACCAGGCAAGGTCAGAGACTGGAGAGAGCCAGACCCGGGAGCAGGAACAGCTGCTCCATTGCACTCTTGGAGAAAGCTCTTGGCTGGTTCAGAGCGCTGAAAGGCGTGAAGGGCAGAGAGGAGACCACAGCAAGCAATGCTCCTGTTTCCACAGCCTCCCCTCTCAGTGTCCCAGAAGGAATTGGATGGACTGTGTTTGTCTCTCCGAGTCGTCTCGTTCAGCATGAGCAGCTCAGCACCAGGAGCTGAAGGAGCTGAAGCCTCAGGCCACAGGAGCTGGGCAAGAGGGAACTTTCTGAGCAAAGTCATGCTGCTAAAATAGCCCCAGCTGAATGCAGTGGATATAACCATGGAATCCCAGAATCCTTTCTTGGATGAGTGGGAAAGACCTCTGAGCTCACCAGTGCAGTCAGTCACCCAGCAGTGCCAAGCCCAGCACTAAACCACGTCCCTGAAGTGCCAAGGCCTGGACAGCAGCCCTGAGTGAGGCCTGGACAGCAGGCCCTGAGCCAAAGGTGCCTCTGGATGAACCTTCCACCCAAAGGTTATCTTTGTATCTGCTCCCTAATTAAATGTGCATGGTCATTAGCACTGTGATAGATGTAGGCACTCCTTAGTGAAACATGCATTGACCTTTCTGTGTTTAGAAGCCAGACAAGGCCATGAAATCTGACATCTGGCCTTGTTTGGGGCTGAAGGATCAAAGTCACCTCCTCTGGTTCCTCCTGGGGCCCTGGCCAGGCTTTGGGAGGGAGCCAAGAGGAGCATGAAACCAGATGTTCCCCCACTGGAAGTGCTGTCAGATTGTTCATCCAGCACTGTCAGAGCTGGGCCCTCTCCCAGCGGGGTTGGAGCCTCACCTGTGGCTGGAGGCACCTGTAGGAATTCCCAGTGCCCAGGAGTGGCTCTGCAGCCCTGGGCTGTGACAGCTTCCCCCAGCTGCTGTGTGGATCTGGGGGATGGAAAAGGCTGGGGGTAAATGCTGCTGGATCTTTGTTAATGACTGCAGGCAATCTTTGGTGGGGAAGATTGGGTGCATTGCTGAGCTGCTCCTTTTGTGATTCTTTGCTGCTCTGAGCTGCAGGAAATGACACTGATTCCTTCAGCTGGAGTCTGTGTCCTTGGTGCTGACCCTGCCCACTGGTAAAACAGAACTGGCACAGTCTGGCCAGATGACAACAAAATGTCACTTGTTCAGTGTAAATGTGAGGAATCAGTCCCATCAGAAATTCCTAGATGGGAAGCCCTTCCTGGAGTTCCCTGGCTCTGGAGTGGGCTGAGGTTGGAGCACCGTGTGAGCAGTGAGGCAGTCGGTGAAAAGAAGCTGCACCCCTGGATGTCTTCAAATGCATCCAAAAATTGCAAATGGAAAAGGAAAAGAACTTGGGGGTTTGGGCAGACAAAGATGGATTTGTTAAGAGTTCATTGGAAATATCACCTTCAGAAGGAACAATTATTGTTGGAATGCTCCCACATGGAGCGAGAGAAAGTTTTATTCTTGAGCACAAATGCATTTGTGCAAGTGAAATATTAATATAAGAAATAACTTTATATGTATTTACAGCATAATATACTTTAATATATGTGTGTATATATATATGTCTATATCTATCTATATCTATATGTCAGTATCAATATCTATATTTACATATAAAATAATAATGATGTGAAATAGTGCTGACATTACTCATTTGGTAACTTTGGCTGCTCAGGGATGTAACACTAAATTCCCTACAGAACAGGACTGGCCAGGACCCTAATGTCAGTGGTCAACTTTGTGAGATTGCATACAATGAAAAAAGGAGGACGGGATGAAATTGGCTATTTTTACAGGGTTTGCTGATACTGTGATGCAGAGGGCTTTGTCTGTTCCTGTGAAAAATACAGTGGTTAAGCCTGCAGGGTTTTTCATGTAGCAGACCATCCACAAGCTGCAGGATTGGTTGAACGGGTGAAGGGGTTGTGAAAAGAGCAGTTGAAAGAATGAGGAGATGGGAACCTGTGCCCATGGAGAACCCATCTCCCAGATGTGCTCCATGCCCTTAACAATGGCCCACTGAGGAAATGGAAACCCCCTGGCTGTGCAGGGCTGCACCCAATTTGCAAATACAGCCATGGGCAGTGAGACTTGGACTGCCTGGGAAATTGTTCTGGCTGGGATGGCCCCTGGCAGGGCCAGCCCAGAGGCTGCAGGGCTGGGCCTTCATGCACTGGAATTAATTGGGATAAATTCAAAGCTAATGTGAGCTATCAATACTGAGACAGGAATTGAGATTCTTCCAGGACACTTTGCTTTGGTCACTGCTCGCTTGGAGCTTGGCCTTGCAAAGTGTTCATGTCATGGCAGGAGGAATTGATGCAGAATATCAAGGAGAAATTGCAGTAATTCTGTTAAACAATAGTGAACAAGTTTGGATTATTCAACCCCATGACAGGGTAGCACAATTATTGAAATTGCAATTTTAAGAAAGGTTGTGAAAAAAGGAGCTCCACCTCCAATCACCACCATTTGTGGAGATAAAGGGTTTGGATTCAGCAGTCCTAATAATGGAGCCAGAGTGTGGGTGTGGAGGCCAAAAGGCCCTCCCGAGGCAGCTGAAGGAACAGCTCCTAGGAAAGACAACTCTGAGTCCTGAAACCTGGGCAGGAGCAATGGGAATGTGTCCCTGCAGCCAAGTGTTCTGTGTGAGACCCAGCAGATCTGACAGGATATTGTTTTACACATCCTGCCAGAGCAAATCTCCCTGTTTGCCCCAAGGGCCCCCTTGGAAAATGCTCTGATCCACGGGGCTCCATGTGCAGGCTGCTGTGACCCTGAGGGACTTCCAGAGGAATTCCATCCAGGAGCCTGGGTGCCCCTCAGGGACTGGGACCCGGCCCCCTTCCAGCCAGAGGGGAAAGGGCCCCCCCAAGCCTTGTTAGGCACAGACAACATGGAAAAGCTGAACAGCAAAGGGCCTCGGGGCATTATTCTGGAATTAAAAAGGCACCAGCTCCATGGACAACAGAATTATTGTTCCCAACTCGAATGAGATTGAGAAAAAAGAATGAAGAACTGTGTCACTAAAGTACTACTGATGTCTGTAAGTTGTACCTTGATGGTCAGCCAGAATCTTTGTCTGCACAAACACCTCTAGTGTTTCACCAAGGGGTGAGTGATCAAAATGGAATGATTAGTTATGAAAATGTGAAGGTCAGGGTAGCCAAAGCAGTGCATGTCACCAATTGCTGGGGATGTTCTCAGCTGGAGTTGGGAGGGATGGGGTTCCCTTGGAGGGCCCACTCTGTGGGGTGGCCAGAACTCTGTCCCTGGGCTCTGCCTGTCACTGTCAGTGAAGGGACAGTTAAAGAAAACACAGGAATACAATGATCACTTGGACAGGATTCCCTGAGATTTCCCTTCAGGAGAAACCCAACCCTGTTCTAGTTCTAGAGGCCCCAGTGTGAGAGGATTTCTGTGCTTTTCCATCCCTGCCAGTGTCAGTAGAACTCGGGGTGCTGGAGCTGCTCGGTGTCAGTGTCACACCACTCTTGGCTGCAGGGCCACCATTTCGGGTCCTTCAGCAACAACCACAAGGAAGAGTTGGGGCCCAGAGAACATTTTCCCCCCAAGGAATGCCTTGGCTTTCAGCAAGCAAAAGATTCTGGTTCATCCTGTGCCCCATGTGTGCTGCCCTGTCCTGTGGAGTTTCCATGAATAAGCTGAATGGATTATTAGCAGAAGTAGCAACTGATCCTGTTGAAATGTCCAATAGCACTTAATTGAAGCACAAGAGGAGATGCCTTTATGCCTGATATGGAAATCTAAACTGTGTTATTGAAAGAATTGTTGAGGGTTTTAGTTCATTGTAGGTCTGAGGGCTGATCAAAGTACCAAGGCCTGAACAAGCCCTGAGGCAAAGTTCACCTATAGATGAACCTTCCAACCAAATGTTAGATTTGTATCCACTCCTTAAGGAAGCATTATTACCAACATGATCTGTGTATGTGTTCCTTGATAAAACATGGATTTATCTTTCTGTATTTAGAAACCAGAGCAGGCCCCATCTGGCCTTGTTTGGGGCTGAAGGATCAAAGCCAACTCCCCTGGTTCCTCCTTGAGCCCTGGCCAGGCTTTGGGAGAAAGCAGTGAGGAGAATGAAACCAGATGTTCCCAGAGTAGCAGTGATGTCAGCTTGTGTGTTTAACAGAGTAAAAGCTGTGTCCTCTCCCAGCGGGCTTGGAGCCTCCTTGCCTGCAGAGGTGGAAGCCCCTGCAGGAATTCCCAGTGTCTGGGAGTGGCTCTGCAGCCCTTGGCTTCCCCAGCTGATGTGTGGATCTGGGTGATGGTAGAGCCTGAGGGGAACTGCTGATGGATCTTTCTTTAATCACTGCAGGCAATCTTTGGTAGTAATGACTGGATGGATTGCTGAGCTTCTTTTGTAATTCTTTGCTAATGATGATGTGCTTTGCTGAGCTTATCCTTTTGTAATTCTTTGCAGCTGTGCATGATATAAATGACACAATTCCTTAAGCTGGTGTCTGTGTCTTTGGTAGTGACCCTGCCCACTGGTGAAACAGGGCCCCCTCTTGCCTAAGTGTTCCCTGGCAAGGCAAAATCCCTCCCTCCAAAATTCCCTCCCTCCTCCTTGTTCCCCCCTTCATACACTGAGCATGATGTCCTATGGTCTGGGGTATCCCCGGGCTCAGTTGGGGTCCCCTGTCCTGGCTGTGTCCCCTGCCCAGCTGCCCCGCAGCCCCAGCCCCTCCCCAGCGTGGCTGGACCAGGGGCAGGACAGGCCTTGGCTCTGCTGCAGCTCAGCAAGAACAAAACCATCTCTGCGTGCTCAGCCCTGTGCTCAGCACCCGGCCCCGCAGTGCCTCAGTGCCAGTGTCTGTGCCCTCAGTCCCTGCCAGGGCTTTCCATGGCAACTGCCAGCACAGGTGAGCCAGGGGTCACCCCCAGGGACGGTTGCCATGGAAACAGTGCCCAGCACTGCCCCTTTCTGTCTGGCTGACCTGGCCTTTGGCCCTGGCAGTGGCGTTAGCTGCTGGTTCCTGGTGCCTGAGCGGCCAGCGCGGCACAGGGCAGGTGGCCATGGCACAAGCCCCCAGCCAGGGATCCCCTCTGGCTCTGGGCAGTGACACCAGCCCCCAGCAAGGGGCCCAGGGCAGGTTTCCATGGCCACCAACCACCACAACAGGTCTGGGCATTGCTTGCCATGGCACCAAACTAAGGAACGGGTCCCCGTGGCCGTTGCCATGGCACCTGGTGGCACCAAGGAATGTCACTGCAATTGTACCTGGAACAGCCCTGGCACCGCTTTGTCCTGAGGGCTGCCATGGCAGCCAAGGGCAGCAACAGCTCTGCAGGCACGTGGCCATGGAACCTGGCTGCAGAAATGGCTCCTTGGGCTGGTTTCCAAGGAAACCTGAACTGATGGGGGTGTCCATGGCACCCAAACCCAGCAGTGGGGTCACTGCAGTGACCATGGCAACAGTCCCTTGCAATGGCCCACTGCCTGTTGGGATGGTGATCCACCCTCACAGCTGGCCCAGGGCAGGTCTGGAGTGCTCTTGGTGGCACCTTGGGCTTGGCACACACTTGAGGAGTGTGTCTGTTTGCAATGGGGAAACTCAGGAGTTTTAGATTGCTTCAAAAATAAAAGAAGGAAAATCCCTCTTTGGCTGTGTGCAGCCAGTTCTCCAAGCAAAGCAGGTCCCAGGTGAGTGAGGAGAGACACGATGGGCTTGGGGAATGTGGAGCAAGGTTGTCCATGCTGGCTCAGACCTCAAGGCACAGCTTCTCTGAGCAGGCCAGACCTCCTTAGGACAATTCCTGCATCAATATCAGTCCCTGATTGCTGCAATCACCTCTTGTGTAATAAGAACAGCCATAAAAGACACTCTTTAAAATAGGAATCCATATTTCCTAGAAGCTCTTTGAACTATTTCTCCATCACTGTCAAAGGAAACCCTCCTCATGAGCTGCACTAGAGCAGAGGGAAATCAAGGCAGAGCCATGGTTTGTCAGGACTTGCTTGATCCTAATGAGCCTCAGTGTGCATTTGGAGCTGAGCCCTGGAACCTCAGGGCCTGGAAGGAGATTGCACAAACTTTTCCAGGAGTCCAAGACAGAGGAAACATCCAAAGGGTCTCAAGACATGAATGGGTCCCACTGAGGTCCCTCTCCAACACAGGCTCCTCATGGGCTCCTTGGAGGAGAGAATTGGTGGCCACGATGGCACAAAAACCTCTCAGACACTCAGTGTGGAAAGGAAAATCCAAAGTACCTTAAACACCTTGAGTGTCTCAAAGCATTAATGAGCCCCACTGTGTGTCAGTACAAAGCTCTCCAGGGACTCATTAAAGCAGATAATTGGGGCCATGATTGCACAAACCTCTCACACAGTCTGTATCCAAAGGGAAACACCAAGTACCTTAAAAGAACTGAAGTACCTTGAAGCATTAATGAGCCCCGCTGAGTGTTGTTACTGACAAAGCCTCTCCAGGGACTAATTACAGCAGATAATTGGAGGCCATGATTGCACAAACCTCTCAGAGACTCCCAGGCAAAAGCCAAACCCAAAGTCCTTTGAAAACCCTGCAGTCCCTGGGAGCATTCAGGAGCCCCCAGGGCCATTGCTGAGCAAGGCTCCCCAGGGACTCCTTCCAGCAGATCCTTGAGGCCACTGGGATGTGGGCTAGGGGGGGATGCTGAGGGCAGGACAAGGGGCTGACAGTGCCCAGCCTGGCTGGGGCTGTGCCAGGAGGCCCCAGTGCCTCAGGACAAGGTGTCTCCTCCCAGCCCTTGGTGGCACAGACCCTGCTGTGCCCCAGGGCACCAAGATTGGCTTCTCTTTGTCCCCAGCTGCCATCACTGCCTCCAGTTCTCTGCTCTGCCTGGGGCTGGGGACACTTTCTCAGTTGTGTCCCTCAGTGGGACCCATTAAAAGTCCAAGAAACTTTGGAGTTGGATTCTGACTTGGAATTCTGGAGAGGTCTCTTCAGCTCCCTCTCAAGGACTGATGTTCAGGGCCTGAGCACAAAGCCCCAGAGGGTCACTAAAGTCCTTGTGCTGTGTCTGTGCTGCTGAGCTGGGCTGGGCTCCTGGCCCAGAGGCAGCTCCTGGCAAGGGCAGCGCTGCAGAGAGACAGCTCTGGGCAGGAGCAGCTCCTGTGCACAGCCCAGCAGAGCTGGGGCACTGCCAGGGCACCTCAGGGACACGAGCAGGGCACAGACAGAGCTCACAGGGGCTCAGCACTGGCAGGGGCTGTGGGATGTCCCTGAGGGGGCTGTGTCACAGCAACACCTCTGTGGCTGTGTCATAGAGGCACAGAGCAGCTGGGATGTCAGAAAGGGCCTGTGTGACATCACTGATGGTGTTGTGACATCACAGAGTTAGCAGTGACATCATAGATGGTGGTTCTGTGACATCAGAATGTGGGTTGTGACATAGGGTATGATATCACGGAGCAACTGTGTGATGTCACAGAGAAGGCTGTGACACCACATGGTGGCTGTGACATCACAAAGCTGGTCTGTGACATCACATAGCAGCTGAATGCCATCATATGGAGACTGTGTGACATAACAGAGGGGCTGTGTGACATCACAGATGGCTGTGTGACATCACAGATGGCTGTGTGACATCACAGGTGCTGTGTGACATCCCAGGGGCTCTGTGACATCAAAGGGGCTGTATGACATCACAGGGGGCTGTGTGACATCACAGGGGCTGTGTGAGGTCACTCTGCCCTGTCCCCCCTCACAGCCCCCCCAGAGCAGTCCAACCCATCTCGTGCCCAGCAGGGTCCCCTGTCCCCCCGGGTCCCCCTGCCCCCGGCCCCGCAGCCTCCCCCAGAGGATGTTCCACGAGATCGACCCCAGAGCCTGACACGGGGACGGGGGGCCGGGGCCATGGGGGTGGGACAGGGGGACAGGGACCCCCCGGCAGCGTCCCTGTGTCCCCCAGGGCCGGAGCCTGGGCCAGGGCTCCTTCACCCTGTTATAGATACATATTATAATATTGGCTTTTTGCAAATATTAAAATGGATTTTCTTTGTGTGATGTTAAAGTAACTTTGTTCTAAAGATACAGTTTTTATTTCTGTTGTTAATTGAGCTTAGACATTGTAGTGAAATAGCTGAGAGAAACATGCTTGTGTTAAAATGCCTGCTGGGATGGGATAACATCCAATGCACACAGGATGAGGACACCTGCACAGATCTGCCAACTATCAGCTCTCCCTGTCTGGAGGCAGAGTGGACCAAGGCCCAAAAACTGGAGGTGATAAAGAGAAGGAGCCAAAACCACAGCCAAGAAACACACATGCTCTGAAAAGGCAGACCCAAGGAGGGGCCAGGTAGAACAGTTCCTGGAATATGTAAAGTAGTTTATGGATATGCATGAGGGTCTATGAATATGCAACAGGCTGATGTAAGGGAAAAGGTATTTCAGGGGGATCCCCGAAGGGAACAGGGTGCTCCTGGCTGAGTGCCAAGATGCACCCGGCCATAATAACCTTTGCTCCATGGTCCTGGTCTCCCATTGTCCTTTATTAAACTTTTTACATTTTCACAGGAGGGTGAACGTGTTTTTCACAAATAGAATCTCAAGGAAACAAGGGTCAGTTGTTAGCCCAAGGCTCTGCTTTGATCAAGTGGGGCCTCATGGGACACAGGTGCCACTGGGACACTGTCAGGCCCAGGAGGAACAAGACACCCCTGTGGCAGACCAAGGCCTCATGGGACCCAGGAGAGCTCTGTGACACAATGGAACCTGATGGAGCCAAGGGCCCCTTGGGACACGGCAGGGTCTCATGGAACCCCTGTGCCACTGGGACATTGCCAAGGCTCCTGCAAGCAAGGTTCCACTGGGACAAAGGCAGGCCCCATGGCACCCAGGAGACCACTGTGGGACAATGGAATCTCATGGAACCAAGGCTCCATTGTGACAAAGCATGGCCTCATGGAAGCCCAGTGCCACTGGGACATCTCCAGCCTTGGAGGAAGCAAATGTCCATGGTGACACAACATGGCACCTGTGTCCCATGAGGCCCCACTTGATCAAAGCAGAGCCTTGCTTCCATGAGATTGCCCTGTGTCACAATGTTCTGCTTGGTCTCATGAGAACCTGATGTGTTGGCAATTGATCCTTGGATCCATGAGATTCCATTGCATCACGGGGTGTCCTTGGTTTCATGAGGCCCAGCTTTGTCACAACTGGACCTTGGTTCCATGAGATTCCATTGCATCCCAGCAGTGTCCTTGGTTCCATGAGGCCCTGCTGGGTCACAGTGGAGCCTTTGTGCCATTCATTCCATGGTGCCACAATGGTCTCCAGCATTCCATGGGGCCACGCAGCCAAAGAGTGGGCCCTTGGTTCCATGAGTTTCCATTCCATCAGGATGATCTCTTGCATTCCATGAGGCCCTGCTGTGTCACAGTGGAGCCTTTGTTCCCTGTGTTCCCACTGGGACACAATGGTCTCCAGCGCTCCCTGGGGCTGAGCTGTGAAACTCTGGACACTTGGTTCCATGAGATTCCACGGTGTCACCATGGTCTCCTGGGTCCTGCCACAATTCAAACTTGGTTCCATGAGATTCCAGGGTGCCACCATGGTCTCCTGGGTCCTGCCACAATTCAGACTTGGTTCCATGAGGTTCCATGGTGTCACCATGGTCTCCTGGGTCCCATGAGGCCCACTGTGTGTCACAGTGGTTTTTTTCCTTGGTTTCCTGAGAAGCTGATGTGTTGACAGTTGACCCTTGGTTCCTTGAAATTCCATTGCATCCCAGCGGTGTCCTTGTTTTCATAAAGCCCAGGTTTGCCACAACAGAGCCTTGATTTCAGGATATTCCATTGTGTCACAATGGTCTCCCCACTCTCTGAGGCTGCACTGTGAAACAGTGGACACCTGGTTCCATGAGATTCCGTGGGGGAACAGTCAGTTCTTTTGCTTCTTCTCTGCCAAGGTCGGGATTAAATCACAAGACAGTGTTTCTTGTTTGGACTCAGGTGTTCATTAGCTCTTGTCTATACAACAGTCTCACAAGCTGTGAGTTCTGCAGCACTTCGCTAACAAGGTAAAAATGGAGCCCCATCTCTCCCTCTACAAGGTCTTTGAAGGATAAACTGTCCAATTAAGAAATGACACCTCAATTATTTTTCCTTTTAACCCAATAACCAACCACCCGTGCCTGACAACGGGGTCTCTTTTATCCAATTACACAATACCACCCAAACCTGAGGAGGAGGAGGAAGAGAGAGGACAAGGGTGAGGAGGAGGAGGAGGAGGAGGAGGAGAAGAAGGTGAAGAAGGAGGAGAAGGAGAAGGAAAAGAAGAAGGTGAGGAAGAAGAAGAAGAAGGTGAAGAAAAAGGCAAAGAAAAAGGATCAGCCTCTGCCCTAAAACCTCCATCTTGTTTTATTTATATTACTATACTCTAAAACCTTAAACTCTAAGTTTTCCACCATGTGCTATGGGTGTAATCCCAGTTCCATCATTCCATTTTGGAAGCCTTCTCCACAGCCTCAGGTCAAATGCAGTGTTCTCTTAGGGGTCAGTGTCTGTCAGCTCAAAAGTCTAAAATTCTCAGCAGCCAGGGTTCCAACAGGTAACAATGTTCTCCTGTGTTCCATTAGGTTCCATGAGGCCCGGCTCTGTCACCATGGACACCTGGTTCCATGAGATTCCATTGGGTAACGATGTTCTCCTGTGTTCCATCAGGCCTGGCCCTGTCACCATGGACACCTGGTTCCATGAGATTCCATGGGGTAACAATGTTCTCCAGTGTTCCATAAGGCCCAGCTCTGTCACCATGGACACCTGGTTCCATGAGATTCCATGGGGTAACAATGTTCTCCAGCGTTCCATCAGGCCTGGCTCTGTCACCATGGACACCTGGTTCCATGGGCAGTGGCCGTGTCCCAGTGGCACCTCTGTCCCATGGCACCCCGCTGTCTGACAAGGGACAGTTTGTTCCAGGACATTCCATGGAGTCACAGTGGTCACTTGGGTTCCATGCAGGTGCCTGGGGAGCGGGAGCTCAGCCCAAATATCCTGGGGGTCCCTGGGCTGGTGATTTTTGGGGGGGAATCTTTGGATCTTGCAGGGCTCCAAAGCTGAGCCACGGACGCCCCTTGGGACAGAGTGGAGCATCATGGAAGCCAGGAGACCCTCATGGAAACCAGGAGACCCTCATGGAGCCAAGGCTGCAGGGACACAGAGGGACCTCATGGAAGCCAGGAGAGCGCTGTGAGGCTGTGGAACAATGTGGCACCGAGGTTCCACTGGAACTTGACAGAAGCTCCTGGAGACAAGGAAGCTCTGGGAGCCTCCAGAGTCAGCGTCTGCAGGAGGATTTGGAGTTTAAAAAGGAAGATTTGGGTTGAGCTGAGCCTACCTGGGAGAGTGGGGGGGGTGGGGCAGGGTCAGGACTAGTTTTGGGCAGTTTTCTGGGATTTTGGAATATTTCTATGGGATTAGAGGGCAGGTCTGTGGGATTTGGGACCAATTGTATGGGATTTAGGGTGTTTTGCAGTGGTTTTTAGGGATTTTCTGGTATTTCTATTCGATTTGAGAGCATTTTATGACATTTTGGGTTTTTCCAACTGCACCCAGGCGATGTCGTGGCGCCTGGGCACCAGGGCAGCTCCTGGAACCCTGGGAACCTGGGATGGGAATTGGGTCAGGAGAGCCCCAGAAACCCGGGAACATTCCCCAGACACCTGGGAATGTTCTCCGAAAAAAATCAAGAAATGTTCCCCCCCCAAATTCAGAAATGTTCCCTGATGTGTAACAGTTCCCAAAAAAAGTCCAAAAATGTTCTCAAAAAGAAATCCTGAAAAATTCCCCCCAAAAGTCAGAAATGTTCCCCAAAGAAATCCAGAAATGTTCCTCCAAAAAAATCCTGGAACATTCCCAAAAAACAAACTTTGCCCAGAAAATCCAGAACCAGTCCTCCTCAAAAAATCCAAAACCAACCTCAGTTCCCATCCAGAATAATTCCCAAAAACTACAGAAACATACCCAAAAATCCAGAAATCCCCTCCCCCCAAATCCAGAAACATTCCTACAAAAATCCTGAAATTCCCCCTCAAAAAAAATCCAGAACCTCCCCAAAAATCCAAAATCTCCACCCTAATTCAGAAATTCACCCCCCAAAAAAATCCAGAAATTTCCTATCAAAAATCCAGACATTCCTCCTAAAACCCCAGAAATTCACCCTCAAAAATGCAGACATTCCACCCCAAATCCCGATACTTCCCCCAAACAATCCAGCCCCAAGCCCCCCTCACCCCTCTACCCCCCAAGCCCCCAAATCCCCCAATGCCCAAAGGCCGCCCGGAATCCCCGGAATCCCCGGGATGCCGGGATTGCCCCAGATGTCCCTGGGGGCAGAGCATGGAGAGCATCAGCTCCTTGGGCTCCTCAGGAGCTGGGGCAGGAACAGGATGTGCTTCGGGGCTTTGCCCACAGCTGGGCAAACGGGAGAAAAACCCCAACATCAGCAACAAACCTGCCCCAAGCCTGCCCCAAGCAGGCCCCAAATCTGCCCAAAGTCACTCTGGACACACACCAAACAATCTGCCCCAAATCCCACCAAAATCCTCCATGGTTTGACCCAGGGCTGTCTCAGCATTTTCAAGGATTTTTCAGAGTTCCAAGAAATGATCTCTCAGCTCTGTGGGAAGCCTCCTCTAAACTGATGGTGTTGTGACATCTCCTCTAAGGAATCAGATGCAGCCCCAATTATTATTACAGAACCACTCCAACAGTTTGCTGGGTTTAAAGCATCTCTGTGCTGGGGGAATTTTGGAGGAGACAGCTATTGGATGGTTCATTAGTCTGTCACCCCCAGACCTTCACTCCTAAGTGCCATTCTCAAGAGCCTTGTTTTAAATTACCTTTAGGGAATTCTCTCCCACTTAGAGCTTGGGTGGTGGCCAGGCCTCAGCTCTGCCTGGACGGGAATTTGCCAACAGAGCCAGATGTTTTCTGCATCAAAACTAGATTTGAGTTGCTTGGACATGGCAATCTGACCCTCTAGACATGACAGTTGAACTATTTTTAAAGGGAGCTTGGGAATTATTGTCTGGAAATAATGATCCAAGTCCCCCCTGAATGGAGGTTTGTCAGCTGTTTGCAGAGTCTGGGATGATGGTACATTATTTCAGAGATTGCTATTTACATAATTCCACCTATGTTGTAAGTTTTGTCTGCTATTTGAAATATTCCTGATTGTTGTGTCCAAATTATTCCTAATTGCTGTAAGTTTCTTGTCCACTGCATGAATGATTTGATGTTGCTTCACACTCATGACAAAAGACATGCATCTCATTCTTAAAAAACAAAAAAAGAAGAGGAATGAACGCCTTAAGAACGTTCAAATAATACAATATGGACATGAGAAATTTGAACAACAAATCATTCTTAATAATGCAATATTTACATTATTTGGAAAAAAATTTGGAAAAAAGATCATCACATCTAAATCCCAACTGAGTGCACCACAGTGAAGCCCAATTGATTCATTACCTTCAGGAGAAGATGTGCCTGTGTTTTATCATCAGCAGCTCAAAGCTGTCACCTGTTCATTCCATCAGACACTGATCAGTGCTGAAAAAATGAGGCCCAGGGCAAAGAGAAATAACCTCATCACCTTGCAGCCTCTGTGGCCAGAGCAGGAGCAGGAGGAGGACTGCCAAGACATGGCTGGGTCTGGAAACTGACAGAGGCACTTTGCCAAAAAAAGCCTCACAGCACCCTCATGGTACAGTGCTCCTACTGACCTTCTCCAGTTATTCCCTGTTCCAGCTCCCAGGAGGACATTCAGGGATGACAAAGATCAACATTTCCAGCTAATGGACTTTCTCATCCTTCTCAACTAATTGGAAACAATGGTCATTTCTTTCCATTTCTCCAAGAGACATTGGACATTATTCTTCTGTTTTCTCATGCTGCAAAACCCTGTGTCAATGACTTGATAGAATTTGGTAAGTTTTGTTGACTGTAATTGCTCTTTTATCTATCTTATCCCATATCTAATAGATAACCAGTGATAACCTTGAAGAGATAATACCCTCACAAGAGTGAGCAGTTTCAACATCAGAACACAGGAGCCTTTTTTAAATGGACGAAAAGGAGGAGATGCCATAGACAGGTAGAATAATGATAAAAGAAAGGCCCTATGAAATCAGGCCTTGCTCTGCTCTATTAACAGCTGGCCTGTCATCTCCTCTGAGTGCAGCTAAGCAGTTACAAGTTCCCATGTGAAGCTATTTTGAGAATGAGACTTTGTGAACAATCTCTTCTGAGGGTGAGAAACAAATGCACCTGCAACAACAAGGGATTTGTGTCATGAGAATCAGTGAAGAGAACAGAAAAACAATACAATAGAGAGATTTGATGCACAAGTAAAATCTATTTTATTAACCAATATTAGAATAACCACTACAAAATCTATTAACTAAACTTGCACATGAGGTCTGACAAACTGTGTAAAATGAGCTTTTTGCATAAAGAATAAAGCCTTCTTCTCCAGCTCAGCTGGGTCCTTGGGGATTTCAGTTTCCCCCCTTCTTTAGGGCTATGGCTTCCTTCTTTGGAGCTTTTGTCTCCTTCTTTTCTGCTGCTTGGGTTTTGTTCCCTGGCATTTTGGTTTTCTTCCTCTCTGATTCTTTGGTGACCTTCTTCTCTGGAGCCTTGGTTTCTTTCTTCTCTGGGCCTTTCTTTCCCTTCTTCTTTGGGGATTTTGTTTCCTTTTGTGGGATTTTGGTTTCGTCCTTCTCTGGTGGTTTGCTTTTCCCCTTCTCTGCTTTTGGAGGTTGCTCCCCCACAGAGACTCCCTTCTTTCCCTTCTTCAGCCTCTCTTCCTCCTCTAAGGTTTTTGCCTCCTTCTGAAGTTTTTGAGCTGGCTGTTTCAGCTCCCTTCTGCAGACAAAACAGAAAACATGGCTCAGAGTCCCCACCAGAAACTTGGGCTCACCAGTCCTGGCTGGCCCTGCACTTAATTCCTTCACCCTGAGGCCATTTCCGTGAATTCTCCTCAACCCACAGAGGCTGGGAACATCCCAAGTGAGGGCACTGGTGGAAGGGGACCTCCAGGACCAGCCAAACCTGAGCTTTGCCATCATCAGCTCTTGACTGTGCAAGCTCCCTCTTAAGGCTCAGCCAGAGCCCTCCAGCCCAGTGCCAAAGGCTGATCCACCAGCTCTCTGTGCTGGTGCTGAAAACGCCCTTTGTCTCTTGGCTTCCCAGGTTAGAGCAGAGCACAGATTGCTCACATCTGCTTCTCTCTCCTACCATTCTTACTCAGCTCATTCAGCCCCTTCTCCCTGGGCACAGCTGAAGCATGATTTTAAAGGGTTAAGATTTCAGCTGAGGGTTAGAAGCAATTCCCATGGATCAGGATGTAAGGTAGATAGGCAGACCATAGGTTAATGATTATGAGATGCTTAAGCTGGAGCTGATTGTTCTATTGTTTACCATTAGGAGCTTCTTTCTAGAAGGAAGTGGAGTAAGTGAACTGTTAGAAGAACAAATTGAAACCAGTAGAACAATGGGTTAGCACCTGGACTTGATGTCAATCAATCACTAAGCAGGGGACCTTGGATCATGCCAGAGGGTCACAGAGACCTGATGAAGACATTCCTGACTTCATCCCTTAAAACCACTGACCAATTTCAGACCACCGACCCAATTCAAGAGAAGAATTGCACAGGTGTGAAGGACCAATGACCTCATTTGAATACAGAGCAGGGATGGGAGGTGCTGGGGCTGTGCAGATGTATTGTATGTAAGATCTTGGGAAATAAAGAGAGGGCAGAGAACCTTGGGCAGCGCGGTCACGCCTTTTAGGGACGGCTCTGGTGCCGCCCGCCGGTGTTAATAAACACACCACTGTCTGACTTTAATTAGTTAGAGAGTCTCTGTCCCTCATCTTTGGTTTTAAGGACTCCTAGCCTGCTCCTTAATGAGAACAATCCTGTCAGTCAGAAAGCAAAGGCTGCAGGAACTCCTCTCCTGCCAGACAGGCTCTTGGCAGCCAGATTTCCTGCTGGAACCCAGCTGTGACCAAGCAAACCAGGGCTGGCTGCCGTGGAAACCATTGGAAGCAGCCTCATCCATCTCCTCCCCATGAAACCTACTTCACCCTGGCCTGAAGAAGTCCTGATGCACAGGCTTGCTTTGAGCAGCCTCCACTCCCAGCTCCACACTTGGCCTGTGTGTCCTGAGCTGGGCTGCCTTGCTGGAGCTGAGCTTCTCCTGTGCTTGCCTACTGCTGCAGCTGAAGGGGAGCCTCAAGGACATGAGCTTTTCTGGGTGCTGTCCCACCACAAGGAGAACCTGGCAGATCAGCATTGCAAGGACTTCATCTGGGGCAGGAGCAGGACCCAAAGCAAGGTTTGGTCTGTGCCCCATGCCTGCCCATCCCACAATCCCACTGCTTTGGTGAAGAAGGGAGATGATGAAGAAGATGCCACTCAACACCATGGACTTCAAGACACCTCCAGAGGCAGTGCCAAGGCAAGCCCAGAGCCCAGCTCCCTGCAGGCAGCAGCTAAGCCAGGAGGGCTCAGCACTCCTATAGAGCAGATGATGTTCTGTCTCAACAGAAGAAGGTCCTTCCTCTCTTGGGAGCCAGGGAGCTCAGAGTGGCCATCCCTGTGCTGCTTCTGGCCTTTGCTATGCAGCACCTCTGAGCTCAGAGTCCTTGGAGCAGGGAAGCCCTGCAGGGACAAGAACCCATGGCAGAGCAGTAACCCATGCAAGGCTCACTCACCTGTCCCTGAGAGGTGCCTGAGAGCCACAGCTGATCTCCCGGGGGCTCAGGGAGGAGCTGACACCTGAGGCCTCCCCGGTCACCAGCACCTCGCAGGTGGGGCCTCCCTCCACGTGGCACAGCTCGGTGACATTGGAGGTGCTGCTGAGGTGGCCAGAGAAGGTGGAGGAGACCTGCTGGCTCTGTCCTGGCTGCAGCACACCTGAGAGTGGCAGGATACTGAAAGCCTGGATGGAAGACAGGAGAGATTGAGGTGTTGAGCATGGAAATGGATGCAGAAGAGCATCTTGGAGCAAAGTGCAGCTGGACCTGGAGGGGCCTATTCTCCAAACACTGCCAGAATCACCCTCACCTCATCCTGCATCCATGCCACTGACCAGGGCAGGGACCATGGGGAAAATCTTCTCCCATGCTCACAGGTCAATGCATTAATTAGTACATTACATGAAAGGGAACTGGGATGTCTCCTGGCAGTAGAAATTCTCTCTGATGCACAACTTGCCTTGAAAAAGTTTAAAAACTTCCTGCTTTTAGAGAAGGAGAAGACTCAGAGTGAAAGCTCTTGCAGCTGAGGGAAGGAGTCCAGCCCAGCTCATCTGACTCCTGAGGCTCTTCCCCTCTCTCTCTGATTGAAATGCTGCTTTCTCAAGGTGCTACAGCAAAAGCTCCGGCAAAAATTTCCTATGGACCACCTGAGGAGTTCCAGGGGGAGCAGTGCCCTCCACAGGTGCTGCACAGTGTCCTTGGGCAGCCCCACAACGTGTCCTGCACGGCCTCTCCAACAAGCAGCTGCTTCAGCAGCACTTTGTGCTGGGCCTGGAGGGAGGGGAGGCCCCTCTGTGGCCAATGCTGAGGGCCCCCAGTGGCACTGGGAGCTCCAGCCCTGCTGGCCACACTGACAATGGGCAAGTGAGACAGATTCCCTCTTGCCTTCCAGGGGAGTGTGCACTACGTCCAGGGAGCACCTGAATCCCTCCAAGCCCCGTGGGAGGGGAGGGTTTTCAGGAGTTTGTGCTGGCACCTGAAAAACAAGCCATTTTCTGTGCTGGGAGGAAGAGACAGCCACTCTGCAAAGTCTCCCTTTGTAAGAGAGCTTCAGGGCCAGCAGTGCAACAGCAGCTCTGGGGTGAAAGCAGAGCCCTGCACACAGGGAGTCTGGCTGGCTTGGGAAGAGGCTCCATGGAGATCAGGACTCATCCCAGCTTGCTCTGGGAAGGAAGCTGGAGCTCTGAGCATGATGATGCAGATAAAAGTCTCATCTCACATTGGGAAGGAAACAAGGCAAAACATCCCACACTCAGCACAGGCCTGTAGGATCTGAGTCAGCTTCTCCAAGGAAAACTCTCCTCTTTCTCCCTCCCACTCACCCCATGTCCAGCCACTGGCCCTGCTGCCCAGCCCACTGCCAGGGCACAGGACAGCAGGGCAGCAAAAAGGGAGGTCAGCACGAGCATGACTTGGTGCTGGCAGGCTGGGGAGGCAACACAAGCACTGGGTGGACAAGAAAATCTACCTCTGCTCCTGAAGACTGGGCAAGATCCTGCACTTCTCTCAGGGCTGGGACTGGCTCCTCCCTTCTGATCTTGAAGTTCCGCCATCGAGATGCTGAGGAGTCCAAGCCGGTTCTCTTCTCCTTGGGTGGTTGGGGCTTGAACTTAGGTGGGTGAAGCTCATCTCTGGAAAATAAGAGAACTATGAACAGGGACCTGCAGTGGGAGGGAGGGACACCTGCACCAGCAGCTCCTGGTCAGGATGCAGCCCCTGGCTGGGTGCTGGCACCTTGAACTGAGAAATGGTTTGATCCAGCCCTTCCCAATCCAGGCTGGAGCAGCTCTGCTCTAAAGGCAGCCCAGGGATGACACTGAGCTGCTGCAGCAGCTGCAACTGCTTGCACTGAGCAGCTCCAGAGGACAGGCATGAACACCTTGTGGGGATGCCAAAAGCACAGTGGGAGAGGAAAGGACAGAGAAGGCAAGCAAAAAGGGGAGATCTGAGGCAGACCCAGGGGCAGACCCAGCCAGTGCCCAGCCAGCACAGCCCCCCCCCCCCAGTGCCCAAGGCCAGAAACTCTGCAGCTCCAACAGGGATTTATCAGGAATGTTCCCCTGACACTGCTGGGGCCTTGGTTGACATTTTCCAGCACTCCCAGGTGACTCAGGTCACATTCCCCATCCATACATACACAGGCTGTGGTGCTGGGATCCTGCCAAGCTCTGTCACCCTTGGGCTTGGGGAGGTTTCTGCCAGCCGTCCTGAGCTCCATAATTGTGCTCTCTGTGCCAGGAAGCAAGCAAGAAAGATTTTTAAAAAAACCCAAACCAAACTACAACAGGGAAACCTAAAAAACCTTCAACAGCTCAACCCTGCTCACGTTATTTCTTTAGGGACACCTAGCACTCTCCAGCTGAAATGCTGGGCTTTTGGGGAAAAAGAAAATTACATGTTCACCTCCAAATTGAAAAGGATTAAGGTAAGAGAACCTTTCAAAGTACAAATTATTGGCCCAAAGGTAAAAGATTTGCCAGAAATCTCTAGTTAAGACCATGCTGACAGTTAAACAACTGGTTCTTCTGGTGGGCAGAAACCCTCCTCTTTAAGGGAAGCAGCCTGAGAGTTGAAAGCAACTGTTTTGTCAAACTTCAGGCTCCCTGGCACAGCCTGCACTGCCTGTCCTTCCTGTTCACTGATTTACAGGCAGTGCCACAATGGCCCAGGTTCAGATGTTTGCTGCCATCCAGGGAATTTGGCATCACCATTTCCATATGTCTTAAGATAAGTTTCAATCTTTGCATCCACACTTCAAATGCCAGCTTTTCTTTCTTTTATAGAAAGCTAAAGGTTCCCAGAAGTCTTCTGACCTCCTCTTTTGTGCTCAGAGAGATGGCATTTAAACCAGATGTTTCCAAAGTGAACAGCATTTTAAAGAACAATGAACTAAAATGACCCTGGATCCCAGCTTAGCCGAACTCCATTCTGTGTCAGACACTGAGATTCCCACCTCTAAGGCACGAACTGTTTGTGCCACCCATCCCTCCTGTCCTTCTCCACAGCAGCCTGTGCCTGTTTTCCCCAGAAGAATCCCTGTCCCTGTGCCCCCTGCCAGGAGCAGTTGCCCACAGGCACACAGCTCCCCTTGCCCTCACCAGGGGGTTTCTCTCATCCCCGAACACGCCGATGAGAACGTTGGTGCGATGCTCGCCCAGCGCCTGCACCTCCACCACAACTGGGATCTCTGCTGTGCTCTGGGGCTGGACAATCCCACAGGGCTGGGGGCTGGAGTAGAACACAGCAGAGTCCTCCTTGCGTTTCTGGAAGGGACAGAATGAAATGCAGCTTCAGAGGCACCTCTGAAGAAACTTTAGACTCCTTAACATCCACCGCAACAGCAACTTACACACACGTTTAAAACTCCCCAGGACAAAGGTAAAAGGAACAAACAAGATGCAAGAATTGGAGGCTTAACATTCGCAGGGGATCCTGCAAGGAGGCTGCCAGCACAGGCACTGGTGTCTCTGGATGCAGCAGCTTTTCACAACCCTCTAAGATCTCCCACAAGAAAACACCCTGAAGACTAGAACATCAACTGTTCCCTCAGCAGCTTACACTGCCTCCTCAAGTTTACATTCGGGTAGGATCCTGTTCTCAGACGATCTTTAAGACTGAATAGAAAGCAGCAAAGTCTTATCTAAACCCTTTTTTTCCCCTAATAATCTCCTCAATAATATTTGACAGGAGGAGGTGGATGTGATGCCAAACCTGGGGAATAAGCCCGTAGCAGCCAGGGAGGTGGCTGGGATTCCTGATGACGAGCTTCTTCTCATAGGGCACCTTCAGGTGGCACTCATCGTACTGGAGCACACAGGGGGACACTTGGAGCTCAGGAACGAGACATCTGGGCAAAGAGATGACCCCAGGGGAATCAGAGATACTGAGAGAATGGAGAACGTTTACCCCCAAAGATTGTGCAATGCAGCAGAACACATTGGTCACTGTCAAATGGACATTTAACAGCCCTACAGGGATAAATTGCCTTCTGCCTCTTCCCACTCAAACAGGTCCTGTCAAGGAGGGGCAAACCCTGAGGCAGCACCCAGAGGCTGCCAAGTGCCCCAGGCAGAGCACTTTGTGCCACAGCTGCCTCAGCCCCTCCTTTGCCCAAGAAGCCTTGCAAGGACTCCTGTCACAGTCCCAGTGATCCACGAGCTCTGGGGGAGCCTTCCCAACAAGGATCAGGGCTCACTAAGGCTCAAGGAACACACAGCTCCAGTGTCTCAGGAAAAATGACTCCCTTCTCTGCCATGGTGCTGTTGCCCTGCCTGAGAACTCAGCTCTTTGCCCCAGCCCTGGAGGGCACGAGACACCAGCTGCCCTCCAGAGTGGCTGATCACCCCCTCCCAGGCCCTGCAGCTCCCTCCCTCCTTCCCTGCACAGCTCCAGGCACTGACTGGCCCCAGCTCCACCTGCTTTACAGAATGGCAGCCCAGGCACTGACTGGATGGCTCTGCCTGGGACAGGGAACAGCACCAGGGAGCTGCATCCCTCTGGGCATTCAACTGGCACCCACAGCAGCACAGCAGGATGCAATTCTGCTGCAGCAACAACGGCCTTTAGTCTCAACTCTGAGAATATTAAAGCTCAAAATGGGAAGGAGAGGGAAGGAGAAAAACTGGACTGAGCTGCCACATCCAGGGCTGCTTTCCCCTCCTAAGACCTTGCCCTCACCACTCTTGCTGAGAGCCACTTCCCCCCTGCCAGGTGCCCTCATGAACAGAAGCAGAGCCTGACTCTCAGCAGGCTGCTTGCTGTGGCCCAAACCAATGCACGCTGGTCACAACCAGCACAACTCCACATCCTGCAGCAAGAAGGAGAGGAGGCCCTCGGGAAATTTGTTCCACCTCAAGCACCAAAACCCAGGCCAAGAAATGATATCATTCCTGGTCCCTTTAGAAGAGGGCCCAGGACCGTGCTGGGCTGTGAGCAGGGCTGCTTTTCACCACAGGCTGCTGCCCAAGCCCTGCTGTTCTCATGTCCAGCTGGCACAACATGAGGCCATTAAGCAGCACTTCTCCTTGGCAGCTGCAGCCAGCAAAGCCTGTGCAAGGCAGTGCCTGGGGGAGGCCAGGCAAGGGCTGGTACCTGGCTGTGATGAACAGTTTTGTCACTCCCTTGCCAATGCCCTCCACGTCCACCAGCATCCTCCGGCGGAACTCCATCACCGTGTTGGAACACAGGGTCACCTGGTGGAAGAGAAGAACAGGAAATTCTTCCTTACAAAAGCTCATTACCCACCTGTGATATCCTCCAGTTCTTGAGGAGGATTTGGCCTTCATTCTTCTGCAGCTCCATGTGTAGAGCACAGTCTCAGAGGAACAAAAGCCTTCTGGCAATACCAGATTTGTTAAACACACCTTGCTATCAGGGCATAGGTCAGCTACATTCAGACATTAGACTAAAGCTCTTTGCAATACTGAATTCAAATTAGGGGTCCAATTTCTCATCTGACTACAATGACATCCATGCAGAGGAAATCTGACTTGAACAAAATGAGTTCAGCTTTACAGCAGCAAGCTGAGGGCAAAGTGTGGCCCAGCAGGTGCTGGGCACTTCATGGCTGCCGTGGGACCCGGAGCCCGGGCTGGCTCTCAGAACTCTGGCCCCATGCCAGGAGTGGGGAACTGCCTCAGGATGGGCACTTACCAGAGGCAGAACCCTCAGAGCCACTTGCTCTATGGTGCAAGAGACAAGCCACGACAGGGAGCAGGCAGAGAAGAAAGGAGGAGGCTCCCTGTCTTGAAGTTCCACAAGGAAGGGTTTATTCCAAGCAAGGGGATCAGAGGCAAAAGAGCCCTGGGCACTCCTGTGCAACGGCTTTTGTACAGACACAAATGGGGGGGGGGGATACAAACAGCAAACCATTAGGGAATCCTCAGGGGAGCAGGGAGGGGATTACATCAAGTGTACATCTGGGGCCACTTGGGGTAGGAGGGTGGAGAGGATGGCTCACAAGGGCCAATGGGACCTCCAGGAATAGGGGAATTCCAAAGGAGTGTTGCAGACAGGGAATGGCTCGAGGTCAAATTGGCAAAGAAGGCTGGGGAACAAAAGGGGGTGGGTTGCCTTGAAAGGCAGGGAAAGAGCTGGAACAAGGGGCAAGGAATGGCATGAGGGACAGCTTTGAGGGAGGGTGAAACCCAGGGGTAAACCAACTCGGGGAGAACATGGGGGTACAACAGAACAAACCACTTAAGAAGAAATCAATAAAATAAATTTGAACCACTACACATGGCTGCAAAGTTTTCTGTCCCCTCTAGAGATTCCTGCAGTGAACACAAATCATTCTGCTCCCCAGGAGGGGGGAAATGAGACCAAGAAGAAAAGCTAACTGCTTTATACAATGACATCTCTCTAACAGCCACCTTCTGCCATCATCCTTGCTCTGCCCACTTGCAATCAAATCAATTGCTCTCAAAAACACAAGAATGGCTTCAGGCCTTGACCATAAGGTATGTGACCTCAGCAGATGATTTTGGAAACCAAACAGTGCTCCTGGAGGAACATCCCGAGTAAGCCAGCTAGCAGAGGCCTCCCAGCAGTGCAGATCTCTCCCTCCCACCATGCTCAAAGCTGGCACCAGAGCTAAAGCCCTCCCACACTCCAGTGCAGCTTCAGCCCTGGTGCTGCAGCATCTGTGGCTGGACTCTGGCTGTACCTCGATGTCCTGGTGTCCCTGGGGGAGGATGGTCCCTCGGCTGGGATTCATGGTGAACTCCCTGGGCTCAACATAGAAATGGATTCCCTTCCTCCAGGCTGGGTCGCTGTGCCTGCGGATCTGATCCACGCTGTCAACAGCCGGCTGCGTGCCATCGTCCGACATGCGGAGCTGGAACGTCAGCGGCACCGCGGAGCTGTTGGTGAGGCGACAGCGCTGGGTGTAGGGAAAGCCTGGCAAAGGACACAAATATCCAGTCAGGCACCCATGATGGCATGATCCTGGGGTGAATATCCTGGCAGGATCAAAGTGGGATTGGAGTTCAGCTCTTTATTATCTGAACTACAGCTCACCGAGAAGGTGCGTGAGGAATTAATCGTCACTTAGTTCCCTTTGACACAGTTTCCAGATTCCAGACTGCAGCCCTGAAAATGCCCACTCCTAGCCCTGCTCAACACTGCAAGCTTCTCTCTTTGGGATGGGGAGAAGCTCCCTCACCTGCCCCAAACCAGCACCACTTATCTCTCAGTGATGGGTGTGCATCCAGACCCAGCATTTACTCTGAGAATTCAAGCTGTCAAATTCCCTGGGAAGCCTGCCAACACTCCCACTGTTTTCAAGAGATATAAACAGGGAGTCGTCATTGAGAAGAAGCTACAGCAAAAGAAAGTGAGGATGGAATCAGGAACTAGAACGTGGTGCAAAGCACCCTAATGCAGCTTCTCTCTGCAGCATCCTTGAGGCATCTCTTGGTTTGGGCCAAACAGACTGAGCACGGGACAGCTCAGAGCCCACTCAGCTGGGGGCACACCCAAGCCTTGCTTTGAGATTAGCAATTAGGAATCAGGTCCCACCTCACCCAACAAACAGGGACATCACAGCCATGCTGCTCACTGGGATTGCTGCCTGCAAGGGTTTAGCCCACTTTAGCTCTGAGATTTGCTTTCCATCCTGGAAAGCCAGAGATACAGCCACTCATGGTAGGGATGTCCTGCCGAGCCCGCAGAGCAGCCACAACCTGCTCTGCAGGGCACACCTGGCTGGGCTGGCCAGCTCTGTGAGGAGGAGACTTCTCCCCAGGCCTGCTCACCAAGAGTCCCTGGAACACAGATGGGGACTGCAGGTGCAGCCCAGAGCTTCTCTGGGCCCATCCAAATGACCACTGCCAGCTCCAGCAGTGACTCCAGCAGGGAGGTAGGAGAGGCACAAAAAGGACAAACCCAGATGTCAAAACCTCAAATGAGACTGAGCTCAGCACATGCAGACAACAGTCAACAGTCACAAAGAAGCAAAGATACAACAGCTGCCTTCAGCTGGAGAGACCTTAGGAATGAAATTGGATTCAGCAGGATCAATCTCCTGGTTCAGAACCATATTTCTACCTGTTGCCTTGCTTGTTTCATTTCTTCACAAGGCAACTTGACAAGTGCCTCCATGCCAATGCAGGCTGGGGAAGAAGCAGCTCAGGAAAGGCAATGAGTTTCCTTCCAAAGTTCAGGAACTTCATTGTTCTGGGTTTAGGCTTGGCAGTGAATGTTGCCCTTGGTCTGGGAAGGGGCAGAGGGGTTTTGGGGTGTTTTGGCCCTGGGGCTGGGCTTTTCCCTTCGGGGTTTTTTGGGAGTTGGGGCGTGATACTGGGGGCGGCTGTGCAGTCGGAGCTGAGCTCGGGCAGTGAGCGGAGCTTCCCTTCCTCCCGCTCGGGGATCGAAGCTCGGCCGCTGCTGCTGCGGGAGGTTGTGTGCTTGGCCCCGGGACTGCCCTGGCTGCAGCTCAGCGCTGCCATCGACCCTGCCTGCCTGCCCTGCTCCTGCCTGCTGCTGCTCCGCACTGCCGACATCCCCCTGCCCTTTGGCAGTTTGCAAAAGGAGCATTTCCTTCCTTCCTCCCTTCCCTTCCCTCCTTCCCTCCCTGCACCGGCTGGGAGGGGATCACTGCCCTCCTGCCGGATCCCACAGCTCCTCCTGCTGGGACCCGAACTCCACTCAAGGGGAAAAACGGGACTTGGCGCCTGGGAAACGTCTGTTCTTGCCTTCTTATCTGTGCTCTCCTGATCGAGTCTAGGAAAGAACTGTTATTCCTTTTCCCATAGTTTTGCCTGGGAGCCCTCTCATTTCAAAGGTAGAATTATTTGGAGGGATGGGCTCATCTTTCCATTGCAGGAAGATTCCCACCTTCCTTGACAGACATCTGTCTTTCAAAGCAGCACAGAGACACCAGAAAACACTGACTTTATATTCCTTGCTTCTGTTGGATCTCCCAATGGCAAAATGCCACCTGAGGCAGCAGCAGCCCTGCAGTTCACAGCCTGGAGAGGCTGCTGGGGCAGAGCGTGAGTGAGGGATGCTGTTCTGTTGGAAGGCACAGATTCCTGAGGCTGTGTCCCAGCCCAGGGAACACTCACCAAAGGAGATGTCCCCGAAGTCGAGCTCAGGGAGGTCGAAGTGTAAACTCAGTGCACTGACGCTGCCCCTGGAGGGCGAGGACAGAGGAGGAAACGGCTCGGTTAAAGGAATTGCAAAGGTCTGGCTGTCCTGGCTCGGGGGCACAAAACCTGGGCTCAGGGCACCCTGGGTTTCCAACCAACACAGCCCCATGGGCTCAGCACAGGGCCCCGTGCACAGGAGGCAGCTAAAGCCAAGTGGCCAGCAGCCAACAGCCACTGATGGGCTCTGGGCACAGGGCAGGCAGGAGAAGCCCCCAGGTTGTTGCTGGTCCCATGAAGGACCCTGAACACACACCCAGACATGGCTCTGTGCCTCAGTTTCCCCGTCTGCAAGGGGATGGACATAAAGGTGTCCCCACACACTTCTGTAAGCAGCCCTTGCAGCCACAGGTTCCCTGCTTTGCTCCTTCTTAGCTGGAACTGCTGTTCCCATGGAGGAGCTTTCTCAGCAGAGTTTGACCCACACAATCATGACAGACAGAGTTCTGAGACATCAATCCAGGCCATGCCCAATCATCCTCTGAAAGGAGCAGCAACAGTTCTAGCCGGGGACAGATGGATCCCAGAGGAAAGGACCAGCTTGTCAGCAGTGCACCAGCTGGCACAGCCAAGAGCAACAGCTTCAGCAACCAAACCAGGGTGTCCTGAATCCAGCACAGCACCTCAGCTGTTCTTGAACTCAGCAGACAGACTCCAAAAGTCACCAACATCCACTGAAATCAGCACTTGAAGCTGCACAACACTCACCAGTTGATTTCATGCTTGATGCCAATCAATGCCCACTCTGCCTTTTGGTTCAAACTCAAGGAGCAGTGACCTGGGCCTTGTGTTGTGTTCACAGGACTGCCCCTGGCTCTGCTCTGCACATCTCAACAAGAGACACCTGCCCTTGCCCAAGGAGAAAGCTGCTTATGCAGAAACACCCCTGATCACTTTTGGGGAGGGACAGAGGAGAATCAATTCTTTGATGGTGAAAGGTTCCCTCTTGATTTCCAAAATACAAAAGCAGCACTTTTCCTCCAAAAACAAAGCCAGCATCATTGTTTCTCCACTGTGGGCACACCTACTTGCCACTTTTCTCTTGCTAGGTAAGAACTTCCTTGCTCTTTTTTATCCCTCTCCCTTATCTTCTTGGTGTAATCCAGTGCAGATTGCTTCCATTTCTTTACTGCCTTGAGCCAGTGCCTGCCAACAGCAGCAGCCCAGCTCCAAAGCTGCAGAGCAGCCAGAACAGCTCTCCTGCTCCCACTACATTATCCCAGCAGCACATGGCTCAGGCTGGCAGGGACAAGGCCTCACGCTGCTGTGCTTCTGAGGACTGAGCTCTGCTTCCCCTGTGATCAGCCCTTCTCCCCTGTGCTGGGCCAGGATTATCTCTTGCCATGGCCCCAGCCCACAGGAGGATGCCCAAGTCCTTGGGACAGTTCCTGCTGCAGTTCCCTGACTCCCACCTCAGCCCTTTCCTGGCTGTGCCAAGGAGGCACCAGAGCACTCTGTGCACAGGAGCTGGGAGCACAGCTTGTCCCTCCCAG
The DNA here is from genome assembly GCF_027477595.1 of Haemorhous mexicanus. Lineage (NCBI taxonomy): Eukaryota > Metazoa > Chordata > Aves > Passeriformes > Fringillidae > Haemorhous > Haemorhous mexicanus. Next base: position 5,168,566 of record NC_082356.1, on the reverse strand, counting down.
CAGGGCTGGCAGAGGTGAGCTGAGGCTGCTGCTGCCCACCTGCCATGGATTATTAACACAAGTTTTTACAAACACTGCTGCTGCTGCAGAATCAGCCTGGCTGGCCCATTCAGGTGGGACATCCCAGAGCAGCTGCTGCCCAAGTCTGATCCATCCCACTGCCTGCCATGGCCCAAGGCACAGGGAGATCTCTGCAGGGAGGAGTCATTCCAGCTCCCAGGCACCACCAAGGGCAGGAGGCATCCTCACACTAAAGCAGTGCCAGCATCAGAGCACAGATTCAGACCTCAGGAAACACCTTTTTTCTCTGCTCCAGCCCAACATGAGGTAGGTGGGGGATGTCCCAGAGACAGCTACAGATGTGCCCACCCAGCTCCTAGGGTCCTTACTTGATGGTCAGGATGGCAGGCATAGGAGATCCAGCCACTCTGAGCTGGAACTCTTCCTCAAAGCTGCCCAACACGGTGGCACTGAAGGAGATCTGCACAGTCTGGCTCCCTCCTGCTGCAATGATGCCCTCCTCGGGTGCAAACTTGAAGCAGGAGCCCACCTTGGTGGCTGAAGGGATGCAGGTGAAGGGAGCATCAAGAGCTCCTCGGTTCATCAGTTTCACCTGCAGCAGCAAGAAAGCAAAGTGGAAATACATGTGGAACCTTCCCTTCTTGGGAGTTATTGTCTCATGATGCCAAGAACAGCCAGAAAAGGCAGAAGATGCTTTGTGCTGCTGAGTGGCAGAAGTCAAAAGATACAACAAGACAAGTTCTGCCTTTGGGTTTTCCTGCAGAGCAGAGGTAACTCCACAGAACTGCACTCACCCTGGGGTGATCCCATGGACACAGAGCTGTGCACCTCTGCTCAGCATCACCAAGCTCACTGAGAGCTGGTCCTGAGAGCAACGTGAGCTGATTGCAGCTGCGTAGGGAATCACCCCAGAGCTGCTGCTGCCCCAGTTAGCACAGCTCCACCAGCACCATCTGCTCATTCACCTTTCCCCACACCATGAAAACAATACATTGGGAATGAGGCATCAGCATCAAAATGTACAGATAGCACCATCTTTTGGTAAGAAAACTCAGGGTGTCTTTCTCTTCCCCAGCCAAGCTTTTGAAAATGTCTGGCATGATGCAGTGCCTCACTTTCTACCCCTTCAGTTGATCTCTCATGGGTTTTTTTGGCAAGCTTGATACTATTGTGTGAGAGGCAAATAGGTAGAAAAATGCTTTGCTTTATTCCCAGGAACACTTTTCTCTTTCTAGAGCCAGAGATGCACCAAGGCTGAAGTGTGCTGAGGGACTGGTCAGCAAGGGAGAGAACTCCCAAGGCTTTCCTGTGCCTTGCAGCAATCAGCAGGAGACACTTGCCTGGAAGCTGTTGCAGTGGGCTGAAGCTCAAAGGCAGCCAGTTTGTGTCAGCTGCTTCTGCAGAGCCCAGGCCAAAGGAACCTTGTGTCTGCACTGCCACAAAAGCCTCTGAACATGCAGCTTTTGGAGCCAGTGCTGGGTTCATGGGCCAAGGGGTTGTGGTGCAGGAAGCCTCCCAGCTGATCCCTAAGGAAGGCTGCCCAAAAGCAGGGACTGGGGCTTCAGGAACAACAGACACACCTTCCTGACCCCCCCCAGATTTGAGCAGGACATCAAATATTCCCTGCTCACAAGTGCCCAGGGTGGCAGGAATTCCACAGCTCCAGCATGCTTGCTGCTGCCTCAGGAGCCATCAGGATCCATCCCAAGTCCTGCTGCTCACCTCATAGACGTGGGGGGTGTTGACAAAAACGTTCCCAAGGTCCAGAGTCTGAGAGCTGAGTTCAACCAAGGGTCCTTGGCCTTCCCCTCGGAGCTGCAGGGGCAGCCTGCTCTCACGGCCTGGGGAGAGATGTCCATTGCAGTGCAATCATTCCCTCTGTTACACTGCATTTTCCAGGCTGCCTCAGTGCTAGTGCCTGAATGAGCTGGATGCAACCAGCTCCTGATGCTGCAGGAGAAGATCTGGACCCTTCGCTCCCCTCAGGAGATGTCCCTTGGGGCTGACTTCTAATTTCTAACCCATTCCTCAGGCTGCTTTCCAATTTGAGCCACCACTTTGCTGAGTTTAAAACATCTCTGGTGTCCTGGAGTGGCAGGCCAAGGAGTAATGGGTAGAAATTGAAAGAAAGGAAATTGAGGTTAGATATCAGGGAAGGAATTTTTTACTGTGAGTGATTGGAGCAGGTTCCCCAGGGAAGCTGTGGAGGTTCCAGCCCTGCAAGTGCTCCAAGCTAGGCTGGATGGGGCTTGGAGCTTCCTGGTCTAGGGGGAGGTGTCCCTGCTGACCAGGGACACTTCCCAGCAGTTCCATGGGAGCCCAGTGGGCTCAGGCTTGCACCATGGCTTCACTGAGGGGCAGAGAAGCAGGGCAAAGGAGCTGCACCTGAGATGCTGCAGTAAGCCACACTTCCATACTCCAGTGCTTCCAGGGGTTTGAAGGTCACCTTGATTTCGGCCGAACAATTCGGCCCGATTTCTCCCTCCTACAACAGAGAGAGACAGCAAAACATTGCTCTGCACACTTCACACTGCTTGTTTGCAACCACACTCCTGTAAGCCTTTGTTTAGAGCATCAGTGATGAGTGAACCACCCAAGGAGCCAAGGAAACCCTCCAAACCCAGCTCAACCCAGCGCTGGAAGCTCTCAATGCTCAGCTGATCAGCTCCCACTCTCCACAAGATTCCTGCTGCTCTGACACAAGCTCTTGCTCACATCATGCTGCTGGCAGCCACAGTGGGATGCAACTGCCCCTGTGCACTGGTGGCTCTTGGCCTTAGATGGGCCATAGGAGTGATCAAGAAGAGAACATGATGCCCTTCCTTGAAATGCAAATATTAGTTAAGCTGTTTTGAAAGAAAGCAGAGGTTGGGATTATTCTGGGCTTTACTCCAAGATGAGAAGGGATTTTGCACTGTGCACACACCAGGTACTCATCATCTCTCACAATGCCAGCACTCAGAATCAGGGCTCTGCTTGATGGGAGCACGTGGCAGTTTGCTTGCATCACCAGAAAAGGAAAAGGTTTTGTGTCCCTGTGTGCAGGAGAGCTCCAAAGGCCCATTTCAGCCTTGCACCCTGGTGTCCAGGCTCACAGATGACACTGGAAGGCAGACTCAGAAATAGTGCAAGGCATGCTTACAGGAGGGGATTGGCATTTCTGGCATTACCCTTGGGCTGAATTTGACCTCCTTTTGCCAGGGAACCGTGGCAAGCTTCAGGTCAGTGTGTGAGCTGGCAGTGCTCCAACAGCCTCTGCTGAACCCCACGTGTTGGGGGAGCCCCTGCCTGCAATAACTGCTCCCTGTGACACTGCAGGGACACACACACAGTGCCTTGAGCAGCTCGAGCCTGACAGCAGAGCTCGGCTTTGTCAGGCTCCCAGCCCTGCCTTGAGCCTGCAGGGCACAAATGCTTTGAGCAGGGAGCTCTGCAGCCACTCCAGAAACTCCATGTCCTCCCTCCCACCACATGGGGCCAGCTGAGGATCTGCCCAGTGACTGCAGCCGGGGGAAGGGGGACGGGGGCAGGGTGCTTGGGAGGAGCAAGTGGAAGAGGAGGAGGAGGAGGAAAATGAGGTTCTCAGCTATCACTTACCATTGGCTCGATGGAAAAAATGTCATGGGAGAACAGCATGGGGTCTTCTGGCACCTTTGCCATCTTCTCCTGGACCATGCTTTTGAAGGAACTAAGGGAAAGAAGAGGGTGTATCACCTTTGGAAAGAGGGGCTGGCAATTCAGGAAATGTTTAGGGATGTTGCCAGGTCATGTAGGAAGAAGATTAGAGAGACAAGAGCCCAATGAGAACCTGAGGAAATCCAGTCATCACAATCGACCTTTCCTTCCCAAAATGCCATCCCTGGCTGGAGTATCAATGGAACTGGAATACTGAGTGCTGAGCTCCTGAAGGCCAGGGACACACACCCCAGTGCCAGGGATGGTTTGCTTGGCCTAAACTCTTCAAAAGCACCAACACCCCCCTGAGGCCAAACATTAGCTTCAGTCTTGGGCCATGGATCTCACTGAAATGCATCTTTCAAACCAACCTCCTCTTCTCTTCATTCTCTTCTTCCTCACTAGGAAAAGCCTTCCACTGGAAGTGGGCTGTGATGTTACTCCTGTTCTCAATGAACACAGTTCTGTGGCTTGACATGGTGATGAAAGTCTTGTCAAGCTCCACGGAACTTGTGCTCAGCCCAACGTTGACATCCACAGCTTCTCCGTGGAGCTTTGTGTGGATAATTTCTTCCCCTGGAACAAAGCAAAGGGGAGTCTTTGCTCAGCTCACTGCCTGATGGAAGCACAAGGAACGGAGCAAACCACAGGGCACAGAAGAAAGTGTCACAGTTTTGAGCTGAATGAGAAGTTCTGTGGATCAGTCCATTTATCCCATCCTGACAGCTCTGTGTGTAGAATGTGGGGATGTCCTGAGCAGCTCCTTAAACACCTTATTTCTGAGGGTGTTTGTGGAGATTTGGCCCCAAGGTGACAGTATGGACAGGGAGATTGGTCCATGTGCTCCGGTGACCACTCAGATCACCAGGATTTCTGCATCCAAGTCCTTCAGGTGACAGGGCTGAGGAGCCCTGCTCAGTCCTGCCTTGCCCAGACTCTGCCTGGGCATTCCACCAGACTCTGTCTCTCCTGATCCCTTGGATCCCTTGTTGCTGACCAGCAAATATGCCTGGGGGCAGGTGGGCAGCAAAAGGAGGCCCAGAGGAACAAGTGAAGTGACAGCCCCCAGCAGGAGGGGACACAGGGGAGGAAACACAACCAGCCTGGCTCTGCAATGTGACAAACCACTGCAAAATGAACACCATGAAAATCATCATCATCATCATCATCATCATCATCTCCCTGGCCAAAGCCAAAGCCTCATCAGTCTTGAAATATTTGATATTGTTCTGATCTGAAAAACCAAGCTGGAGCATTGCAAATGAAATAAAAAAGGGACAAAGGAAAGATGAGTAAGTACAGAGCAGCTTCTCCATTAAGACTGAATGGGATTCCTCAGTCTAGAAATCAAATGGGAGACAGATGTGAGAGGTTTGCAACAGCAGGAACAGCCTGGGAAATGGGGACAGGGAAAAATTTGTTTGGGTTTGTCACAAAAAAAAGAACTAGAGCACCTGAAAATGTTGTTAGACAGAAACTACATCTATGTGTAAGGGCCACAGAGAAAAAGGGTCTGTGGCAAGCCAGGGGAGAAGACACACATGGGACAGAGGTGTGCAAGAAATCCACTGCATTGGAGAGAGTCTGATGGAGACCTCACCTACAGCACTGCCCAGGAATCAAATAAAACTTCAGCCAGGCATAACCACATGGGAGTGGAGAATCAGGGATCCTCTTTCCTCCACTCAGCAACTCCCAGCACAACAGGAGTCCAAAATCTCTGCCTGTTAGAGGAGATTCACTTTCTCAAGCCCCTAAAGACCAAGGAGTTCTCAGTTTGCTTTGGGGTGAAGCTGAGCAGGGGAGGTACCTCTGGAGGGAATGCAGGGGATGGGACAGCAGGGAGCCATGGTGCAGAACTGTCCTGTGCCCGTGCAGGGCCCAGCACTCACCTGTGCTGCAGCTCACTGCCAGGGAGCCCCAATGGTCACCGCTGGCCCGCGGGTGAAATCCCACTGTCACCTGCACGGTGTCACCAGCGCCCAGAGCTCCTGTGGCCGGCACCACGGAGAAAGGACTGCAACACAGAAAGAGGGAGCAGGGCTGGGGGGACACCTGGCCAGAAGATTCCTTCTGCACTGCAGCTCACTGCAGCTCCCTGGGGCAAGCAGGGAGCAAACCAAGCACAGGCAGCAGAAGACAGCCAGAACAGACAGCATCAGAAACAGCCACTGAGCCACTGCTGAGGAGATCCAGCCCTCACCAGATCCTGGGGCTAAAATGACCTCAGCTCCCCCATACTCTGCATCCAGCTCTCTGCAATGAGGCTCAAGGGTCCCACTGCCACCAATCCCATCAGAGAATGGTTTCTGAAGAGCACAGAGAGGGTTCAGAGCTATCTGCATGACAACTTGACACTGACTGCCTCAGGAATTTCTCTTTTCCTGCTGCCTATGAACCTCATCTCAGGAGATGCAAACGTTAGGGCACTCCCTGTCCTGGCAGATTACAGCCTAGCAATCAGACAGGGAGAAGGAACTATTCCCTGAAGACCAAGGAATAGTTACTGTTGCAGTGTGGTTCTTTGGTTTCTTTTCCATTGAAAACATCCTGATTTAGCCAAAAAGACACATTTTATCAGCATTTCAATGAGAGCTTCCTTTTCTAAGAAAAGGAGCAATCAAAACTCTGAAAGAGTGCAACTGCAGATTAGAGCAATACAGTGACCTGGAAACAAGACCCAAAAGGAGGATGCCATTTACAGTCCGAAGGGTCCAATCCCAGCTCAATGAAGCACCATCAGCAGGAGCACATCAAGGAAACAGAACAGGAGGTTTCTGTGTATTTACCAGCAATGCAGTCTGGGACTCTGGGTTGTCATGCAGGCTGGTAACTGCTTGCTTGGCCCACCAGACAAACTCTGTGCAATGTGTTGGAAATAATTATGCAACTGTGTTGGTGCACTTTGGATTTACCAGGAGCAATCAGCATTGATCACCAGGTAAAGAGCTCTTGCCTGACAAACACAAGACTCTGTGCTTTGATGCTCAGGGACAGCCCAGGGGAAAAGTGCTTCTGCCCAGCAGCTGCTGGGCTTTGTGCTCTTCTACAGCCCCACTGAGCAAACAAAAGTTCCTGGCCTTGGTGCTTTGCTGCTGGTCAATCTGTCACTTCAAAGTGTCTTCTGGGGACTTTGGTGATGAATGCATCACACACAAAAACAAAGGGAACATCTGGCAAGCTGAGCTTTGCTCATGTCAGCAGTGACAGCTGATGAACTTGCTTCAGGTTCTGCTCATGAAGGACCTCTTGCTGCAATGATGGGCTGAGCTGTTCCCATTGCCACTGGGGAGAACATCACTGCTGGCTGGTGGAGAAGCCTTGGGCCACCAATGTTTATGGGCTGGACGTGAGACTTTGGAGGGAGGGGAGGAAAGACAAGGCCCCAGCAGCCCCAGAGCCAGATCAGTGCACGTGCTCCTGCATCTGCCCCGGGGCTGATGCCAGCCCTGCTGCAGCTCTCTGCTGGGGCTCGGGGGATCAGTGCCTGCTGGGGGCAAGGCACAGGATTCTTCCCTTAGTCTTTTGCCAGAAATTTCATCAGAACAGAGAAGTTGCCAGTTAGGGGAATCCCTGGCCAGGCTTCAGCACTCCCTTCCATTCCATTCCCTTCCCACTCCTGCCCCCTGTTACATGCTCCTGCCCTCAGATGGCAGGATGGGAAGAACATTCCTGGAGGTGACTTCAGGGCTTGCCTGAGAAAGAAGGTGTCTTCTTTTTTTCAAATTATCAGGAGAAGAGGATCCAGCCAAGTCCAGGACTCAGTTTCAGGCCGAAAAAACTGAGTGCAATTCAGCCCCTTCACCTGCTACATCCCACCCTGGGCTGGACCCACCAGACTCTTCTGTTCCTGCTGTAGCAGTCATCTCTCAACTCCTCTGAATTTCAGCCAACAGCACTAAGCTGTTCCCTGAGCCCACAGATAGAAGAGCTGTGCAGGAGACATCCCTGACACTGTAATAACCAAATGAAAACCACTGCCAAGAGATGGGGCTGGCAAGCTCAGTTTTGGCCTTTTCTCTGTTCATTGTGAGCTGCTCCTTAAGACACTTCTCACCCTTTTAGATCCATCCTCTCAATGAATCACTACTGCAACTGACAGGCAGAAAAGATAAGGGACGGAGGGGGTTTTCTTGAAAAACACGTTGTTTTCTTCTGCTTTTTAGCTAGGTCCATTGATATGTTTGTTCCCTTCTATGGCATCTAAAGCCAGGTCCAGATCTCCCAATGGCACCTTGCAGTCCCCAGACTCTGCTCTTGCTTTGAGCAGTGTGTTTGCTCAGATGATTGCCAGAGGTCCCCTCCAGGACCACTGGAAAGCCACGTGCCTGTGGCCTCTCAGGGAATGGGTCTATTTGGCTGACAGTGCTGAGGAAGCATTTCAGAAGCTGCTTGTGCTCAGGAGGGTGCAAGCCAGCTACCAACATGTTCCAGCAGCCTCCAGCAAATCTGGGACAGAGAAAGCTCCAAGGCCACAGAAAGCAAGAGCAGATGCCATCCATCCTGCTCCCTTCCAGCCAGGCTGCAGGGCAGCAGCTGCAATGCTCTGGTTCCTTTTGCTGCTCTTTCCCAGCTCTGCTGTCCCCCAAAGGTGTTTTGCACAAGGACAGATGAGCTGCCTCACCTCTGGGTGCTCAGCTGGTAACGAGCTGCCTGGGTACCGACATTGCGCACCAGCAGAGTCTTCTGGGTGCTGCCCTGGACTGCACACTTGGAGAAATCCAGCTGGGCAGGGAAGTCCAGGACAGCTCGGGCACCAATGGCCCGAATTGGCACAACGATCCTTTCCCTTGATGTCATGCAGACCAGCTGGTGGCAATAATCCTGTAGGAAAAGAAACTGCCTCAGCACAGGGCATTTAGTGCCATCCCCATGGCAGAAGAAAAACTTATTGTTCATTTTAGGGTGCAATAGGTAAATTGATGCTCCAAGGGCATCGATTTACCTATTGCACCCTAAAATGAGCACTAAGTTCTACTAATATGTCACATTTTAAAGGCACCGGGGCACTTTTGCAAAACCTATCTCTGTGGCATTCAGCTCTTGTATCACTAGGTCATACCCATACCCTAGGCCACCACAATTTTACTCTAAATTTTAATGATTGTTAAACAATTCCTAAGTTCATTCTAAAGAACATGGTGCTTGGGAACACAGGACATTCCTCTAGGTTTCTATATTCCAACTGTCTGAGAATAGGACAAAGTCTTCAACTGGCTCTAAGCAGCAAAAGGAAGATGAGAAAACAGCTGCACCCAAAGAGATCCTGCACCTCTGGCCTGCTGTAGAAACATCAGTTGGCTCAGAACTCCTCTCTAACTTTGCCTCTCCAACCAAGCCAGGAGAAGAACAGTGCCAAGAGGTAGCAGGATGCTGTTGGAAAGGGCCTCTCTTTGTTTCCCTGCAAGGTTTCCTCCCTTCCATGCCATGTCCTAAACCCTTCCCTATGAACAAGCCTCCAGATCAGAACATGAACCCTCCAGATCCCAGCACTGAGATCAGACTTGCCAGGGCCTCAGCACTGCTGTTCAAACCTCCCCACAAAAGCACCTTTGGCACGGGATGGGTGCCAGCTGACAGAGCAAGCACAGGGACAGGCATGAAGACAGAGCCCCAGTAGTGTCACTGCCACAAGCCCTGGGCTCACAGCTCTGCCTGCAGCTTGTACCTGCCCTGCACGAGCTCCTTCAGGCAGGTGTCCCAGTCCCCTGCAGCTCAGCAACCTCCTGCTGACCAAGGGCACCCAGAGCCCAGTGTGCCTGTGCCAGGCCGGGCTCACGGGCACAGCACATCCTCTGCCCTGGCCCTGCAGCTGTACCATGCTCACTTGTGCTCTGGGACAGCACAGCTGCAAGGCTGGAGAGCAGAGGGGGTGAAAAAGCACCGTCTTTGCTCCAGCCCAGGGGCAGGCAGGGAAGCTGGTGCCAGTCAGCAAGGAGGAAAGCTCTCTGACCTCTTGGTTCCTCTGGTGTTTTCCATCATCATGAAACCCCTTCCCCTAGACCTAGAGATGGCCCAACATCTATCAACAGCCCTCTGTCATTTCCATCCTGTTCCCTCTGCATCTTCCCCTGGGAATGCTCAGGGATGTGCAGGGAGGGGAAGCAGAGCCTGTCAGGCCTGGCTGCAGTGCCTGCCAGCAGGGGCCAAGGTGTGACTGGCTGCAGGCTGCCTGCCCACGGCCTGGAGCCAAGCTCACAGCATGCAATGGGCTGGAGCCAGAGTGCAGGGAAAACAATGGCTGTGCAGATCATTCTGTGCTTTGGCTCCTCCACTCTCACCTTGTTCTCGGCGGGGCTGAAGCGGATGCGCACAGGGGCAGAGGAGCCTGCTGGCACCACATGGTACACATCCCTGGGGCACACCAGCTGGAAATAAGGGCAGCTCTCCATGGATACCTTCACCAGCCAAGGAATCTGCAGCAAAGACACCAAATGATCATTGTGCCACTTGTGCCAACAGGACCAGAGGAGACCTGTCCGTGCCCTGCTGACATCCCTCCTTGGCCCCTTCCCAAAGCACTTTCAGCTCTGCAGGCACAGGCACATCCTTCACAAGGGTGAACTGGAATCCCTTCTGTCTGCCTCCAGCATTTTGGCCAGGGCCAGTAGGGCAGTGCCTGCTGGCAAGGAAGGGCTGAGCAGGTCAGCACCAGCAGGATGGAGACAGAGCACCTGAACCAAGTCATCTGCCTATTCAACAAGGCCAAAAAACCTGCTGGCTTCTGCCTGCACACAGCCATGCAGTTGTCATGTTCCAGAGGGGAATGTGCTCCCTGAAAGCAAACCAGCACATTGTCCTGGGGGAAGGAAGAAATTCCCTTCTAGCAAATCTAGCTTTGGGTAAGGATGTTGTGGGGATACAGTCAGGCAGGCAGAGCAGCAAGAGAGGAGACCAAGCCCTGTGGCCTTACTGGGAAGAAAAGCAAACCTGAAAAGCAAAAGAAGGAAGGAACACAGCAAGACAACCCCTAAAACAAGGAGATGGCAAAGAGAATTGCAATTAGCAGTAAAGCAGCAAGGAAGAATCATAAAACCATGAGAGCAATTAGCTTGCCAAAAGTGACAGCAACACAGACAGGCTTTGCCTGTTGACTATGGGCTTCAAAGGCCTTTTCTGCCTGGAGAAACATGACCAGCACTGACTGACAGTGTGGTTCCAGGATGAAAAGCCAGTCTTGGCTCTCCAGGCCTTCTTGCTGCCTGTGCAGGCAGGCTGGGCTGCTGGGCATTCCTGCCTGCAGCCAGCAGGCCAGGTTCTGCCCTCTGGCATTCACAGACACAGCAAACATGCATTTTCTGGCACACTGAGAGCATCAACCCCTGAGCACCAAAATGCTCTCCAAAAGTCTAAACCAGATGATTTGGATTCCCTCCTGTCTCCTCCCACCAGCCCACACTTGGCACAAGCCCCCCTTGAGAAAATAATTCCCTGACTGAAATTCCAATGGTCTCAAGTTTTCCTCTTTACGCTGGAACACAACTGCTGACATTTTTCAACTTTTCCCCCCTCTCAGCTCTCTTGGCAAAATGCAAAACAATCCCAATTTCTTCAAGTGAAGCTGGAAACCTCCAGGAGCACATGGCTTTGGATCTGCTGTGGTTCTCCAAAGGGAGAGCAGAGCACTCTGTTCCTTTTGGAAAAGCTGAGCAGAACTGGATGAAGCTGAGCAGGAGCCTGAAGTGGCACCTAAAGGCCTCTCACTGCTTCTGCTCCATCAGCCTGATTGCAGGGCTCTTTCAGAACACGTTTCCTGCAGTGCCAATGCCATTGATGAGAAGTGATTCCAGCACAAAGTGCAGAAGACTCAGCCCCTGAGCTTTGACTGTCAGCTGCACAAAGGGAGCCAAACTGTCTGAGAGAGGCAGAGACTCCTACCAGGAGCCAAGATTAACCAAGGAGACACAGGGTGTGGGATAGACTCAAGGCACAGCATGAGAGCAGGAAAGAACTGTACAGCCCTCAACATTCCTCTCAATCCAGAGCTTGCAAGAGAAGGAAACTCCTTTGGGATAGACACCATCAATGCAGGGCCAAAATCAGGGGACAATTCCCAGCACAGGAAGATTTCCAGCATCTTGCAGAACAAGGTGCTGAGACATTTTCTTCTGCATGTGCTGCAGCAGACAACTTGCTTTGCTGTACACTCAGGGAATGACAGCACTCTCCTCTTCCAGCACAGTGTTAAAGCTCCAGGTGCCAGCACTTACCTTGTCCTTATTAATGAGAGACAGCTCCATCTCAGAGACCTCCGGAGCGACGAAGTTCTGAAATACCAACTCTGGTGGGGAAACCCCAAACCAGCTCTGCTTCGGGGCAGCTGACGGCAGCTGGAGAGGCGAGAGAGAGCAGGGAGGGCTTCAGCTGCTGGGAGGAAGGTTCATGAAGGAGAATCTTCCACTGATCCCCAGGGAAGTACAGACTCTGGGCGAGCACATCTGCCCAGCCCACACTGGGCAAACAGTGGCTCACCCACCTCTGCTCTGAGTGATCCAGAGCTGCTGGGCCACACAGAGCAGGCTCAGGCCAAGCTGCTCTTTTGGCATCTATTTCTCCAGGTTTCTTTCTCCACAATGCCAGGCAGCACTTCCCTTAAGCAATGCCCTGTGCCCATGTGGTCACAGAGCTCTGGGGCACTGACTGAGCATTCATGGAGTAAGTAACACCCATGGATTTACAGGAGACTCCATGGGAAAAAATTCTGGGATGTCCTTTATTCTGAGACAGGGAAACCCAGGCCCACACAACTGCAAATATCTTTTTTGCTCTAGAACTTAAACATCAGAAGAAGAGCACAGGACCAGAGGAGGTCAAAAGCAGGTCTCCTATGGGACTTCACAGCAGACACACTCTGCTGAAGGGAATGGCTGCAGCACACTGGCCCTTAGTTGTGCCCTTCCCTGAGGTGTTCCCAATGCCCCTCTCCAGGACAATCCTTAACCACTTTGTTCCATGTCTCCTGCTGCCAATTTCCTGCTCAACAGCCCACCTCGGTCACCTGCCCCTTTGGACTGTGCTTTCTACTGAGCCCATCCTGCCAGAAAAGCAGCTTTAAACACACCTCTAAGTAGGCACTGATCCTGATAAAGCACATCCATTGCTCTCTGCCCAGGGCCAGTCCCCTGCACAGCTGGCAGCCTGCAAAATCTAACACCCCGTCAGGGTCCAACACATTCTTCCAGCCCAAAGCAGGAATGCAATTTGTTTTGCTAAATCTGAAGTAATTCCTGCACATCCTTGGCCTTCAAAGGCCAACACTGCCACTCTGGAGGGAATCCTGTGATCCCAAGCATTTGATAGTGACCACACCAAAGCTAGAGGAGGCTCTCTCAGCAGGAGAATGGCAAATGGCAATGTTGTGCCTTTGTGCCCCCAGCCTTCCCCCATTAGCAATGGCAGCTACACTCCAGCACAGCCCAGCAGCTCCAGCAGAGGTTATTTGTGTTGCTTAGTGCACACCAGGACTCCCAGTCCACCCCTCCCAGCAGTTTGCAATGACAACAGCACCTGGAAACTGAGCTGTTTTGCTGGAGGCAAGCCTGTCACAAGCACACACCCCCTTCAAACTTCATGTTCAACAGAAAGGAAAAGAGCAGGAAAAGGCTACCTTTGGACCAGTCTCACTCCTGTCTGGAAATGGGCCAATTCTGGGCAGAATACTCCCCCCAGTGCTGGCCTCCTTCTTCCTGCTGGGAGTCTTCTCCCTCTGGAACTTAGAGGGAAGCAGCTGAAAGGCAAAAATACACCAGCTAGAGCCTCAGAGATGGCTTGTTCAGAAAGGCTTTTCTGGAACAAGTGGCACTGGTGAATAACTTGTGATCACAGCCACTAGGACAGTCCTGGGAGCCCTGGAAGTTTCCTGCTGAAATCCTTAGCATCAGTAAATTAATAATACAGAGTGCAATACACACACTCCAGCCACATGGCTCTGTCCTATTGGCTTCTCTGGGATTGGATGGGACATGGTTGGGGATTTCTGCTCTTTGGGCATTTGTTTCCTCTCACATTTCCTTGGACTGAGGCAGCGACCTTTCCAGAGAATGGAAAGGAGCTCTCAGAACTGCCTGAACTCCATCCCTGCACAACACTCAGAACTCACAGCAAGGAGATATTGCTGCTGGCTGAGTCCAACAGATGCAAGAAAACAAAGCTGTACCAAGAGGGAGGTGCACAGGAATGTGTCCAGGTTTTGGTTCTCCCTGTTAAATTGCTTTCTCTGTCTGGGCTGACAGAGCCCTCCACAGAAGAAAACAGAGGGATCTCCTTGACAGAGCCTCAGCACTGGGGCATCTTCAGCCAAGGGAGCTCCAGACAGAAAGGGACCTTTGTGGCCCTGGCTCCAGTGCTGCCTGCAGGGCTGGATCTGTGCCCACACAGCAGCTGGGAGAGAACAGCTGCTTTGGAAGCTCTTCCAGCTGGGACCAGCCATGGCTCCCAAGGCTTTGGGCAGAGTTTGAGGTTTCCTCCCCCACATGCCCGGGTGGCCAAGGGCAGGATGGTCAGAGCAGCACAGGTGAGTGCCCAGTCTGACAGAAGGAATTCCTGTGGCAAAGGGAAAGGGACAGGGCTTCAGCTGTACATTGGTTTCACTTGGCTCCACTGGCACAGCCAGGCAAGACACAACTGAAGCATCCCACAGAGTTTCCCACTGCACCAGGACAGCCCCCAGCAACAGGAGCACAGCACAGAGGGCTGGGGAGGGGCTCTGCAGCTTCACAGCGCTGCTGGACAACAGGGCCAGGGAGAGCAGGGACACCAGGGCAGGTGCCAGCCTTAACACAGCCCCAGTGGCCACTCACAGTGTTTGGCTTCAGCCTTTCCCTGAGCAAAAGACGAGGTGGTGGTGTCTTCTTGGGCAATCCAGACGCCATCTCCAAGGGATGATGTCACAGAGGGCGACAGTGCCTCAACAAAACTGGAAGGAGACACAATGGAACTCTGAAAATCCACAACCCAGTTCAAGGCAGTTTCAAGGCATATACTGGTGCTAAACAATTTGATATGATTTGAAAGTAGCTGAGTGCTTGTTTGGCATAAGTAGCTAGTATTGTTAGGCCTCTAGTTGGACTTTATTTGATCTATATGGCTTCCCTGTGAAATTCAAAGATGGATTGTACTGAAACCTGGAGCTCAAAAGCTGGACATTAATAATAGTTGGAACAGACAAAGCTATAGCTTAAATATTACTTAAAAATAGCCAGAGTGGGCCTCCTCTTCTTCAGGCTAAAGCACCCCTGCTCCCTCAGCTGCTCTTCACAAGACTTGGGAGAGACTGGAATGTTATGGCTAATGGCTTAAATCTTGTTAGGAAGGACTTTTTGCCCATTCTGACAAAACTGAATAAAGAAGCTGCCACCACTGAAGCCCACCCCTCCCTGAAAATGCCTCCTTATTCGAACTTGGGACTGTGAGTTAAGCAACTTAAGGGAATTTGAGACAAGATCAAGGAGACACTATTGTCCTCCTAGCTCAGGTCTGGGGAGAACTAAACAAGGCTAATTGAGAAAAATGTATTCACAACCAGGCCAAACCCAGCAGCTGTCCTGAAAATCAGCTCTCTCTGCCTTCAGGCTGGGGAAGTCATAGCTACAGACTCATCTGCTGAGGCCAGCTTTGCACACAAACCTCCCATCAACATAGGGGGAAAGAGGAAATTTTGGGCTTGTGGCACAACCTCTGGTAAGGGGCAGTGGACACCCATCCTCCCTCAGACAAACTGGCTCAGCTCTAAAACCCCCCAGCCCCAGAAGGCCACATCCAGGGGACATTCCCATCAGGGGCAGCTGACGGGGTGTCAGAACCCATCAAAGACCTCCAGAGTGCCCCCAGACCCATTCCTGAGGCCTTGCACCAGGTGACTGCAGGGCATGCAAAGGAACACAACAGATCTGAAAATCCACAACCCAATTCACAGCAGGCTCAAAAGGATATACTGGTGCTAAAGATTTTATCTTATTTGAAAGTAGCAAGAGACAGAGTCCAACTTGCCCCACCCCAGGCAGGAACCTGGGCAGTCCCACCTTGCCCAAATCTGCATGAATCCATTGGAGTCTCATCTTTTGTGACACCTCACCACAGAGAAGACCAGAAGAGTATTTCATGCTATGCCAGTGAGATCCATGCAATGGTGATACTTTCTACTTTCTATTTCATCTGTCACTCTCTTTCTCTCCCCCTCCCCAACTCCCTTCTCTATTTCTCTCTCTCTCTCTTCCTCACATTTGCTGTTACATCAAATCCAGACAATTGACTTTGGCATATGGTCCTGTTTGCACCTTAATTCAGGAGCATCTCCCTAATAATTTTAAGAACCAGACCATAACAACCCACAGACACCTGAGTAGAACTCATTCACCTTTAAGCAGTTTAAGTCATCACTATAGGGGAAAAAAATGCCTATAGACTACTACATTTAGGAAATTCTGCATTTCTTCAGTGGAAAAAAAGCACCATCAGTAGACCAGATATCGTTCATCTATTCAGCTGCACATTATCCCATCCTCTGTTTCCTTTTGGAATTCTCTTTCAGAGCACAGATGGGACAAAACCAAAAAGCACAATCAATCTTTACCTTCAAATGAAATTGAGGACTCCTCGCTGGCAGAGACCAATGCCCTGCGAGTCCAGGGCTCGCTGGCAGAGACAATCTCTGTGAAAAAGTCCCCGAGCGAATCGCTGAGTGCAGCCGTTGCACGAGCCCAGGCTGCGAACAACCAGCCCGGAGCGCGCTCTGCGGCAACTGAGGCGGCGGCGCCGTCACAGCCGCTGTGGCCGCGCCCGCGGTTCCCCGGCAACCGCAGCACCCGATTGTCGGGGCCGGGCCGGGGGCGGTGACGCCGGGCGGGCCTCGGTCCCCGCTCCTTCCAGCCCTGCTGCCCCCTCGGTCCCCGGCCGGAGGGGGAGGAATCCGCTCCGGGGCCCGCAACGTGAAGGGCCACAGCGGCAGCGCTCGATATCGCCGGGGCCTCGGCCCCAGCTCCGGGCTGCTCCTGCACAAGGAAGGCGCGGCCGGGGGGGAACCCAGGCTCTCGACACTTCCCATAAGTGTCTAAAATCATGCACTTCAATTAAAACAGTGAGATGATTGCACAGAAAGGAGGAGTGTTCAGCCTTGAAGTGGAGGGAGAAGCAAAGGCTCTGATCTGTCTGTCCAAGTGGCTCGACTTTGTATTCAGTTCCCTTCAATCCCGTGTCTCAGATCTTTGCCCTTCCATGCAGCAATGCACACTAGAATAGCACAGAGGGGGAAGCATGTCCAAGTGGCTGGTAATGATTTTAGTCGGGGGGAGGGAGAAAAGGACAATTTCTTCTGCAAAATCATATCTATTCTTGCTTTTCCTGTGCACTTCAGAAGAACCTGAGAACCTCCTGGACAGTCTCTAGAAAGACTGTCTGGATACCTGATGCTTAAAGCAACTGTTTTTACAGAGCATTGTGGTTACTTGACAGACACAGGGATATTCCACACAATTTCTTTTGAGATCTACTAAAAGCAGATCTAGAATGCTACTTGAAGTCATCTTCCCAGGGCTGACAGACTCTCAGATTCTGAAAACCTCTATGGTTGACAGTATGAAGAAATATTCTGAGTGTTGTCATTCTAGTATGGAGGCAACTGAGGTGGTGTTAGAAAAGCTATGGAAAGAGCTTAATTTCCTTCAAACATAAAGTAAGAAACAGGGAATCCAGCAGACTTGATGACTGCATGGCAAGAGCCATAAAACCTTTTTATAATTATCTGAGCAGTGAAGATGGTAGTGCCCTGGTCCCTTTCCCAGCTGAAGAAACAGTTAATTTTTCAGCAGCTGGATAAGGATTACTTCCTGCATTTGCTTCCTCCCACTCCAAACTTCAAGCCAAACAAGAACCTGTCAGCATACACTGCCTACTGACCCAAATGATTTGAAGATGTTAGTTAGTGGCTTTATCCTTGTACCTTACAAGGATCTACCTCTTACCATCCCTTGGTTTCTTGTCTTTTATTTTGGAAAGCAGAGCTTTCATTGTTCCACCAGTCTCAATCATGTCCTGAAAGACATAAAAAAGGAAATGATCTTTCAGGTTGGAAAGGAAACCAGACTGTCAGTGGATGAAATGAGAGCATACCAACCTGGCAGCAGAGTAAGATACTTTATTTTATGCAGTATGTATTAATTTGAAAAGAAGGGGAAAAAAAATCCATGTCATTGCACGCCTCCTTCAGTCATTACCTACCTCTACTACTAAAACATTCTCTAGGAGAGGGGAGGTTATATATATATATATATATATATATATATATACACATATATACACACACACACACACACATATATATATATATATATATATATATATATATAAAATATCCACCATTTGGGGTAGATCAGTAAATCAGTTCCCACAGCCATACAATCCTGAGCATTTCATGCACCCAAATATTAAAATTACAGGTTTGAATGTCTAGCAATTACAAATTACTTCAACTTCTTTTTCTAGCTTATAGAAAATCTGGGTTTACAGGAAACTAGAATACTTCCTACAATACAGATGCCTCCATTCTCTGCACACCTGTAACTCAGGCTGATCTACAATACTGATAAATGTTGCAGGTTGTCGTTTCACACAAATTCAACGTTTTTTCCTGGGTTTTTTGCTCACATTGAACTTATCTTAAGGCTTTACTTTTGCTTGCTCCTTAAACTCTGGAAAGATGTGATTAGTTTTATCCCATTTCGGTAAGTAGGCCAACCTCATCGTGCTGTTTTTCAATTGAGTTTATTCTGTGTAAAATTACTTTTGCTTTCTTCCAGCTATCTTGCAGACATCTTTTTCTGACTTGCATATCCAATTCTTCTGCACTGTTCACATTTAATGAGTTATCATTTCAGAGACAACTGTTCAGCTTTATAAAATATAAAACAACATTAATAAATAAAATTTTATCATGTAAACACAACATTTAAGAAGCATTTATTACATTTTTGTATGCTAAGGGACAGCCCCAATAATTTAATGCAAAATTACAATTTTTATAAAACTAAGATTTCTACATAAATGTTAACACACTTGAAATATAACCTGCTGTTACAAAAGGTGAACTTGCAATTAGAGTTCCTACAAACTGTTTCCACAATGATGCTGTGAAAGAAAAAAAAGCTTTTTCATTGAATTAACTCTGGGTTCTTCACCAGTACGAGTCACTGCTTTTTTAAAAAAACAACTCCACAGTAATGGACACGACAAATCTCCACACCTCAATCTGACACAAACCTCTCTGTTGTGCTTGCAGCACAGAAATGGAGATACAGGTTTGTTTTTTCCTAATTAGCAACTGCACACCCTCCACGCTCTAGAGATTAGAGGACAAGGTCTCTCTGCTTCATGGGAGGGATTGTACAGATAATTTATAAAAAACTGAAACAGGGGGCCCAAAAATACATCCTACTTTAGAAAAAAAAGATCAAGATTTCTTCAGATTGGAAATCAGTGCAGACACAGTGATTTCAGGCTTGATTATCTCCTGGTTTATTCCCTCCCTCTAGTGGTACACCCCCAGGAAGAAAGTATCCCCTGGGTGATAAATGACAATGTTGATCTTTTCCACACAATTTAGAGATGGGAAAGTTTTAAGAATTGGCCCTACATGGAGAGGTTTCACAAATGCATTTTTGCAACACTCTTGGAATTTTTACTTCTTTTTTTTTCTGCCTAAGTCAGTTCTTAAAGACAAATAGGCAACTTTCTGTGCAGAAAACAAACATCTTTTGGAGTATACAGAATTACAAAAAAAGCTGCCACAGAAGTTAAAATCACTTGGGGAATCAGCAGAACACAGAGATGGAAACAATCCCTCTCCTTTTTAAAGCAGTCACAGCAAGCTTACTCATTTGTTTGCAGCTCTGCAGCACAAAAGTAGCAGCTTTGACGAGCTCCTCGTCCTGAGATTCTGTCAATACCTGAATCATGAGTGGCAGACCATTGTTCTGAGGCAGCTCACACTGGTTCTCTTCTAGAACAGGACATGGAAAAGGAAAGGTTTGGTTTCAGCCCCACACACCTTCACCTTACAGTCACTGTAGGGGCCAATACTGGCAACTCTCTGCAAGTTTCTGCAGAAAGAGAGATTTTCACTCCAGACCCGAGCCTGCTGCAGTGACAGCAGGAGAGCTTTACATCCCACAGGATGATTTGACCAGAACTCAGGTTGCTGTAAGAAAACTGAAGGACTGAGACCACTTATTCGATGGAGTTCCAAGCTCATTTAATTGTGGCTCAAAACATTTGAATAATGACTCCTGTTTTTCTTCTCTTTCACGACCTGCTCTTGGAGTAGATATGCAACATTTCTGTGAGGCCTGGGATGCAGAAATATCAAAATCTCAAGGTTTCTATTTAGCAAAATAAAATTAGTAGCTTAAGCCTGGTCTAGCCAATCTGTTCCTCCTCATTTCTTCTGTCATTGGCTGAATTTTTATTGTGCTCTCATTCCCATATGGAATCATATAATGGATAATTGCTAAACATAGTTCTTTCTTCTTTAAACTTAACAAAAAAAAGGAAATAAAAAATTTTACCATTTTTATTTTGACAGTGTTGGCATTTGAAGAAAAACCTTTTTTATGTTGAAATAATTTTTTAATAATTTTTCTTTTCAAAAGACATTTTCCATTAAGTCTTGTTTCACTAGTTCTTAATGAAAAAATGCCTGTTAAAATAAATTTATGACCTCTTGAGCTAATTATTGAACATGTTATTGGCACTCAGAGGATAAAAATCAAACTTTCTGAACACAAGGTCTTTTTCTTGTTTCTCTAAACATACATGAGAAACACCACAAGTACAAATGAATTTCCCTTTCTCTTTGCTTGCACTACCACAAAATACCAACTGAAGTGCTGTATTTGTGCCAGATAAGCTTGGGCAAGCCCTGAGGAACACGACAAAACCATTTCAGAGCCACCAACTGCTTCTGTGTCTTGAAACCAATGCTCTTACATGGCTTTTACAAATATTCCTGGCCTTGTAAGCAGTGGAGAGAAGCTGTATGTGCCAAGGACCATGAAAAGGGTGCTCAAGACAACCCATTTGCTAGGTCTGGATTGTAGTAGCTGTCAAGTCTGGATTAATTATTCCTTGAGACACCTAAGCCCAGCTCTGAATTCTTGCATATTGAGTCTACTTTTCAAAGCTACTTAAGACACTTCCTGCTAACAAGCTTTAAAATTTAAAGATGGAACATTCTAGAAAACTTTTTGTCCAAATACTGACATTGTATTATTTAACTGAACACTCTCTCGTGTTCCAGTCTTGATGAAGTGACACCACAAGAGGAGTCAGTGGATGAGAATTTAGGAGAAGCTGACAGACAGGAAAAAGAAAAAGCAAATCTTACCACAAACTTCAGTACAGTGTCCAATTGTTAGAATAATACTGATTTTTTTCTCCTGTGCTCAGTGTCTCATTGGACAGCAGCTTCAGCAGCTCTGACACAGTGGGATACTTTGCCAAGACAACACTCATGGCAGCTGTTGGTTAAAATAATTGGAAGGAAAAGAAAGTCGATTGTGAGTGTACAGGAATTATCCAAGGATCAAATGCTGGGTTTGGAGGGAACTGTACAGAGCCCTCAAAGCCTTGGGCCTGCTCAGCCCTGCCCTGCTCCACCTTGAACAGCTCAGATTACCCCACCCCTCCTGTGCTGCTCCCAAATCCAGTCCTGCCCATCCTCCCAGCCTGTGCTCCACGGAGAGGAGGCAGAAGATCTGATGAATGAGGAGGGCTTTGCACTGTGCAGCTTCTGGAGATCCCTGCTGAGTTTCTCCATGTCCTTGATCAGCTCCAGCATGGAGCCAGAGAGAGTTGAAAAAGCTTTGACAAGCAGAGTATCTGCCATAAAAAGAGCAGGGGGCAAGCCCTTCCTGGCACTGGCAACACCACTGCTAGAGCATCCACGCTGAGGCCCAGTCCTGTCACACCCAACTGAGCTGAAACTACCCTCACAACTAGTGCAGGCTGATGCTTTTCAACTTCTGGGAACTTCCATTTGATGCTCTTATGGCAGAAGTGTGAGATTCAGCAACCATGGCCACAGCACAGGCTCGTCAGGATCACAAGTTTCTGCAAACCTTCTGTGGAAAACACAAAACCTCATCAG
Source organism: Haemorhous mexicanus (assembly GCF_027477595.1). NCBI lineage: Eukaryota > Metazoa > Chordata > Aves > Passeriformes > Fringillidae > Haemorhous > Haemorhous mexicanus. The sequence continues at coordinate 5,146,734 of NC_082356.1, read as the reverse complement.
GAGAGCAGTACCCGGCCAGCAAACCAGAGCAGAGTGTGCTGTGCACAAACACCACGTCCGTTCAGCTCCACCTCTAAATGACTAAAGCTTCCTAAAGCTACACAATTTATTATTCAGCCACAGGCATAACTCCAGGATCCAAACTGACTGGTCAAATCCAGGCCCAGAGCTCAGCTTTACTTACCCAGCAAGGGCTGGAGCATCTCAGTTTTAATTTTCAGTTGGGTTTAAATTTCACTGCATTTATTTGAGCAACGATGGGACAGTAATCAACCTCAGATGAGCTGAATCACTCCCCACTTACACCTCTGAGTTTTAAAAAGCATTGCAACATCCACTGGGATGTGTAGAACTTAACTGCCTTTAAGCATTCATTTCTGCAACTTTTCCACCAGCACAAGACTTTAAAAATAGCATTTTAAAATTGCCATAGATCAAAAATGTCTTTCCACTCACAGTTAGTAGCAATACAGGCATCCAGAGTCTTTGTTAGTACCACTGCAATTTTCATGCTGGAGTGACACAAACAGGAATCAGGCATAAGCTCAAGGAGGACTTTGGCTAATGTATCCAGTCCTCCAATAGAAACAAAAGATTTCTGCACAACTGCTCAGTGGAAAAATGAAAAAAATATGATTTAAGCAACAGAGTTTGCAAATTCTTTTAGCATTTCACCAAGTAAGTCCATCAGAGTTTTTCTGTGCATGTGTCAGTCATTACATTTCTTATACAACAGAAGCTGGAGATACATTAATCTCAAGAAATGCAGTAACTGCATATAAAATAGTTCCAGGAAAACATGACCCTCATATGTGCACACAAATGGCAAACATCATGCCTGAGTTCTACCTAAGTCATTGTTTTCAGTCACGTCACAAGGACTTTAATTTAGACACACTTTTAATCAGAACAGCTCCCAGCAGTTTTACTGACCCTATCAAATGTAAGCAGACCGTGGCTATTTGTGGACTTGAGCACAGCGCAGTGTAAGTAAAGATGGTGGAGTACAGTGGTCAGAGTAAAAGTGGAAAGAACAGCAAATGACTTTGTAGAGATTGACAAGAAAGGAAAACCCATTTAGCTCTCGAATTAAACTTCCTTTTATCAAATGCAAAGCTGTGTAAAGCTTGAGCTGCACTTCCAGTTGTTTGCAACTGTGAGACCAAGAAATGAACAGATGGGACGAACTATCTCAGGCTCTGTGCAACTCTCGAGCCACCCTTTGGCATAGGGAAAAACCCCACAGCAAATGTTCTGATTATCTTCTGGAAAAGTAAAAACAAATTACCCCAAATCAAAACGCAATGAAATCAACTTCAGCTGAACAGTAAAAATGAAACCAAAGGGTTACCGATTTGGAGAATATCTTTGGACTTCTTCCACAGTTTTCAGAGCAACACGTCCCGTTCTGGGGGTTGTTGACACAGGCACAGAGAGTGCTGCACACTGAGGACCAGAGCTGATAGCAGGGATCAGTGTTTTCAGCTGACAGATTCTTCTCAGACATGGAGAGAGTTGTTCTGTTAAGGAAATGCAAACAAGTCCCAGACAGTCAAGGAAACATAGCTGCAAACCAGCCTACTATTTGTCTGTTTGAATTGCAACCCTGTTCACCTGAACAACTGCAGCAGCAGGCTGATGCAGCCTGTGTCTCTGACATGGGTTTGCCCATTTTCTAAAAGAGAACACACACAAGACTCCAGAGACAAATGCAACTGCAGACAAAATCTTAACAGCAAGTTGAATTTACATACATACATTCCCTTTCCTAAGCACATATCCTCCCCAGAAGTAAATACAAAATCATATCAACATATTGGTAAATAACCTTTCTATGTCTCTCTCTTTCTAGACACTCTCAGAAACTATGGGTTTGCATTTGCAAACTCTCTTTTTAGAATTAAATCATGTTCTGCTGTTTAAGGAAATCCCAGTGAGCAATGACCTACTTCGACAATTCAGGTTCGGTTACATGCAAACATTCATCTTTATAAATTCACTTCACCACAACATTGCTTATTGCATGTTCCAAAGTTTGGACTGCAGATTGGCAAACAGAAAAGGAGTGTTGTCGTAACACAGAAAAAAACCCAACTTACCATTATTTGACACCAGTACTAAGATGACAGAAACAGACATTCTTTTCAAGTTCACATCAGAATCCTTTTTAATTCAAAATAAAACGAGTTCTTCAAGCAATGCAGAAGTACACAAAGCCTGCTGACAAGACACTGAAAACAAAAAGTGAAAACCATTAAGTCCTAAAGTAAGCTACTCATCATCCTAAATTATTAAGTTTCAGTTGTGGCCAGTATGTGGGGAGCAGAGACAGGGCAGGACTATGAGGTGCCTGAGGGCTTCCCCCTGCAGTGAGTTCTACACCAAGCAGGACCCTGGCAAGCTTTGGAACAATCCAGGAGTCACTGAACACTTGCTGCTGAGGGAGAGGGGGAGTGCAGCTGTCTGGTAACTTAAAGACACCCTGTGTGCACAAGTCAGCAAGGCACAGATCAAATCTGGGGATGGACAGGGCAACTGGGGCACCTTCCCTGCCCTTGTTCCAACTGACAATCTTGTAGTCTCATTTTGTGTAACCAAAAGAAAATGGAGACAAAGCAGGAGCACAAGTAATGACAGGGGGCCATAGCACACTCAGAAATACAAACAGTGTTATTTTTATTGCCATTACTCTCTAGAATAATCCCCAATGTAAATAAAGCTGCTTCCTTTACGATGCAATGAGCACTCGACTTGGCAAGGTCATTTCTAAACATCAAACCACCAATTTCTCCAAATATTCGCTTGCTTCACCTACAAGAGGAAAAAAGAACAGAAACTTTTGCTTCTGTTTCTCTGCAAAATGAAAGGCTTCTAAGATTTTCCAACATCTCAAGCCTTATGTCCTTTAGACATTTTTACAGTGCCCACCAGTTCCTTGGCATATATGGTGAACATAAATGCCTGCATTGTTTCTAAGGAACAGCCTTTCTTACTGTTTTGTTGGCAAATGGAATAGACAGTGACCACAGCCTCCTGCTGAGACAGAGGGCAGTCCAACTGAGATTTAAGGCATTCCAGCAGTAAGGTCAGATCTGTTTTCATATCTAGGAGCAAACACAAAAAGCTTCATTAAAGTTGTTATCTTTTCTCTCTATTAATCTAGTCAGTATTAGAATAAACCTGTCAAAATGCAGTATGTAGGTGTATTTTAAAAAAGGGGGGGGGAAGTGAGCCAAAATGGAGCTACATCACTTCTATTCAGCCACCAATAACAAACCTAGAAATATTTCTGTCCATCCTTTGTTATTTGAGCATGAGGTCCTTTGCAGAGTAAAAACCTCCTTTTAATATTTCTGGCCTTTCATTACTAGTAATTCTTAGTAATTCTGATGTAAACTACTAAATATTAAATTCACAGTTGCAAGGTGCATTAAGTGTATATAATACACAGCCATTAAAGTATTCAGAGTGCAAATAAAAATCAGGGTGCAGTTGAAAATCTGTGGAGTAGTAAGGAAAGAGTCCAAGAGCACAAGGCTGCTCCGTGGTACTGAGGTAAGGAGACATAAACCATGCAGCACAGCAGCAGAGCCCTCAGTCAGGTGGGTGGAAACAGAACACAAAATATTCTCTGGGCACCTACACACAACCCTGGGTGGGAAAACAGACTTGGAAAATCTGCTTCTTAGTCTTTGGGGTATCATTAAAAGACTTAGATGATAATTATTTCTAACAGTGACAGAAGGTATTGTTAACAGTAAACCCTTACAAGGTTTAAGGGTTCTTAAAAAGTTAAAATACAATAAAAATCTGGATAAATATTAGCAAATAAAAACCAAAAAAAGTGACTTTGTGGTGGTGTGTTTTACTATGTGTGTAGGTTTGGCATTGGATTTACCCTTTGCATATCCAATACAGTATCCAAAATTTGGCAAATAGGAAAAAGCATGTTCTCCCAACTGCTCACCACCCCACAACAGGCCTATCAGAGTCTACTAAAACTTTGTAAAATTGATGCAGATTATAATGACAAATTATATTAGATATCTTACCACACTGATTTATCTGCACCTTTTGAGTGTTCATTTTTTTTAAATCTCTGTTCTTGTTCTACAACAGCAAGGAAAAAGTTTTTTCAGTTCTGTTCAGATTAGCAGTGTTTATAATATATGCAGTAGAAATGACATAATTTTTCTAAAATGCACTTTTCCCAGTTTTCTGCTTTTACTTTGTCATCTCACACACACACAGTAGAATGTATTGTTGTATGGCAGAGTTTTCCTTTGGAAATACAGTCTTTTATAACAGCCCTGCATTTGTAATTAACAGGTGATCATCTTTTGAGAGTGCACATTCTGCAGAAATCAGGTTGTTCCATGTTACCCCTGAGGGGCACTGTCAGTAAAGAACATCCCCTGCTCTGTGTCACTGATCACAACAAAGCTGATCCAACTTTCCTTACAAGAGTGGCCAACTTTGCCATCAGCCAACAACTGGCACTAAGACCAAGTCATGTTACTTAGGGGGTGGACACTCTAAAACACTCGGCCTCCTGCTGCTCAAGGAGCCACCAAACCATCAGCATTGTTCTGGCAGCACTGATCAAACCCAGGGCAGTGAGCACAGAGACATGTTCCTTACAGTGAGAACCCACTGAAATTCTCCAAAGACATTGCCACATTACATGAACCATGCAACCCACCAAACCCCACAGCATTGCTTCTTCACAAACCCCACAGGGCAGCCTCTGAGAGCAGAGCAGCAGAGTGACATTCAGCTTTGGAGGCACAAAGATGCTCCCTCAAACACGCCCCAAGTCCCAAACAGAGAAGGTTGATGCAAGCATCACAGTAACCTCTTACAATTTCTCCAAAAATGACTTGGCTCCAGGTAGAAACTTGAAATCAGTGGCAAATGCGGCTTAAGAATGGATTCATTTTCCTTCTCCAAGTGGAGCAAAGGCTCAAAGCAGAAGCATTGTCATCCTAATGAAGACAGCCAGCCCTGCTTTCTCTTGGGAGTTACTGACTGCCCCCATTCCTTTGCTGCTTCCCTTACACAGCGAGAATTGAGAGTGGTCATCTCCCTGCAGCCTTTCAGAAGTGATAATAAGACATGCATTTCATTTTCCTGCAAATCCTACCCTGCCACAACAAGGAAAAAGCTTGCCAGCCTTTCTCACCTCTTTTTGTCCTACTGCCACCACCCTGCCAGCCTAAGAAAAAACACAACTCACCCAAACAAAAGGAAGCCTGTAAAAATGAGTTTGCTCTGGAGCTAATTGCTTTTCAGAAGAGTTTAATTTATTACATGTTTATACAATTATGCAATATAAGAAGCACAAGGGGTTTAAAACTGGATGTATACAAGGATGTATATTTCGACCTTTACCTCGATCTTTTTGACTTTTGCAACCTACAGGAGGCATGGAAAATAGTATTGATAAGCCAGCATACATTAATTAGATGCAAATAGCTGACCTCGGTTGTTTCATCACAGAGCAAGGTGGAAAGACAAACAACTAGATTTGCTTCAACAAACAGCTTGCAAATGTTGCATCTAAAACTCTTCTCCATCATTTATGGAAAATAACCCAGTAACATTGCTTCAGACTTCAGAAACCACTCCTGGAGAAGTGCAGATCTGTCAATGTGTGTGCTCAGCAGCACCAGAGCACATGGCTGGCACGGTCAGTAGACCAGCCAGCCTGGGCAGGACTTATCCTTCGAAACCCAGGGAGCAAAGGCCAGAGGGGAGAAGTGCGGGTTGTTGGCGTCCTGTGGAAACCAAACCCCACAGCAGCAGCTGAGGCCGTGAGGACGCTGCGCTGTGGAACAGGACTTGGGGCTGTCCTGGCCTATTTCAGCTCCCTCGCACCCTCCTCCCTCAGATGGGCCGTGTGTGATTTACAGCTCTTTATCAGAGCTCCCCTCTGAAGCCTTAGCAAGCACTCCAGATCAGCCCAAAGATAAAAGGGAAAGAACATATACAAATTTAAAATAAGGGCGGGGGGTGGGGAGGGGGGGTTTTGAAGGCAACAGTCTAAAGACGAAACAGCAGCTGCATTCTTCTGTGGGAAGGCTGGGGAGTCCCGAGGGGGGAAATGGGGCACGGCTCGGGTACCTGTGATCCAGTGGTGCGAGTGGCTCCGGGCAGACCCCGAGGCGAGGCGGGTGCCTGCTGCCGAGCGCTGTCCGGCTGAAGGACGGGATCTGTGGGCTGAGGGGTGGGATCTGCGGGCTGAGGGGTGGGATCTGCGGGCTGAGGGGTGGGATCTGCGGGCTGAGGGGTGGGATCTGCGGGCTGAAGGACAGCGGAGGCCCCGCCGGGCTGAGGGCGGGGATCTCGCGGAGCTGAGGGCAGAGCCCCGCCCGGCCCCTCAGGAGATGCCGCAGCCGCAGCGCCACCCCAGCGCCTCAGGGTGCGGCCACCCTCGGACTCGGGACAGCCCTGAGCCTTCCCCTCAGCCAGGCGGGAAGCGCTTGGAATTGTAGAACCGTCAGAGGTGAAAGAGATCTTGAAGAGCATCAGTTCAATGTCAGCCCAGCACTGACACTGCAAACCCAGACCACTAAACCATTTGCCAGTGTCAGATCCAGAGGTCTCTTTAACATCTCCAGGGATGGCAACTGCACCACCCCTCTGGCCAACCTATTCCCAGGCATGAACACCTGAGCAGTGAAATATTTTTCTAAAGTCTAACCTGAATTTCCTCTCAACGTGAGGCCACTTCCTCTGGCTCTCAGTGCAGGCCCAGCAGAAGAGAGCAGCCCCCCCTCAGTGCACGCTCCTGTCAGGGAGTTGGAGAGAGCGGTGAGGTCCCTCCTGAGCCTCTTCTCCAGACTGAACAAACCAGCTCCCTCAGCTACTCCTCATGGGGCATGTTTTCTAGAGCCTTTGTGAGCCTTGCTGCCCTTCTCTGGACACACTCAGCCCCTCAAAGTCCTTTTTCCCGAGGGGCCCAGAGCTGGCACAGCCCTCGAGCTGTGGCCTCAGCAGTGCCCAGCACAGAGGGGCAGGCACTGCCCTGGTCCCGCTGCCCACACTGCTGCTGATCCAGGCCAGGTGCCATTGGCCTCTTGCCCCCTTGGGCACACTCTGGCTCACACTGAGGCGGCTGGTGACCTGCAGGATGTGGCACTTGGCGTTGTGGAACCTCAATGGCCTTGTCCTTGGCCCATTGATCGAGTCTGTCCAGGTCTCACTGCAGAGCCTTCCCGTCCTCCAGCAGATCCACACTCCCACCCAACTGGGCATTGGCAAATTTACTGAGGGTGCTGTCAATCTCCATCTCCAGATCATCAATAAAGATGTTAACCAGGACCAGCCCCAAAACTGAGCCCTGGAGAACACATTTCAGTGCAGCTCTGTTTGCATACTCTGCAGTTGGAGGCTGCAATGCCCCCACAACGGAAAGAGCTGCCATCCCTTGGCATTGGCCACACACACAGGTGCAGGAAAGAAACCTTTTACTCGGTGAATATGGCTGACAGGACTGAGCTTTCGGGCACACACTCCTTTGCCCTAATGCCCCTGAACTCAAGAGAAGGTATTTCACCTTCCAGCTCTTTGCACCATTGCATCCTCAGACCATCAGAGCTCCACCAGCCTCTCTCATCCTTTTGCACCTTCTCCCCACTCAAGCTGAGGAGCAGCTTTGATAAGAAAAAATGCAGTTCTGCTGCCAAGGAGGTGAGCCAATTTGCAAATGTAACTTACCCTGCCAAAAACAGCTACTGCCTTTTTCTTTCAGAGGCGAGTCATGAGAAGTAATGAAAATGTGTTGCATTTTAAACCAAAAAGGAAAAGAAACGAAAGCACTCACAGAGGATTTGGCAAAGCCAGTAGGTGCCAGTGTGGCTTATCCTGTTGGCTGCTCAGTTATTGCAGCCCTTTGCTACTTTACCATATGTCTTGTTTGGAGATTGTGCTCAGATAATTCAATGATGGGTACAAGAGAAATCTAAAAAATCATAGCTGATCTCAAGATAATACAATTTAGTAAAATTTAAATAGATTGTGAAGTATTTACATCACGGTGATGACAGTTACCACACAGAACAAAAGAAGCCCTTTTAACAAAACTTCAATTATATCCTTGTTCCTCAAGCCCTACTATCCATTTGTTTGGCTGATGTAGGATAATGTAGAAATACTGTTCAATACCTTGTATTGTTTATACTTTCCAACACTTCTGTTGTGTTTTCTAAAAGCTGTGAGTATTTTTTAGTTTGAAAAATAATCTTTTTTTTTGGTAGTAACATTGCAGTTCTGTCTTTTCCTTTTGGTACTCAGCTGAAGAAATAAAGAAAAAAAAAAGAGCAGAAAAAGTTGCTGAGGTGGACAGTAGATCACAAGGAGCAAAGTTACAGAAGACAAGTGCATTACTACTGCCACTGCTTAAGAGCATCTCTCACAAAAAGCAGACTGGCTACACTGTCCCAACTCCATCATTTCAACTCTCCATGTTTTGTTTCTTACTTTGCAAAGCTAAGCTGAGCCATTTGTACCTAATATGAATAACAACTAGTAATACACACTTACAGTTCTCTTGTATTACTGCAACAGCACTAGGCACCCTTAGAATTTTTTAGGGCAATTGCAATGCTGTCCCTGAATTTAAACCGGTTCAAGATATTATTTGTAGCTTATTCTTGAAGGTAATTTGTAGCAAAAGTCAAAAAATTATTGCAGCTGGTCAGTGACTGGACTGTTATGTGTATGGGATACACAGGATGATTTAAGTGCTGCTTCATTCTGTGTGACTCCAGGCTTTGAAAAGAGTAATCCCACTTGGCATTTGGACTCCATTTGGTCTCAGGAATTATGGATCCAGAGTAACTTGTTAGAAGCTTGTGAAAAAATGTCTCTGAAGTTTGCAGCAGAGCTGAAGTGTACAGAAGGATGAGAATTCAATGAATCATTCAATGAATACTTAGAAAAAGTTTGAAAAGCATATCCAGTTATCCTACTGGCTATGTCCCATGGCTATCCACTGTTACAGTACAGTGCACAATGTCACCAGGAAAATTGTGAATGTCATCTTCAGACCAATCTATTCACACTTTTTTTTTATCAGAGTTACTTTCTACAAATTACCAAGCTGTTTTGCCTTTTTGAGGCTCTTGTTATTTTTGTGTGAAGTATTTCCATGTATAATACAGGTGGCTCCTGTGTCTTGGTTTGGAAAGACAGGTGTTTGCTAAGGAAGGCAGGAGCCTTTCTTGAAATGGAAAAATGTAAACCCCTTCCTTCTGAATTGTTATAAATTTGAAATTAAGGGAGGCTCTCAGGTAAAAATATGGGAGCAGGAATAACAGTTCTTTATTAGGGAAGTGTCAGTGATGGAGAGAGATGGGGAGACTGACTCGGTGATCAGAATCTGATTTTATTGTGGGATACAAGCACTTATATACTATTTTCGGGAGACTAGTAATGTGCACTACAGTGATTAGGTTAAAATCACATACACAAACTTATGCATAAAACAACATCCCTTGCTTGCAGAGTTTAATGGGATTTTCTTTTTCCAGCAAACCCGTCTGATTTTTTTCCAGCAAACCCTTCTTGCAATCTAGGTCTAATTTTCAAAGTCCTGTTTGTTTTGCCAAGGCATCCTGGTATCAAATCTCTTCTGTTAACCAGGTCCAAAGTTCATCATCTGTCTTCTGTCCTCCAACATTCCAACATCTTAACACCTGAATTATATTACTGACTGATGGGAATGGTTTAGATTGTAACCTCTGTCATCAATGTACAGCTCAGATTCTTAAGGAAGCATCCTGAAGGAGATGATGCCTATTTGGAAAACGTGCGGGTTCCCAGGAGGGGGCACCCCTGATCCAGGGCATCGAGGCGCTGCCTGCAATCGTCCATAACCACCCCTAAGGAGCCTCCAGGGCTTCACCCTCCATGAGCTGCAGCAGACGTGTCAGGAAAGGTGACAAGAGCCCGTGGAATGGTCCTTGTTGCAGGCAGATTAGCCACTTGTAGCTCTTCAAAACTCCCTCCTGTAAAAAACTGAAAAAACTTTACCCGTTCCTAAATGTGAAAAACACGTTCACCCTCCTGTGAAAATGTAAAAAGTTTAATAAAGGACAATGGGAGACCAGGACCATGGAGCAAAGGTTATTATGGCCGGGTGCATCTTGGCACTCAGCCAGGAGCACCCTGTTCCCTTTGGGGATCCCCTGAAATACCTTTTCCCTTTCATCAGCCTGTTGCATATTCATAGACCCTCATGCATATCCATAAACTAGTTTACATATTCCAGGAACTCTTCTACCTGGCCCCTCCTTGGGTCTGCCTTTTCAGAGCATGTGTGTTTCTTGGCTGTGGTTTTGGCTCCTTCTCTTTATCACCTCCAGGTTTTTGGGCCTTGGTCCACTCTGCCTTCAGACAGGGAGAGCTGATAGTTGGCAGATCTGTACAGGTGTCCTCATCCTGTGTGCATTGGATGTTATCCCATCCCAGCAGGCATTTAACACAAGCAGCTATTTCTCTGAGCTTAATTAACAACAGAAATAAAACCCATATATTTGTACCAAAGTTGCTTTAACATCACACATATAAAATCCATTTTAATATCTGTGAAAAGCCACTATTAGAAGATGTATCCATAACATTGCTCATATCTTTCCTTACCCTTTTGTTCCCAAGCGTGCAGCAAGGAGTGAAAACTGCCAGCATGGCACGGGGTTGCTGCCATCTCTCCATCACCCCGTGTCCCTCTCCTGTAAGAGCCTGAATGAGAGATGAGGGACTCCAGGCATTTCTTCAAAATGCAGTTTATTGTATCCTGGATGTTACAGCAGTCCAGGGTTGTGCGTGGCAGAGCCTGTGCCTACAGCTGCAGGCAGGCCTGGAGACCCTTTAGCTTTGGTTACAGTGCATTATATACTCTGCTTTGCTGAGCATCTTAACACAGAATAACCAATCTTTACCTTTACTTTTACCTATAGCCTATCATAACGCCTGTAATTACCATATTCATGTTACTATTCTCCAATCACTCAAAGTTATTACGTTACAGTTTTAGCTAGAAGTTGTTTTTCAGTTTTCCTGCAGTGGAAAATTCTGAGACCTTTTTTCTACTTGCAATATTGGCAGTCTTGTTTACCTGTGGAATCTTTTTGGTTGGTAAAAACATCTTCTTGTTTGAGGTGGGTTTATCCTTTGCTCTAAGCCATAAAAACCACTTGTAAGTAGCACAGCCTTTGCCTTAGTTACCCAGTAAGACTGGCTCAACAATTCTTTTCTTCTATATCAAAACTTGCTTTCATTTCTATTCCTTCTTCAGATTCTGCATTCAAAAATCTTTCTGTCATGCACACATATCTGTTAAAGATTCTTGTCGAACTTTCATCCTTCCCAACACTCTGTGCCACCCTGTCTCTCTTTTCCTGAGGGCAGAACAAGGGACAGAATCCATCCAGAGGTGACACGGGAGCGCTGCCGTCCTCTCTCCGTCCTGTGTCCTCCTTTCCCCCCCATCTTTCCATGTTCCCCTTCCCTGCCTGTCACTGCTTAGTCAGAAATGACACGGATAAATGAGTGACACACTCCATGCATCTTCAGAAGGCCAATAATCATCTTTATTAGGAGACGGATTTTTTTGTACTCGATCCCAATACAGGTGGACCTGATTGGTTATTTTACATTTCACATGATTGGCTAATTAAGAAAACCCCTTGGGGTAAACAATCCGTGAGGAAAACAATTGTCACAAACACCACCTGCGAGGTTGTTCAGGATTCTTCATCTCCAGCTCCCTAATGTTTCCCAGACGGATCCATGGGAAATCTGACCTGGATTGTGTATCCACACCTACCCGGGAAGGTGACGGCCGCGCCGTCCCGGGCCCTCCCTCTAGAAATGGCGCTTACCACGCTGTTTAAGGTTCCCTTTTTTCCTGCCCAAGTCTTTCTTTTCCCATCCCAAACTTCCCCTTCCCCCCTGCTGTTGGAACCCAGGGCACAAGGAATGTCTCCCTGAGAAGTCCTGATCCCCAGGAGATCACTGCTTTTAACTTTTGTCCATGGAGAAAGCTTCCAAGATGGAGGATTTTGGGTGTTGTCTAATCTCCTCCTTGTTCTTCATCTCCTCCATTTTCTGCTGTGTTGGGAGCACAGGGTGATTGGTTGAAAAAGCTGCAATGCAGACACTGAGTGGCAGACAAAGAATTAGTTACTGGTAGAAAGGTAGAAATAAAATGTGTTCCAAGAGTTAATTGGACAAAATAATTTTAAAAGACCTTGAACCTGTGTGTTTTGTGACTTTTGGTGCCTTCTCTTTGTATGCTAAGTCTGGTGTGCAGACGGCGTGCTGAACTTTTGGTAAGAGAAAAATAAACAACAACCTGAAGACCAAAAAAACCAAAGGTCCCGTTCATTTCTCAATCCTGGCACAGAACTTTTTAGGGGTGTCCCTATCAGGGGATCCTCAGGGGGGGTTCACACCTCCCTCCCTCCCCTGGTTCCTGCCCCGCTGCTCAGCCCCACTCCAAGCCCTGCACCCTCGCTGCTTCACAAAAGGACCCAAAATTAACCCCAAATCCACCCAAAATTACCTCAGAACCCATCCTGAGGGGCTCTGGGGGGATTTTGGCTGGGTTTGAATCCTACACCAAATCTGGTGTCCGGGAGTTACCAAAACCACCCAAAATTGACCCAGAATTGACCCAAAATTACCTGAAATTCCCAAAACTACCTCCAAATCCATCCTGATGGAGTTTGGGGGAGATATGGAGGGATTTTAGGGGAATTTTAGGGGGAATTTTTAGTAGGTTTGAATCCTACACCCACTTTGGATTCCACAAGGTACCAAAACCCCCCCAAATCCACCCCAAATTACCTGAAATTATCCAAATTCATCCTAAGGGGGTTGGGGGGGGGGAGTTGAGGGAATTTCGGGGTTCTGGGGGGGGTTTTATGGGGGTTTTTTGGCAGTCATCATCATCCAAAACAAAACACCCCATGCCAAAGCCATGACCAAACCCTAAGGACTGTGCCCCTCGTGAAGAGGAGATCAAAGAACTGCTCCCCTTCTGGGGGGAAGATCAAAAGCCAGAGGAGACTAAAATACTAACTCATTAGGTTAAAACGTATTCATTTAATCAAGTATGATCATTTCTGTTCCTTTATCCTTTGTGATTAAGTCCTGAATGCTTTTCTATTCCTCATTAATTTAGCTGAATAATATTCATTTTGGTTTTGTAAACTATTAAGTCATATTCCTGATGTTATATATGGGGTCCCATATGTCTAATTTAATAAACCACAAACCTAAAATTTAGCAGCAGTTTTAACTGAGATAAAATAATACAATCAAATAGAATCCAGTAGTTACAAAAGGAAATTTGGCAGTGGTTTGGATAAAGCATAACCAAAACTGCTCAATCAGGGTACAGGGAGGGCTTCCCACCCTGCCTGATGTGCAAAAGGCAAAAGGATCCAAACATAACTTCTGTACTGTGTGCTAATACATATTCATCAATGTTTTCCTGTAAATCTCCTCCTGTTTCTGATTCTTGAAATCTACATCACCACACTCACAGCGCATGGTCCTGCTGTGGCTAAGGGGGCTTCTGGCTCTCTGGGGCTCTTCCTGGAGGAAGGCCAACAGTCTTCCTCACTGTCCTCTGAACAACCTGACAGGCTGTGCATGTGCCCCAAGTCCTGTGTTGTGTAAGTAAGCACTATGCTCCAATTAAGCCTTATTATTTTATAGATAAGAACACTGTTTTAGACTCCCTGTCTGGAATTATCCCAATGTTATTCATGTCATGGCCGATCCTGTCCTGGGAGTTGTCTTAACTTCGTCTTGATGCCAATTCTGACTTGGGAGTCTTCCTAACTTTTGTTCATCAAGGCCAATTCCAATCTCCTGTATCCTGTTTCCTACATGTATCATCTACAAAGAAACCCATTTGCTTCATAGCATTAATAACATATACCTTTCCAATTTTCTTCCCAAAATATTGATATAATTACAATTTTGTTAGCACAAACCACATCCATTTATCACAATTTCCCCCATCTTCTCTTTGGATAATATTAATTCATGCTTTTTATTAAAGACTGAATTTTGGTATCTTCTACATCCCACAAATCCAGGTTTTCACACTCCCACATTTTTCTTTTTGATCAAATTTGATACATGATATTTTACCTATGCAGGAAATAAAACATGGTATAGACCACAATAGAGTCCAGCTGGTATAAACCACCAGATTTTGTTAGCACGAAACACATCCATTTATCACAACAGGCCAAAAGCTTGGAAAAGGATGAAAGAAACGCTCCGATGATGACGATAACAAACAAAAACCAAAATAATTTATCTTTGACAGCAAATGAACACGGGCTGCCCTCCAGCCCCCTGAGCCTGGCAGGCCGAGCGGTGCCGTTCCCATGGCATGAGGTGCTGGCAGCCTGTGGAGAGAAACCAGAGAGCCACGGTCAGTCGCAGCAGGCTCCTGTCCCCCTGTCCTGCCATGACCTGTGCCCGGGCCAGGCTGCTGGCTGTGCTCAGAGCCCAAACCTCCAGTCCTAGTCTCTGTTTTTAGAGAAGGGCAACGTGGCAGGCACCGTTCCACCTCCTCCGCTTAATCACGGCACAGCAACTCCTCAGCAGCTGCAAGAGCGGGATGCCCGTGTGCCCGCTGCCGCCTGCCCGGAGCCCTTCTGCCAGCCGAGCTATGGAGCTGGGTGCCCACCTCTGGAGAGCTGCTGCCAGGAGAGGAGCCGATCACGCACCAGGTCCTCGTCCTTCTGGAAGGGGCTGTCCCTGCAGACCATGGCCCCTGGGGTAGTGCTGCCACTGGACGTGCTCCACAGACGCTGCAGGCACTTCCCCATCCGGTCCGGGCACCAGGTGTAATCCTCCAGGGAAAAAGAGAGAACAATTGCATGGAAGTCAATTCAAAACAAGACCTGGAAACAAGAAAAAGCACAAAGCCTGTCACTGTTTCACAGGCCTGAGGAGGGTCTGACCACTCCATGAGAGAATTAAACCTGCCCACAGGTGGGGAAAATCCCCACCTTTCCCACATGTAAACGCGCCCCCTTCCTCAAGGGCCTGCAAAGCAGACCAGCTGGGGCACGGCTCCGGAACCCATCCCCCATCCACATGGATGGATGCTTTTGTCAGGCTGGCTGCCCCCGCCTCACCCCCTGCCAGGCTGGCTGGCAGAAGCTGTCAGCAAGGCCAGCAGCCGGCTCCCCTTCCACAACATCTGTCCCCTGTCCCGCCAAGAAGCAGCTTGGCGGCCAGCATAAAAATTAATATTCCCCAGTGCCACCGAGCGGGGAACCTCTGGCACAGGGCCAGGCCGAGCCCTGCCCTGCCTGGAAGCACCAGCATCCCCCCACCCCTGCGCCGGCTGGGGACTCATCTTGATTTCATCGGGGCGCAGAGCGTGTCCTCCAGGTAGGGGCCGCAGCCAACGCCCATCGGCTCTGCCCTGCCAGCGGCCAGCTCCAGGATGGTGTTCCCAGCTCCATGTTGTGCTCCAGAAGAACACGCCAGCTGTGCCTCAACTTGCAGCGACATCACGATCCCACTGAGCTGCAGGGGGATGTTTCTGCTGTCCCAGTCCGTGGCACCTTCACTGCACTGCCACCACTTCTCCAATAGGACGGGGAGCTTGGAGCCGCTCCCTCCACAGCTCGCCGGGGACCAGCGGAAGCATCTCCTCGGCTGTGCTCTCTCCTCCGCACCACAGCCGCAGGGAAACGCTCTGGGCTTTTCTTCCAGCGCCACGAGACGTGTTCCACTGCTACTTGCTGGGTTCCTGGATCTACTGTGCACAGGGATGCAGCTCTGCTATCTCCTGGGCCAGGCAGGGCTCCTGCAGCCAAAAATGCTCGAAAAGCTCCTCCAGAGATGGTCTGTCTGTGGGGTCCTTGCATAAACACCACCTGATGAGGTGCTGGCACTCTGTGGAGAGAAACCAGAAATCGCCGCTCAGCGGGACAAAGCTCCTGTCCATGCTCTCCCACATTCCACAGTGCTCAGGCCACACCAGGAGTGCTCAGAGCTGCAGCCAAAAGCTTCCCATAGATCCTCTCTTGCAGAGGACACCAGCACAGAGGCACAGGTGCCACCTCCTCCAGCTAAGCCCAGGAGATCCACCTCCTCACCAGCTGCAAGAGCAGGACGCTTCTGTGCCAGCTGCCCCTCCCAACCCCGTTCTCCCCCTCGTGCCTTGAAGGCGTATCCCCACCTTGAGACACTCGGGCGGGGAAGCAGAGCTGGCCCGGACGATGTCCTCCTTGGTGTGGAAAGGAAGGTGCCCACAGACCAGCTCATAGAGCAGGATGCCCAAGGACCAGATGGTGGCTGGCTGGCCATGGTAGCAGCCAAAGAGGATCCACTCCGGTGGGCTGTACTCCAGCGTTCCTATGGGACACGGGCACAGCTCATCAGGCATATCCTGCTCCCTCCCTCCCTCCTTCCCTCCCTCCCAGCCAGCCCCTGCCTTGCCAAAAAGCAACTTGGCTGCAGCTGGCTGAAGAAGGATCCCTCTCCCGCCCTCCCTTCCTCCCTCTTCCCCCTATTCCAGCAAAGGGGGGAACCTCTGCTGCCTGGCTGGGCCCCGGCTTTGGGCTCACCTGACATCCAGGTGTAGAATGTGTCCTGCAGGATCGTGCTGCACCTGAAGTCAATGAGCTTCGCCTCACCTGTGGCCAGGTCGACGAGGACATTCTCAGTGCAGAGAAACACGTTCATCCTCCTTTGAAAATGTAAAAAGTTTAATAAAAGCCAGTGGGAGATCAGGACCATGGAGCAAAGGTTATTACGGCCGGGTGCATCTTGGCACTCAGCCAGGAGCACCCTGTTCCCTTCGGGGATCCCCTGAAATACCTTTCTCCTTACACCAGCCTGTTGCATATTCATAGACCCTCATGCATATCCATAAACTTGTTTACATTTTCCAGGAACTCTTCTACCTGGCCCCTCCTTGGGTCTGCCTTTTCAGAGCATGTGTGGTTTTTTGGCTGTGGTTTTGGCTCCTTCTCTTTATCACCTCCAGTTTTTGGGCCTTGGTCCACTCTGCTTTCAGATGGGGAGTGCTGATAGTTGGCAGATCTGTGCAGGTGTCCTCATCCTGTGTGCATTGGATGTTCTCCCATCCCAGCAGGCATTTAACACAAGCAGCTATTTCTCTAAGCTTAATTAACAATGGAAATAAAAACTATATCTTTATAACAAAGTTAGTTTAAAAAATGGTCCCAGCCCGTATTTGATCCCATACAAGTTGATCCCAGTCTGTGTGGTCCTGATCCATATGGTCCCACTCCCTAGAATCCCAGTCCATAGGATCCCAGTCAAGGTGATCCCAGTCCGTATAATCTCAGTCCAGTATATCCCAGTCTGTGTGGTCCCAATCCATAGGAGCCCAGCCCATATGGTCCCAGTCCATATTTGATCCCACTCCAGGCTATCCCGGTCTGGAGGGTTCTGATCCCCAGGATCCCTGTCCATGTGATCCCCGTCCATGTGATCCCAGCCCATATTTGATCCCAGTCCAGTTTATCCCAGTCTGTGTAGTCCTGATCCATATGGTCCCACTCTGTGCAGTCCCTGTTCATAGGATCCTAGTCCATATTTGATCCCAGCCCATATTTGATCCCAGTCCATATTTGATCCCAGTCTGTGTGGTCCTGCACACACTCCCAGAGTCTGGAATTCCAGTTCCAAGCCAGGAAACAATGTTCCTGCCCTAGAATTTCCTTCCTATCATCTCAAAAAATTAGAATGAAATTATAAATAAAGAAATAATAAATAAAATGAAATAATAATGATGAAAATGAAATATAGTAATTTCAACTCTTACTTACGATATTCCAATAATGATTCAACCCAAAACAGCAAAACCTATTACTATAACATTACCAATAAATTTATATAAACAAATTATATACCAAGAAATAACTTTTGAAAGTTTTAACTCAATGGCTAATATACTTCAGATAAAAAATATCTAAAAAAACTAACATGCAATCTAACACACCTTAGTTAAACAATTCATATTACAAATATACTAAACACAAAATCAAACACCACTATAATTTCTCACACATTTTAACCAAACAATTAAACTTTAATAACATCCTTAAGTACTCTTAAAAAATTAAAATTATTTTTAAAAAATTGTGTGTGGGTGGTTTTATTTGGATATTGGTTTTTGGGTTGTTTGGGTTAGATGATTTAGAAAAATGTTTGGGTTAGATGATTTAGAAAAATGGGATTTTTACAGGAATTTAATCAGCTGAGAAGGTATCACTGCAAACAGAACTGACTGAAAATGAACAGGACAGAAATCAGTAACTCTGAAAGTTTTATTTGCTATCAAATACATCCCACCCAGCCAGCCCCACACAATCCCCATCCCATTGCTCCAAACTGGGATCCCACTTCTCCCAATCTCCTCCCAACTCCATCTCAGCCTGGGAGCTGTGGCATGGAGCGAATTTGGCCTGGGACTGAGTTTTTTTGAGGAGGGAACAAGAAATTTGAGGTGGAATTGAGCCATTTTGGGTAAAAATACAGTTCTTTTCAGTGGGATTTGAGGCAACAGATCGATCCCTCTTGGCTTTTGGAGTACAGAGAGATGGAGAAGAGAAAAAAATTAAGGCCAAACACATGGATAAGCAGCCAGGTGTGTTCCCAAAATGGATCACAGGGAATGTGGGTGAC
Organism: Haemorhous mexicanus; assembly: GCF_027477595.1. NCBI lineage: Eukaryota > Metazoa > Chordata > Aves > Passeriformes > Fringillidae > Haemorhous > Haemorhous mexicanus. The sequence goes on along the minus strand of NC_082356.1, from coordinate 5,128,032 downwards.
CAGGGCTGTGCCCAAAGTGGCTCCTCCAGTGGGGGATGGAGCTGGAGCAGCGCACGAAGCTCTTCCTGCACTCGGGGCACTCGCAGGGCTTCCCTTACCGGTGCCTCCGTTGGTGTTTGGTCAAGGTAGAGCTCTGTGAGAAGTTCTTCCCACACTGGGGACACTCGTAGGGCCTCTCCCCAGTGTGGATGTGCCGGTGGGTGATGAGGGTGGAGTTGCACTTGAATCCCTTCCCACAGTCAGGGCAGAGGAAGGGCCTCTCCTCTGTGTGAATCTGATAGTGCAGGATGAGACTGGAGCTGATCCGAAACCTCTTCCCACACTCGGAACACTCGTAGGATCCTAGGATCCCCGCAGCTCCGGCCCCTGCCCAGCCGCTCTGTCGGCAGCACAAAGGCTTCAGAAGGACCACCAAAGGCCAAGGGCCTTCTGACCATTTTCCCTGCTACACTGCATGTCTGGGCAGCTGGCTGAGCCCAGGCACCCTTTTCCCCCTCTTCCCCTATGACCTGCAGACCCTGGGCAGCAAAAGAAAACTCCTGGGAGTCTGTGTATTATAACACATTCTATATTCATAGACTAAAGAAAAAAAACAAAAAGAAGAACAATCCTAAAGAAATAGAGAATTCCCGCTGGCTCAGGTGGCCCCAGCAGACAGAGCCTCTGGGCTCAGCTCTCTGCAGAGCTCCAGCAGCGCAGCCAGTCGAGCCCCGACAGACGAGGCCGTGTCCTCCATGCCCTGCGGAATTGATCTTGCAGCCTCTGGAAGAGGGTATATCGCTCACTCTGCAGTGCCCAGAGGACATACAATGTTTGAAGTGCCATGTCTGACACGGCACTGCTGATGTCCTCTGTCAGGTGTTCAAGGGCTGAAAGAGAGAGCAACAGAGCCATGGTCAGATCCCAGATTGGCAGAGACCCGAGGAGAGCCCCCTGCCAGGGCCATCCCAGCCGGCTCTAGGCATGGCCAGGAGGGAGCAGGGACCAACAGGACCAGCCCGAAGCTGCTGGCCACGAATCCCCCACGTGGTCCTGAAATCTCAGTGTGCTCTGCCCACGCTGCCCCTCGTCCGCACAGGGAGCAGAGCCCTCTGCAGCCGGGGCAGGGCTTGCAGCTGCCCCCACCAGCCCCCACTGCCAGCCCGCTGCCCTCACTCACCAGTGCAGATGAGCTGGAGCTCTTCCTTCTTCCCCCTCAGGTACTGCCCAGCCATCCCTGTGAACACAGAGCCTGTCACAGCCCCAGCGGCACAGCTCCCTGCCGGCGGCACTGCCGGTGCTGTGGCCACACGGCCTGCTGGCCCGGCAGGGCTCAGCCCGGGCCCTGGCTGCACGCGGCCGCCACAGGGCACGGCTGCCAGAGGGCGGCAGCAGCGCCGAGGCCAGCCGGGGCTCCACGGAGCCGGGCCCAGCCGGCACTGCCGGGGCAGCAGGCGGGGCTGGGGCCGAGCTGGAGCGGGCCGGGGAGGGAGCCCGGGCTCGTGGCTCACCCATGAACCTGATGGCCGCCTCTCGCAGGGGCTCCTGTGGGCTCTGCAGGTAGCGCAAGGCCCGGCGCAGGTGCTCGGCCGCTCCGCTCCTGTCCTCTGCCAGCTGGAGAGAGCGGCGGGAGGGAAGGAAGGGTTGGCGCGGGCTCAGCCCCTCGGCCGGGCGCTGCCTGCGCCCAGCGCCGGCCTCCCCTGCCCGCACAGCCCTGAGGCGCGGCCAGCAGCCGCTGGCGCTGGGCTCCCGAGGGGAGGGGGCAGAGGGCCGGCTGCTGCCCGGGGAGCCGCGGTGCCGGCCCGCCCCGCAGCTCCGCCGGGCCGAGGCTCCACGGGCACCCGGCTCGGGCCCACGGGAGCCTGGAGAAGAGCCTGCGCGGCCTCGGCGTGCAGCAGCGGCCAGGGGCACAGCTGCCCGCCCCGCACTCTCAGCACCGCCCTTGGGAGCCTTCTCCAGGCTGAGGCCAGGGATTCTTGGCAGTCCTTACCAGGCTCTCGCCAAACCTCCATGTCTGATCCGCCTGTAGCACTTGATCGAGATCCCTCCTCTTCAGGAATCTGGCTGAAGAATGCAGCATTTCCCGGGAGGCCTGGGGAGCAGCAGAGATGTGGAGATGGCCCCACAGGCCAGGGCACAGGAGCATCCCAGTGCCACAGCCTGGAGGAGTCTGCAGCCCGCAAAGTGCCAGGGCAGAAGGCAGCCCAGCCCCCTCCCGTGGGGACAGCAGCCAGCCACAAGTCCTCACCTCAGCTACAAGCTGATTCTCATCATGGCAGTGGAAGTAGAGTGGGAGCAGGCTCTGGCGCACGTGTGACTTCAGGGCTTTTCTTCCCTCTGGCGTTAATAAGTCCAGCATCTCTTGAAAGACACACATGGAGCTCAGCTGCACCTGGCTATCATCCTGTATGAAAGCAAGGGCAAAAGACCTCAGCATCAGCTGCTTCAGACCCCCCAGGGCACAGGGCTGCATCTCCACAGGGCACCGAGTGTCCGGGCAGCAGCCAGTGGCTGTGGGCACAGAGCCTTACGCAGTCAAAGAGTGGCAGGAGTGCCTCAGCCAGCTGCAGGGCGATGGGGGTGGGTATTTGGGCACCATTATCCAGGAGCAAATATCTGAGTAGAAGAATGGTCATCCTGACCATGTCACTATCATTTTCCTCCAGGAGCTCCACAAGACTTTCAGTCAGGCTCCCCATTTTTTCAGCCTGCATGGAACACAAGTTTGTGAAACACCACCCTGCTGCTGCTGGGCCCAGATGCCAAAGGCCTTTCCCAAAGCACTCGGGCAGCTGAAGCAGGAGGCAGGAGAGCTGGGAGCAGCTGCCCCAGCACCCAAAGCACAGGCAAGGCCAAGCGACTGCGTTGCCCAGCCCCACGCTGCCTGCACGGCTTCAGCCACTGTCCCCTCCTCACCATCAAGGGATTCTTGCCCAGCACTACGAGGCCTCTGAGGGCCAAGTAACGCCTCGCCCTGTGCTCGCTCTGCAGGTTCTCTGACATGATCTCCAGAACACTGTCACTGCATTCCCTCAAGTCCAGGCACTCGAGGACCTGAAAGGCACAGGGCAGTGACAGGGGACCCGGCCAGCAGGAGCCCGGAACCGCACAGGGCTGGGCCCAGGCAGCAGCACAGGGCATGGGCACTGTCCTGGCAGCTGTGGCTACGAGAGGGCAGAGAGCTGGGAGGCAGCTCAGCAAGGCAGTGCTGGCCTTGAGGCTCACCTCCACAAGGAATGCCAGGGCAGGGAAATCCCAGTATGGCATTTCTTTGCCGAGCATGCTGAGCAGGTAGAATGCAATCTCGGAACAAAAGTGTATGTCTGATTGGCAAATTTCTCTGACAAGAGGAAAAAGGAAACAAGACCCTGAGCCAGTGGGCAAACCTCTGCCAGGAGTGACTCACAGAGTTGAAATCTTTCCCCACCAGCCTTCCAGCAAGGAGCCCTGGGCCATGTGGGAGTTGGTTGCTCATGGGCACCCTCCTCTCCCTGCCTTTCCCAGTGTGCTTGGCCATTCCTCAGTGACAGGGCCCTGTAGCCCACGACCACGGGGATTGTGTGGAGCACCTGGGCACAGAGCACAAATGTCAGAGGCAGTGGGGAGAAGGGGTCTCACCTGCCCAGCAGAGCCACAGCAAAGTGGTGGGTGTCAACAGAGAGCAGCGTGTCCCAGCCACGCCTGCGTTCCATTGCCACCACCACATCCTCACACCGCAGAAGGCAGAGCAGGGACTTCAGGGTCTGCACTGCAAACCTGTGTGCACAGCAAAGCCCAGGTCACACTGGCAGTACTGGCTCCTTCACAGGCCACGTGGCAGGAAAACAGGATGGAGCACCTGTTTGGGCTGGTGGCAAGGCCGTGCTCTTCCTGGCATTGCTTCCAGAAGTTAATGACCTCCTCTGGCATATCCAGAGTGCTGAAGAACACTTGGAAGAGCAGATGCACAAAGAGGCGGGGGAAATACACCTTCAATATACGTGGGATACAGGGCACCTGGAGGATCTTCCACATCACCACAGTTGCCTGCAAAGAACAAAGACCCCCGAGACAGTGCTCAGTGCTGAGGTGTCCGTGTGGCAGGGCCCGAGCTTGGCAGGGAGAGGCCCAGAGAGACACAGGGGGAGCACGGGGCCTGGCGGGCCTGAAGCTGCCCCTGGGCCAGGTTTGAGGCCAGCGCCTGAGGCAGGGAGATGCAGTGGGGGAAGGGGGATGGAGAGCAAAGGCCAGTGTCAGAAACTCACAGCCAGGGCAAAGACACCCGTTTCGTCCCCATCGGAGGTGCACGTGCTGTGCTCTGGCCAGCTCCCCAGCACATCCAGGAGTGTCAGCTGCACCAGCTCCACAGTCCTGGCTGAGCCCATGATGGTCTTCCACATGGCCATGGCAGCTCTGTGGGGTTAGAGCTCCGTCTCAGGTAGTCTCAGACAGAGCACCGAGGGGGAGCTGAGCTGGCTGCCAGTTCTGCCTCTGCCCACTGCCCCTCGCCAGCAGAACCCAGGCAGCCCAGCCCGTTGGGGACAGAGCTCTGAGGGGCAGGGAGGGAGCATGGCAGCAGGCTCAGGGGCTGACATGCCAGGGCTGGGAAAGGGAGCAGCCAGAGGGCCCTGGAACTCTCTGTTGGTCAGACACCTGGGACAGGCTGTACAGGGTGATGGGCTGGGGAGCCCTGAGCCCTCTGGGCAGGTGGGCCCCATACCTGTCACAGGACGGGGCCAGACGCAGGAGCGTCACCACTGCGTCATCTGGCTGTGCTTCTGTGAGATCCAGCAGAGGCTTGTCCAGCCTGTGCACGTCAGAATCATTGGCCATGAGCCACTGGTGGATGTACCTCACCATGGCAGGCACCTGGAGAAGGCCAAGGGAGACTTGGAAAGCTGCCAGAAGGAGGAATGTCCCCCAGTGTCCCCAGAGAAGTGCTTCCCTTGCCACCACACTGCCATGTGGCCTCAAAGGCTCACAGCAACCAGCATGAATGGCTTGGGAGGCCAAGCAATTTTTGGGAGAATCAAACCCAGCCCACAGGCTGCTTACTTGCGTTGGATTGTAAAAATCTTCCTCTACAAGCATACACAGCAGGGCAGCACTGGTCTTAGTCTGGAAAATGGGTGAGTATGGTCTGAGCCCAGTGCCCATGGCGATGGTCTCTTCCTCCTTCATTCTCTTCATGAATTGGCAGATGAACTGTAGGAGAAGGGCAGGAAGGCAGGGATGTTTCATGGAATGCTTCACACACGGTGCTCGGCTGAGCAGGGACAGCAGGCCCAGCACAGGTGGGGATGGCGGCAGGTACCTGAGCTGTGCTGCGGAAGCGGCCACGGCTGGATACCTGCTCTCGTGTGCACTCCACGGCTGCATCTGGCAAAGAGTGAGCGCAGACAGAGCTGAGGGGCTGCGGGAGAGGCCGAAGAATACAGCCCAGCCCTGCTCTCCCCAGGCAGGGAGAGCCCTAGGAAGTCCCAGGAGGATGGAGCACGGCCACTGCGGGGTGTTTGCCTGGCCCCTCTTCTGTCCTGTCCGTAGGCATGTCCCCAGGGGACGGCATGGCATGGTATGGCATGGCATGGCATGGCATCGGGTCAAGCCAGCTGCAGGCACCAGTCCTGCAGCTCAGCTCTGCCACTCACCCTCCTGCGGTGGCTGGAACGGCACCACCTCTTCAGTCTCCTGTGCTGGGGCAGCTTCAGGGCCTTCTTCCTCCTCCTCCTCCTCCTCCACCCAGGCTAGCTTGGGCACTCTCGGGGGTCTCTTCTCCATGTCTCTGACTGGATTTGTTGGTATTTGCAGGAGAGATGCCTTGGAAAATCTCCAAGTCACCCAGTCCTGCAGTCGTGCCTGGAAGGCACCTTCAAGAAAGAAGCCACAGGAAGGCTAAAGAACTGCAAGTCCTGCACTCGGTCCCAAGGGCTCCTGCCACAAGGACAGGAGACTCCTGTCAAGGATTGTGGTCTGGCCTCGAGGGCACTGGCAGCAGGGATGGGAGATGCCTCCGGGGCACCAAATCCCACGCTCTGCCCTCAAGGGCACCTGCAGAAGAGAAGGCTCAGGGAGACCACGGGTCGGCAAGTCCTGTGGTCTGGTCTCGAGCTCAGCTGCAGGAATAACGCCTTGGAAAGGCTCCGGTTTGGACAGGAACGAGCGCGCTGTGTGGGGGCTCCTCACGGCACCGCTCTGTCCTGTCCTGTCCTGTTGTGTGCTCCGAGCACTGTGGTGTGCTCTTGTCACTGCCAGCTCCTATGTCACCACGTGTCACAAAGGGCCCTTGGACACCCATTCTATGCCACAGTGCCCACGCTGCTCCGTGTCACAAAGGGCCCCTGCCCACACTGCCCCTTGCCCTGGGGCCGCCCCCAGCCCACCCAAAGTGGCCCAGGTTGAAGGAATCTCTCACCCCAGATGTCTAAGACAGCCCAACAGGGTCTTTAGGAACAGCTCAAACCATCAGCAAACGCTGCCTTGCTCTGTGGGCTCAGGGCAGCAGAAGTAACCCCAAGGGCTCTGCTGGGCAGGGCACAGGGCCTTCCACAGAAGCTGGCTCGGCCTCCTTGGGACACATCCTGGCCAGTGGCCATCCTAAACCCACGGGTGTGACACGGACATGGAACGTGGGGGCCAGGGTATGAATGCTGCTTTGACCCTTGCGGCCTGGGAGCGCTGACATCAGCAGGTGTGGCAGAGTCCCTGCCCAAGCAGACCTACCACCCTCCGAGCCCTGACAGCGCTGGTGCCCATCTCCTGTCCCAGAGACCTGTGCCCCCGGGGGGCTTCTGTGCCAGAGGGAGCCAAAGCCCACAGGCACTGGGGACTGTGCTCCTTCCTGCAGGAGCTGTTGGCAGGAGCACCTGGAGACACTGCTGGCAACACTTGGTCTCGGTCAGAAGCTCTCACTCCATGCTGAAATGATTTTCTCATTGAAGTCATTTCCTTCAGCACAAAAACACCTTAGTGGCAAAGGCACAGAAGAATCTGGCATTTAGGAATCCTCACTTCAGAAAAGCATTACTTCCCGTTGCTGAACTCAAGTAGTTCCAAAAAGTTGCAAACTTCCCAACTTCATTGGGATGGCCTGAGAACGTGACGAGTTGGAATTTTGCTTCCTGTCTCAAAGCAGCAACTCATTTGCCTTAACATCATTCACTGAGAGTCACTTAAAATTACACTGTACAGAGGTAAAAAAAGGGCCATTCTTTTTTTTGCATATGGTTTTCTATGAAGAGATGATATTATCCTAATTCTCTTAAAGAATAAAAGCTCTCAAGAAATTAAAGTCCACTCAGTGTTACAAAAGTAGCCCAAACAAATGAGTAGATGGCAAAAGGGCTAATCCTCCCCCTGGTACAGATATCTAAGTGGCCAGTAAAGTACAGCTCTCCCCTCTTGTTCCCTGCAGGAAAATCAGGACCATGAACAAGAATAGTCACAGGTATTCTTTCTGCCCTCTGTAACCAAATCTGTGCCAAACCACAGATGCTGCTTTCAAACTGACTCAAATTCCAGCCTACATTTCTCACCTTCCAGACAACTCCTTCCCCAACAACCCACAAACACCAACACCCCCAAACTACCACAGAGAAGCCCTCAACACCCTGCCAGGACCCTCAGCTGTCCCTGTCCCTCTGCAGAGCTTTCCCACCCTCCAGCAGACCCCCTGGTTCCCTGCACATGCCGTGGGATGGCACTCAGAAGGATCTGCCCCAATACCTTCTTCTGTGGCAAGCTCAGGCTGCCAGGCCTATGGTTCCTGGATCACCCTTCCCACCTCACTGGGAGCTCCCTGGGAAGCACTTTCCTTGAGAAGCAAGCCCCTTTCCTCCAAAGGCATTTCCCCAAATGTTTTCCTTTCCTGGGGAACCCTAATACACTCTTAAGAAAAGCTGGCAAGGCTGAATAACTTCAGGTCCTTTCAGGACAGGCACTCCAGCTCTAGCTCGTATTCCCCCAAGTGTGTTTCCAGGTGGAGGTTCAGAGGTGCAGCCCCAGGCCCTCTACAAACACAAGCTGCCCACTGCCTCTTCACCTGCCTCAACTCCTGCCTGCGGTCACAGCAGCAAAACCAGGCTGTTCCCAGCCAGAGCCCAGAGCCCTGTTCCTGCAGGATGCTCTTGCCAGCACCTTCCAGGACTCTCAGCTGTGCACGCAGCGCTTTTCATGCTGGCTCCCAACAGGCTTTGGAAGGCAGAGCACAACCTGGCTGGCTCTGCCACCAGCACACCCCAAACACAGGCAGAGGAAGAAGCAGCAGGGGCTGTTTTGCAGCCATGCCCAAGAGAAACTGGAAAGGTGCCCTCCCTCTGGTCTCACTTGTTTGGCTTTTGACTGGCTCTGAGCCTGGGGCTGCCATTCCTTGGTTGTGGGGACCAGAACCACACCTGGGATCCCAGCACTGCCTGACAGCGCTCTGGGCACTGGCACGGTCGCGCCTCCGAGTCTCAGGCACCGTGCTGCGGCTTCATTTGCCCTTAGGCACACCCAAAGCTCTCTGTTAAGCCCAGATGGTCTCTGGTTCTGCCCTCTTCCTGATCCTGTGCAGGGATGGAGCACTGCTGTGCTTTCAGGAAGCTGTTCTTGAAACCTTCCAGCATTCCAAGCTCCTTTGCCCTCCATGGATGCTTGCCATGGAATCCTCACAGGTGGGTTCAGAGCATCCTCAGGTTTGCTATTCCAAAGTCCAGGGACTCCAGGGTGCTCAGCAAGATCTGTAACTCCACAGTGTTGTGGAACTGGACCTTCAGCACAGGGACCTTTCCAGCCTGATCTGCCCTCGTTCCTCTGTGTCTGTGCAAAAACCACAGTGTGGAAGAGAATGGCAGGAGGGGCCTGCGTGTCCCAGGGCTCCAGATTTGCATCGCTCCAGCTCCACAGAGATGCAGGTAAAGCAAAGAAGCCAAACTGTTTATTAATGGAAGGCGAAGCAAAGGGATGAGCTGGGAGGGAAGAAAGGGGATGGGCAGGTTCTGAGGGCTGTCAACAGCAAGAGAGAAGGCAGGAGCTATGGGAGCTTCCCACAGGCTCAGCTGTGCCAGTCATCAGCTGTGCCTGGAGCTCCAGCTGATCTCCTCTGGTCTCCAGGTGGTCTCACCTTCCAAGGGATCTGGAGGTCTTAAAGAGACACTGGTTCTTCTGAGCCAGCAGATGAAAGTAGTTCAGCTCTTCCCTCAAATATCACCTGAACAATATGCTTATGCAGGAGGGGCTGTTGTCTTCACTCAGGCCTTGAAGGGCTGAAAGAGACAGGAACAGAGCCACAGTCAGAACCTGGATGTGCAGGAATCCAAGGAGACCTTTCTGCCAGAGCCATCCCACCTAGCTCTTGCCATGGCCACAAGAGAGGAGGGGCCAAGGGGATCAGCTGCAAGGTGCTGGCCATGAATCCCCCTGCCCACATCCCTGAAATCTCTGTGTGCTCTGCCCACAGCACCCCTCATCCACACAAGGAGCAAAGCCCACCACAGCCAGGGCAGGGATTGCAGCTCCCTGCCCAGGGATTGCAGCTCACCCAGCCAGCCCCTGCTGACAGCCCGCTGCCCTCACCACCCTCACAGAGGGCCTGGAGCTCTTCCTTCTGCCCCATCAGGAGCAGCCTGGCCATCCTTGGGAACACAGGCTCACCATAACTAAGGCTGCTGTGGCTATTATCCAGTTTGCTTTATGGCTTAATAAGGTGAGGGATTAATGGATTTTTAACTTCCTCTGGAAGGCAGGCACATGGATTCAGAGCTATGAGACACTAAGTGTATGTTTTGGGGTTACTTTAATAATGGTACTTACTGTGAGGAAATGACACTGGGGGAAATTTTCTCCCAGCCCTTCACCCAGCCCTTTGGGTCTGCCCCACCAGTTTTCAAAGGGTTCAGATCCACTCTAAATGCTAATGATACCATACAGTGGTTGGTGTTGCTGATAGGCCTGTTACATTTAGCATTCAGAGATAAGGGAAGATTAACCTGGATAACCACGCTGACACCTACCCCAGAGACAAGGGATGCTGCTGCCCCAGAGCCTGACCCTGCCCCAGAGCCCATCTCAGAAATGAACCACCCAGGTTGGGTGGGGGTTCTAGAGAAAAAGATGGGCCAGATGCTGAAGGAGTACATTTCCACAGCTGGTGAAAAACCCTTCCCCTGCCTCAAAGAGGGAGAGTCTGATGGTGCAGCAGTGGAATCCACAGATGTTACAACTGTCCAGGTTCCAGCTGAACTGCAAAGGCAATCACAGCCAGCAGCAGTTGCCCCAGTGGAAACAAGGAGATCTAAGATGAAGCCAGAGCACCCAGATGAGCATAAGAAAGGAGGGCCCTCACAACCCACAGGAGAGACAAGAGTTGAGATCATCACTGAGTCCCTGATGTACAAAAGTCTCTGTAATCTGCACAAAGTCATTGTACAAAGGGGATGTGAGGCTTGTACAATCTGGTTACTCTGGGTCTGGGACCTTATGGGTACAGGTGTGCAACTGGATGGTGGTGAGGCAAGGAATGTGGGACCCTTGACCCAGGACTCAGGTATCAATCAGATTTTTGTAAGGGAGCCAGGCTCCCTTTCCCTCTGGGAGCAGCTTTTAGTGAGTTCCAGAGAGAGGTTTGTCCGCAGGGAGGGAATGCAGGAGCACCACCATGGAATGTGCTGGAAGACCCTCTGAGGGGGGAGGAAGGGATCCAGCAGCTGAGAGAAGTGGCAGTATTGGAGGTACTCTTTGGGAGGGATGGACAGCATGATAATGACCCCGACAAGGTCAGGTGCACAGGGCAAATGTGTTGGAGTCTGGCAAATCTGGGGCCATCTCAATACACCACTTTCATTGCAACAATTAATGCCGATACCAACCGAGAGACAGTGGGCTCTGTTGGCAACAAGCTTAGAAATTATGAAAGTATGATCAATGGCCTGATGCAGGCTCATGTCTCTGCTGTAGTCCAAGAACTCAGAGCAGAGATGAGGGAGGAGGTGAGGAGGAACAGTTCCCACCTTGCGCCAGTGGCTAATTGCCTACATAGAATCTCCCTTAATTTTTCATCCTCTATCTGTTTTTCAATTGCTGCAGCAATTTTTTCTACAAATGGCAGAAAAGGTTCTTTAAGACCTTGTTTTATAGTGACATATTTTTGTTTTGGATCTGCCATTTCCATTGTTTTATAGCGTTCATACCTAATTGTTGAGCCTGTGTTAAAACCAGGGGATCCCACCGTGCCTGTAAATCTGGATTAGAAAAAGGCCCTTGACCAAGCAAAACATCAACTCCTACAGCAGGACGAGGGTCCTGCTGAGGTAGTTTCATTTTATCTAAAGCTGTTCGCTCAGCTAATTGCCTCCAATTTTCTTGAAACACGTTATACTGCACTGGTTGAAACAAAACAGTTGCCAAATGCACAATATCATAAGGAGACAGCAAATCTGTATTAACAATATGAATTAATTGCATTACTTCAACAGAATTAATACCAAATTTAGCTACTTTAGACTGAAGATCCTGCACAACCTTCCATGCAAAAACCTCATGACTATCACTTCATCCTGAATTAGGAACTGCTTTAAACACAGGAAAAGCCATTTTACCATTACCAACACTAGTAGCAACACTATTAGCATCCATATCAAGAGCATCCAAGCCCTTTGGTGTGCCTATTCTCTTCATTAAATCCCAGTCTCCTATCTCAACTGCTTTCCTTTTAACATGTTCCCAGCACCGAAAAGAATCACGAACAGTTACAGTGACATTATCAGAAGGCTGAGCTTTTGAAACACCAAGCTTATTTCTACTACCAGTTTTACCAAGGTTATTTCTACTACCAGTTCTACAAAGCTTATTTCTATTACCAGTTTTACAGCAAACAGAAGTATGCATTAAGTCAGACCTTTTAATCCCTGTAATTTCCTCATGGTCACTATCAGAATCAGAAAACAAAGGAGGAGAAAGAGTTAATATTTCCATGTGTTCATGCAGTTCAGAGTCAGAATCAAGCAAAGGAGCAGATGGCTCAATTTATTTCTTTTTTAAGGTCATCTTAGCCGGCCACTGTGCCGAGGACTCAGAGTGAGATTTAACATTAAGTTCAGCTAGTGGCTCTATGGGGGAGGGGTACGTGGATTTGAAGCCTTTTGCAGACAAACACGAAGAAGCCTTATCAACTTTTCCCGTAGCAACAGACCCAGCAACAGTCTCTGCAGAAAAAATCCCAGCAGAACACTCAGGCTGAGCTTCTCCCCTTTGCTGCTCCCCAGCAGCTACGAGTTCCTCCTCCAGGTCTTTCTTGTCCTGCTCTGCTTTCCACTCCTTTAAGGTGTTATAAAGCAACCTCCAAGTAGGAGATAAATCTGCAGCTGCTTTATCCCCATTCTGAATTACTTCCAGAGTTTTTCTCCAACTTCTTTCCAAGCTCTAACACTAAAAGCAGTAGTTACATCAGTCTTAAAATTTTGAGACTTTGCCCATATTTAAATACTATGCAGAGCATAGTCTGTTGTTTTAACTCCTTTTGTTTTTAAGGACGTTTTCCATGTAGATAAAACAATCTGTTCTTCGCTTGTTAAATTATTTCCCATTGTTCCCAGCAGCTCACCTTTTTTCCAGGTGTCAGAATCAGGTCTGGACTGGCAGCTGCTCCCCGCTGCTCTCAGCTTCGCTGGGCTCTGTGCTCACTGCCCCTCGCCCGGCAGTTCCATCACGTCAGGGTAGCACCAAATGTCACCGTTAGGCCAGACGTGACATACACACGTGACCAAAGTCCAAGAAAAAAAAAAGTTTTTATTCTGCATGTTCTCCAGTTTATACACCCTTAACAAAGCGTGATCTTAAGTCATTAACTACATTACAATAACTTATTATATTCATTGGTGCAAAGCAATCAGCGTCAATATAATTGGCAAAAGTTTAACAGAAATTTAATAAGGCACGTATACACATCCACTTAGGCACGTAGTCTAGCTTACAAAAATTCTCATGTATCTTTTCTAATCGGTTTCCATGCTGACGGCCTTGTCTTCTTCCTTGCTATGGATACACCGAAAATCATCAATTGTTATTTCTTCTATTAACTCAGCTTTGCTTGCAGGCCAGCTGTCAAGCCCCGCCAAAGCAGCCACTCTGCCCATGGACAGCCCAAGATTCACATTTGCTGGAGCCATCAGACTCAGTCTGAGCTGTCCTTTTTCCAAGCTGCAAACAGAACCTGCCCCAGCCAGTGCCCTGCAAACAGGGAGGGTTCTGTCAAGCCAAGGAGAGTGCCCAGAGATTTGGGGTCTGTGAGTGCTGGCACAAGAGATCAGGCACAGGGAAACACCTGCAGGAGGAAAATCTCCAGGAAGACAGAAGATCAGGCAATGAGGGAAAACCAAACTCAGAAATGCTGTCGCAGGGAGAGATCAGAGATGTCCACAGGATCCCCTCCAGTGCAGCCCCTCCCTCTGAACAAGCCCCCTCCCTCCTGTGCCCCCAGCCAAGCCTCTGCCCTCAGGGCCGGGGCTCCAAGGCGTGCAGCCCCTCCTGTGCAGGCAGAGCTGCAGCAGAGCTGTGGGGCAGCTCTGCAGCCCCGGGCCCAGTTCCCTCTGCAGGGCACAGGGCTGGGAGCAGCTGCCTGGCCCTGGGGGCTCTGGCAGGGGGCACAGCTGGCTCAGGGTGACTCTGTCCCCAGTGCCCGGCTCTGGGCAATGCTGTCAGTGCAGCCAGGGAAGGAGCTGCATCTCCCTTCATCCAATGCCATCATAGGAACATCTGGAAGTCTCCCTGAGATTTCAGTCCAAGCTGGGAACTTCAGTCCAGGGTACAAATCTGTCCTAGGGCATCTCAGAGTTATAAGATTGACAGGGAAAGGCAGAGGCGTTGTGACACTGAAAATGCTGCTGGGTTGGTGGAATGAGCAACGTGAGTCCTTGTCTACAAATGTGGAGCTGGGCTGTGGTGGATCCATCTGCTCTCAGCAGCACCTGGTCACTTTTTAAGGGAAAGGTTGGAAGGTGATGACCCTCCACCTGAGAAAGGTTAAATCCCAGAGAAACTCTGAACAGGTCAGAATGACAGACCACCTCCCCTCACTCTCCACTCACCACTTGGCCTCACAGAACTTGCTCTGTTCTCCCTGAGTGTAGCAGTGTTATAGGTTGACTATATGATGCTTTTATCCCCAGTCGTCTTGTTCTGTTTGTGCTGAATAATAAGTTTTGCACCTTTAAGACTTGTTCCAGAGAGTGAAGGAGAGAGAGAAGCAGCAGCAGTTTGTTTTCAGACACAACTCACTCCTCCACATTCCTGCTCCTGGACTGTGTTGTCTGCAGACAGACAGCGGGACAGAGCTCTCCTTTGCTTTTAGTTAGTTTAGCTAGGTGAGGCAAAGAAGTTCTCTAGACTGTGGTTTTTCCCTTTTCTTTGGCCCTGTTCACACCTGCTCTGGACTGAACACCAGCAGAGCACCAGCAGCTCCACCTGTGGCCCCCGGGCCGGGCCTGGGCCGCGGCATTTCCAGCACCGGAGGGGCTGAGCAGAGACTGAGTGAGCTGAACTGCAACCCAGGGGGGACTTGGTGAGTTTGTCATCTCTTTTGGAGCAGCAAAGAGTTTCATTGTTTAATATTGTTTAAGTTTTATTGTTTAATGAACAGGTTTTTCCACTTTTCTCCAAGGAGGTATTTTCTCCCGGACCGGTTGGGGGAGGGGCGACTGAATCTGCTTTCCTAGAGGAGCCCTTTGGGGGGTTCTCTCCCAAACTTGCCCTGAACCAGGACAGTGACAGTCTCCAGAATTTTGGGGGTTTTATTGGGGCATTTGGGGAATTTTATTGGATTTTTGGGAGCATTATTAGGATTCTTTGCAGGTCCAGGAATTTTGAGGATTTTTTTTTTGTTCTTTGGTGGGATTTGCGGGGGGTTTGTGGGGTTTTTTTGGATGCTGCCAAGATTTCTTTGGGTCTTGGGGGCATTTTGTAGGACTTTTTGTTGTTTTGGGCATATTTTTGGGAGGATTGGTGGGGTTTAATTGGGATTTTTGGGGGGGTTGTTGGGATTTCAATAGATTTTGTGGGCTTTGATTGGGATTCTAGGGTGTTCTAATGTGATTCTGTGAGATTTAATTGGGATTTTGTGGGTTTTATTGGGATTTTCTGGGCTTTGAAGGAGATTTTAGTGCCTCTCAGCCCTTCCCCACAACTGGGGACTACCCCAAAGCCCCCTCAGACCACCCAAGGTC
Source organism: Haemorhous mexicanus (assembly GCF_027477595.1). Taxonomy (NCBI): domain Eukaryota; kingdom Metazoa; phylum Chordata; class Aves; order Passeriformes; family Fringillidae; genus Haemorhous; species Haemorhous mexicanus. The sequence continues at coordinate 5,112,880 of NC_082356.1, read as the reverse complement.
CCCCAAAATCCCCCCAAAATTACAATAAGATCTTCCAAAACCCCAGAGAATCCCACAAAATACCAGTGAAACCCACTCATATTAAAAAATACTCCCAAAAACTTCAATAAATGCCCCAAAACAACCAACCCCCTACAAATCCCCAAAAAAATCCCCCAAATTCCAAAACCCCCCAAATCCACAACACCCCCAAAACTCAGTAATTGTCTCCAAAAACCCCAATAATTCCCACTAAACTCCCTATAAAATTCCCCAAAACCCAAAAAAGCCATCCCCAAATCCCCAAAACCCTCCCAAAATCCCCCAAAAAAGCCCCCAAAATCCCCCCAGACTCACTGGGGCTGTCCTAGATCAGGGAGCACTGGCCGGTGGAACAGGAGCCACTTCAGGGGGCCCTCGGAGCTTTTTGGGGAGGGGGCACCATGGGAGACCACCCAAAAACCGGTAAGGGGGGGGGACACCCTGCTGTGACCCCTCCTCCTGAAACCCCCCGACCCCGGTTCAGGGTGGGCCTGGGACCCCCCGGGACCCCCAAATCTCCCCCAGGACCCCTCCAGGAACCCCAAACCCCCCAGAGCCCCCAGGGTTGGCCCAGGACCCCCTGAGAGACCCCACATCCCAATCGGGCCCAGCCCAGGATGTCCCCTGAGACCCCCCCAGACCCTTCCCAAGACCCCACCCAGGACCCTGCCAGGACCCTCCAGACCCCTCCCCAAACCCAACTCAGGCTCCCCCAGCCCTTCCCCAGACCCCCGCAGGACCTCTCCCCAAACCCTTCCAGACCCCCCAAAGCCCCTCCCCAAAACCTCCAAAACCCTCCCAGGACACCCTCAGGACCCCCCAGAGCCCTCCCCAAACTCCCCCAGGACCATCCCAACCCCCCATGACCCTCCCAAGACCTTCCTACGACCCCTCCCCAAAATCCCCCCAGACCCCCCCCATCCCCCCTCGAGACCCCTCTTAGGACCCATCCGCACCCCCAGGTCCCCCCACAATGCCCCAGGACCCTCCCCAGACCCCACCCAAAGCCCCGGACCCCTCCCCAAAGCCCCCCCAGACCCCCCAGGCCCCTCCCGCACCTGTCCCCAGCCCGGCGGGTCCCGGTGGCGGCGGGGAACGGGGCGCCGCTCAGGGCTCGCCTCGGATTGGCCGGAGCCGCGCAGGGAAGGCGGGCGTTACTGAGAGGAACCACGCCGTGATTGGTTTTTTGGGGACATGCAGCGTGGTCATTGGTTGAATCGGGTTGGGGCGCGTCGCTATTGGCTGGGAGCCTGCCCACGAGGCGGAGGCGGGTGATTGTGAGGCGAAAGCGGCAGAGGAGAAGCTGAGGTGGGGTCGGGGGGAAACTGGGGGGGTTTGGGGCGGGTCTGAGGGGAAAGGGGGGATTGTTGGGGGCATTGACTGGAAATAGGGGGGTGTGCGGTGGGTTTGGGGGGAACAAAGGCGTGTGAGGGGGCTTTGGTGGGTGTGAGGGGGCTTTAGGGAGCTTTGGGGGAAGCTTGAGATGGTCTGGAGCGTTCTCAGGTGGGTTTAGGGGGATCTGAGGGGAACTGGGAGGGTCTGAGGGGATTTTGAGAGGAACTGGGGTGTTGTGAGGGGATCTGGAAGGTTTTGAGGTAGGTCTGGGGGGAATTTGGGGGAGTCTGGGGGGATTAATGGGCCTGAGGGGAATTTGGGACAGTCTGCATTTTGGGGGGTCTCAGGTGGGTCTGGGGTGAATTTTGGGGAAAACTGGGGGGAGTCTGAGGGTCCTGGGGAGGTTTTGGGGGTCTTGGGGAGTGTTTTTGGGTCTGGAGTGGTCCTGGGCCAACCTTGGGGGACTGTGGGGGACCTGGGGGAGATTTGGGGGTCCCGGGGGGGTCCCAGACCCACCCTGAACCGGGGTCTGGGGGTTTCAGGGGGAGGGGACACAGCAGGAGTTCCCCCTTCAGGTTTTTGGGGGGTCTCCTATGGTGCCCCCTCCCCAAAAAGCTCCGAGGGCTCCCTGAAGTGGCTCCTGTTCCACCGGCCGGTGCCCCCTGATCCAGGACGGCCCCAGTGAGTCTGGGGGGATTTTGGGGGCTTTTTTAGGGGATTTGGGGGAGGGTTTTGGGGATTTGGTGGGGGTTTTTGGGGAGAATTACTGGGTTTGGGGGGAGGTGTTACATGATTTGGGGGGGTTTTGTGGATTTGTGGGGTTTTGGATTTTGGGGGATTTTATTGTAGTTGTGGAGGGTTTCTTGGGGGGGATTTATTGAAATTTTCAAGAGTGTTTTTAAATTTTGGTGGGTTCCACTGGTATTTTGTGGGATTTGCGGGTGTGCAGAGGGTTTTTTGGGGATTTTGGAGGTTTTTAGTGGAATTTTGGGGGGGCTTTGCAGGTATTCCTGGATGTTGGGAAGGGCTGAGAGGCACCAAAATCTCCTTAAAATCCCCAAAAGTCCCTATAAAACCCACAACATCCCAATTAACTCTCACAAAGTTCTGTTAGAACACCCTAGAATCCCGATAAACGCCCACAAAATCCATTGAAATTTCAACAAATCCCCAAAATCCTCATTAAACCCCACAAATCCCTGCAAAAATGTCTGCAAAACCATAAAAAGTCCCACAAAATCCACCCCGAGACCCAAAGAAATCTTGGCAACACCCAAAACACCCCACAAAAACCTCCCAAAATCCGAACAAAAAAGGCTGATAGAATCCCCCAAAATCCAAACCCACCAAAATCCACAAACCCCCCAAAATCCCCAACACCCCCCAAACTCAGTAATTCTCTCCAAAAACCCCAATAATTGCCCTAAACTCCCAACAAACTCCCCCAGCCCACTGGTATGAACCAGCTGTGCTCCACATGGTTGCAGCTGCTCTCTTTCACCCTCACTTTTGTTCCAGTCACTCCCAGTATCTCCCAGTGTTCCCCAGTTCCCTCCAGCATGTTCCCAGTCACTCCCAGTATCCCCAGTATGATCCCATTTGCTCCCAAGCACTCCCAGTCACCCTCAGTTTAGTGGGACTCACTGCCAGTATGATCCCAGTTCATCCCAGAATAAGCCCAGCAGTTTCCAATGGCCCCCAGCATGCACCCAGTCACTCCCAGTCATTCCCAGTTGCTCCTAGCATGATCCCAGTTCCTCACAGCTGCTGCCAGTCACCCTCAGCACCATCCCAGTTTCTCCCAGTACATCCCATTTGCCCCAACATGGTCTCATTTGCTCCCCACAGGCTCCTGCTCACTCCCAGTGTGATCCCAGTCTCCATCAGTGTGATCACAGTCTGCCCTGGCAGTCTGATCCCAGTATTATATCAGTACAAACCCAGCACAGTCCCAGTCACTCCCAGTATGATCCCAGTATAATGTCAGCACAAACCCAATACAGTCCCAGTCACTCCCAGCATGATCCCAGTATAATGTCAGCACAAACCCAATACAGTCTCAGTATGATCCTACTATGATCCCAGTACGATGTCAGTACAAACCCAGTACAGTCCCAGTCACTCCCAGTACGATCCCAGTACGATGTCAGTACAAACCCAGTACAGTCCCAGTCACTCCCAGTACGATTCCAGTATGATGTCAGTACAAACCCAGTACAGTCCCAGTCACTCCCAGTATGATTCCAGTATGATATCAGTACAAACCCAGTACAGTCCCAGGCACTCCCAGTACAGTCCCAGTATGATGTCCATACAAACCCAGTACAGCCCCAGTCACTCCCAGTACCATTCCAGTCCAGCCCAGTCCCTGGCAGCGCTGCCACTGCTGGGATCCCCCAGCCCTGGGTGCGTTCCTCCCTCCCGGAGGTGCCGAGAGGAGCCCCAAGGGCTGGCAGTGCCCAGGCAGGGTCCCCAGCAAGGCCCAGTTTGGATGTGCAGCCCCCAGTTTTCCCAGTTTGCCTCTCCTTTGGCCCGGGCCGGGTTCCCCCCGCCCGCAGCGGCTGGGAGCAGCCGAGAGCCCCGCACTGCCCATCCCGACCTGTCCCGGCTCCATCTCCGCTCCTGCTGCGGGCTGGGAGGGCTGCGGGAACGGGGCACCGAGGGTGTCGCTGCTGCTGGGGGAGGAGGAGGAGGAGGGAGGGAAGGGGAGGGATGGAGGGGGAGAAGGAGGTGGGGTTAGGGAGGGGGAGGAGGGGGGGGAGATGGAAGAGGAGGGATGAAGGCAGAGAGAGAGCAGTGATAGAAGCAGGGAAAGGAGGTTGGGTTAGGGAGGGCGAGGAGTAGGGATAGAAGGGGAGGGATGGAAGAGGAGAAGGAGGTGGAGATAAGAGAGCTGAGGAGGACAAGGAGCGGGGATGGAAGGGGAGGAGCGGGAGGAAGAGGAGGGACAAAGGCGGATCAAGGCTGAGCAGGCGGAACCACGTGCTCGAGCCCTACCTGAATTCGCAGCCCCCACCTGTGGGATCATCGCCCCCCCCATCGCGCAGGTGAGCGGGGAGGGGGAGCTCGGCCCAGATATCCCGGGGGGATCCCTGGGTTGGGTTTTTTGGGGGGATGTTTGGAGAATTAAGAAGTCCAAGGCTGAGTGGAAAAGGCCCCTTGGGGGGACATCGGGAGGTGCCGGTGGTGGCTGCCGGCAGAGGCAGCCTGGAGGAGCAGAGCCCTGTGTCCCCCAGGAGCCCAAAGTGGGGAGCCCAGAGAGGGGGGAGCGCCGCCATTGGCGGGACCCTCAAGAGCTGGAGAGGGGCAGGGGGGACTCCTTGGAGCCCCTGCAGCCCAGAGCAGAGAGTGAGGGGAGAAAGGACCCGGGAGCCCAAACAGCCCCGGCATCCCGAAATGGGGAGAGCGAAGAGGGGGGAGCTTTTGGGATTGCTGGGACTGCCAGCAGCCTGGGCAGGGCAGGCACCGAGGAGAAGGGGGACCCCCAATCCAAGTGTGACCCCCAGCAGCTGGGACAGGGGGGAACCCCGAACACCAGAGGGACCAGGGACAGGGAACTCTTTGGAGGCTTTTTCAGGGCTAAATGTTGGTGTTTGGGAGGTTTTTATGGAGCCCAGGTGGCCTGTGACATGTAGAGATGGACTTGGACAGAGGAACCTTCAAAATCCACGTGGTCATCCATTGTTTTACCCAAACCAGGATTTCCCATTGCCAGCCCCTGGGAGGCAGTGAGGAAGAGGAACGTGCCCCAGGACACTGAGGCAGGTGAGGAGGAAGTCAGTGCCCCTTTCCCCCTCTGTCCTGCTCCATCTCCCAGCCCAGCACGGCCCCCGGCTGCAGGACAGCCCTGGGGGGATCTCCTTCCCCTTGCCTGTGCCACGGAGGCAAATCCCATCCTGTTTTTATCCCTCTTCCTCCAGAGCAGGAGCTGAGCATGGAGAGCAGGGAGGACAAATCCCTGTGTCAGAACCTCGTGGAAGAGGCCGTTTTGAGCGGCTCCACGGCGCAGGAACCCAACGGGGAGGAAAAGCCCCGGAGATCCTGCACGAGGAGGGGCTGCAAACGCAGATGGCGGGGATCTGAGGGGGAAAGAGCCAGCCTGGGCCGGGAAGGCGGCCGGAGATGGAGCCAGAGCTCAGAGCTGGTGCTGCATGAGCAGCTCCATGATGGGGAGAAGCCCAACACGTGTGGGGAGTGTGGGAAGAGCTTCAGGTGGAGCTCCCACCTGATCAGGCACCAGAGGACCCACACTGGGGAACGGCCCTACGAGTGTGATCAGTGCAGGAAGAGGTTTCAGACCAGCTCCAATCTCCTCAAGCACCATCGCACTCACACAGAGGAGAGGCCCTTCCGCTGCCCCGACTGCAGGCAGGGCTTCAAGCAGAATGACCATCTTGTCATGCACCAACGCATCCACACTGGGGAGAGGCCCCACGAGTGTGAGGAATGTGGGAAGAGCTTCAGCCGGAGCTCCAACCTGATCAGGCACCGGAGAACCCACACTGGGGAGAGGCCCCATGAGTGTGGGGAGTGTGGGAAGAGCTTCAGCCGGCATTCCAACCTGATCCTCCACCAAAAGATCCACACTGGGGAGAAGCCCTACGAGTGTTCTAAGTGTGGGAAGAGGTTTCAGACCAACTCCCATCTCCTCCAGCACTATCAGATTCACAGAGAGGAGAGGCCCTTCCAGTGCCCTGACTGCGGGAAGGGATTCAAGCACAACTCCACCCTCATCAACCACCGGCACATCCACACTGGGGAGAGGCCCTACGAGTGTCCCCAGTGTGGGAAGAGCTTCTCACGGAGCTCTACCTTGACACAACACCAACGGAGGCACCGGTAAGGGAAGCCCTGCGAGTGCCCCGAGTGCAGGAAGAGCTTCGTGTGCTGCTCCAGCTCCGTCCCCCACTGGAGGAGCCACATTGGGCAGAGCCCTGGTCCCCCACATTCCTGTGATCCATGTTGGGAACACACCTGGCTGCTTCTCCTTTTGGTCTGGCAATGATTTTCTTGTGCCTCATCTTCATCCCTTAAAACCACCATAAACATGGTTAAATAAATGAAATTGATCAAAGATATCTAAAGTCCCACCATTTCTCAGATGTTTGAGGAGGAATTTAGGATTTGGGGACACATTCTGTGTGGAGTGTCCCTGTTGCTAAAAGGCAGGAATTTGATCTAACCCTTCTTGTGTTGCTAACAACTCCTCCCCTGGCCCAAACCCAAACTCCATCCCTGGCGTACCCTATAAAAACCCCAGGCCCTGCCTTTGCCCTGTTTTTTGGGGTCAGAAATGGATTCTGGAGATCTCTGAAACCAAGACCTGTCTCGTTTGTTCCTGGCACCGGCAGCTGCAGCCTCCCTGGGCACCATGAACTCTGGAGAATGGGGGCAGCCAGTGAGGACAGGTCCTGGATTGCAAGATAAGTGTGTGTTGTGTTTGCCATCTGTCAGAGGTGGGGCAGTTATCTTCTGTGCATTGGGCAGTTTATCTCTTCCACAACCATTCCTCCCTCCAGGAGAGATCTGCTGTTAATGGGCCATTAATTTACAGGAGAGTGAGCATGTTTTTCACAGGCAGCTTCACAGAAACTGGAAAACGTGGGGGTTCCCAGGAGGGGGCACCCCTGATCCAGGGCATCGAGGCGCTGCCTGCAATCGTCCATAACCGCCCCTAAGGAGCCACCAGGGCTTCACCCTCCATGAGCTGCAGCAGTCGTGTCAGGAAAGGTGACAAGAGCCCGTGGAATGGTCCTTGTTGCAGGCAGATTAGCCACTTGCAGCTCTTCAAAACTCCCTCCTTTAAAAAAACGAAAAAACTGAAATCGTTCCTAAATGTGAAAACCACGTTCACTCTCCTGTGAAAATGTAAAAAGTTTAATAAAGGACAGTGGGAGACCAGGACCATGGAGCAAAAGTTATTATGGCCGGGTGCATCTTGGCACTCAGCCAGGAGCGCCCTGTTCCCTTTGGGGATCCCCCTGAAATACCTTTTCCCTTACACCAGCCTGTTGCATATTCATTGACCCTCATGCATATCCATAAACTAGTTTACATATTCCAGGAATGATTTTACATGGCCCCTCCTTGGGTCTGCCTTTTCAGAGCATGTGTGTTTCTTGGCTGTGGTTTTGGCTCCTTCTCTTTATCACCTCCAGTTTTGGGCCTTGGTGCACTCTGCCTTCAGACAGGGAGTGCTGATAGTTGGCAGATCTGTGCAGGTGTGCTCATCCTGTGTGCACTGGATGTTATCCCATCCCAGCAGGCATTTAACACAAGCAGCTATTTCATGAAGCTTAATTAACAACAGGAATAAAACCTATATGTTTATACCAAGTTGCTTTAACATCACACATATAAAATCCATTTTAATATCTGTGAAAAACCAATATTATAATATGTATCCATAACATTGCCCATATCTTTCCTTACCCTTTTGTTCCCAAGCGTGCAGCAAGGAGTGAAAACTGCCAGCATGGCACGGGGTTACTGCCATCTCTCTGTCACCCCGTGTCTCTCTCCCTTAAGAGCCTGAGTGAGAGATGAGGGGCTCCAGGCAGCTCTCCAAAATGCAGTTTATTGTATCCAAGATGTTACAGCAGTCCAGGGTCTGGTGACAGAGCCTGTGCCTCCAGCTGTCAGCTCCAGCTGCAGGCAGGCCTGGAGACCCTTTAGCTCTGGTTACAGTGCATTATATACTCTGCTTTGCTGAGCATCTTAACACAGAAGAAACAATCTATACCTTTACTTTTATCTATAGCCTATCATAACTCCTGTAATTACCATATTCATGTCACTATTCTCCAATCACTAAAAGTTAGTACGTTAGTTTAAGCTAGAAGTTGTTTTTCAGTTTTCTTGCAGTGGAAAATTCAGAGACCTTTTTTCTACTGGCAACTTTGCTGACTTGTTTACCTGTGGAATCTTTTTGGTTGGTGAAAACATCTTGTTTGAGGTGGGTTTATCCTTTGCTCTAAGCCATAAAAACCACTTGTAAGTAGCACACCCTTTGCCTTAGTTACCCAGTAAGACTGGCTCAACAATTCTTCTATGTCAAAACTTGGTTCCATCTCTATTCCTTTTTCAGATTCTACATTCAAAAATCTTTCTGTCATGCACACATATCTTTAAAGTTTCTTGTCAAACTTTCATCCTTCCCAACACTCTGTGCCACTCTGTCTCTCTTTTCCTGAGGGCAGAACAAGGGACAGAATCCATCCAGAGGCGACACGGGAGCGCTGCCGTCCTCTCTCCGTCCTGTGTCCTCCTTTCCCCCCCATCTTTCCATGTTCCCCTTTCCTGCCTGTCACTGCTGAGTCAGAAACGACACGGATAAATGAGTGACACACTCCATGCATCTTCAGAAGGCCAATAATCATCTTTATTAGGAGACGCATTTTTTGGTACTCGATCCCAATACAGGTGGACCTAATTGGTTATTTTACATTTCACACGATTGGCTAATTAAGAAAACACCCCTTGGGGTAAACAATCCATGAGGAAAACAATTGTCACAAACACCACCTGCAAGGTTGTTCAGGATTCTTCATCTCCAGCTCCCTAATGTTTCCCAGACGGATCCATGAGAAATCTGACCTGGATTGTGTATCCACACCTACCCGGGAAGGTGACGGCCGCGCCGTCCCGGGCCCTCCCTCTAGAAATGGCGCTTACCACGCTGTTTAAGGTTCCCCTTTTTCCTGCCCAAGTCCTTTTCCTGTCCCCAACCTCCCCTTCCCCCCTGTTGTTGGAACCCAGGGCACAGGGAATGTCTCCCTGCCTGTCCTGAGAAGTCCTGATCCCCAGGAGAACACTGCTTTTAACTTTTGTCCATGGAGAAAGCTTCCAGGACTTTGGGATGAATTGGGATCTATGAGTGTGTGAAAGAGAGAGTAGTGTAGTTTATCACAGGGTGAAAAACTGAGAGCTTTGGGTGTTTAGTCTGAGGGTGGATAGAAGACAAGACAGAGGATTTTGGGCATTGCCTGATCTCCTTCTTGTTCTTCATCTCCTCCATTTTCTGCTGTGTTGGAAGCACAGGGTGATTGGTTGGAAAGAGCTGCAATGCAGATGCTGAGTGGCAGACAAAGAATTAGTTACTGGTAGAAAGGTAGAAATAAAATGTGTTCTAAGAGTTAATTAGGCAAAATGATTTTAAAAGACCTTGAACCTGCGGGTCCTGTGACTTTTGGTGCCTTCTCTTTGTACGCTAAGTCTGGTGTGCAGACGGCGTGCTGAACTTTTGGTAAGAGAAAAATGAATAACAGCCTGAAGACTGAAAAAACCAAAGGTCCCGTTTGTTTCTCAATCCTGGCACAGAACTTTTTAGGGGTGTCCCCATCAGGGGATCCTCGGGGGAGGTTCACACCTCCATCCCTCCCTTCCTCCCTCCCTCCCTCCCTTCCTGTCCCGCTGCTCAGCCCTGCTCAAAGCCCTGCACCCTCGCTACTTCACAAAAGGACCCAAAATTAACCAAAATCCACCCAAAATTACCTCAGAACCCATCCTGAGGGGCTCTGGGGGAAATTTGAGGGGCGTTTTGAGGGATTTGAGCAAACTTTGGCTGGGTTTGAATCCTTCACCCGCTTGGGCATCCACAAGGTACTAAAACCACCCAAAATTTCCTCCAAATTAACCCAAAATCCACCAAAAACCGATCCAACAACCAGGCAGCTGGGGGGAAATTTTTGGGATTTTGAGATTTGGGGGGGATTTTGGCTGGGTTTGAATCCTACGCAAAATTTTGTGTCCAGGAGGTACCAAAACCACCCCAAATCAACCTAGAATCGACCCAAAATTACCTGAAATTAACCCCAAATTACCTCCAAATCCGTCCTGAGAAGGTTTGGGGGTATTTGGAGGGATTTTAAGGGAGCATTTTGAGGGTTTGAATCCTATGCCTACTTCTGTATCCATAAGGTACCAAAACCCTTCACAATCCACCCAAAATTACCTGAAATGAATGAAAAATTCATCCTGAGGGGGTTGGGGGGAGGTTTGGGTGGGGTTTGAGGGGATTTGGGGGTTTTGGGGGGGATTTAAGGGGGCTTTTTGGCAGTCATCATCATCCAAAAAACAACACCCCCTGCCAAGCTGAGACCAAACCCTAAGGACTGTGCCCCTCGTGAAGAGGAGATCAAAGAACTGCTCCCTTTCTGGGGAGGTGATCAAAAGCCAGAGGAGACTGAGCTATTAACTCATTAAGTTAAAATGTATTCATTTAATCAAGTATCATCATTTCTGTAACTTTATCCTTTGTGATTAAGTCTCAAATGCTTTTCTATTCCTTGTTAATTTAGCTGAATAATTAATTTGGTTTTATAAACTATTAAGTCACATTTCTGATGTTATATATGAGGTCCCATACATCTAATTTATAAAACCAGAAACTGAAAATTTAGCAGCAGTTTTAACTGCGATAAAATAATACAATCAAATAGAATCCACTAATTACAAAAGGAAATTTGGCAGTGGTTTGGATAAAGCTGAAGCAAAACCAATCGATCGGGGTATGGGGAGGGCTTCCCACCCTGCCTGACGTTCAAAAGGCAAAAGGATCCAAACACAACTTATGTACTGTGTGCTAATACATATTCATCAATATTTTCCTGTAAATCTCCTCCTGTTTCTGATTCTTGAAATCTACATCACCACACTCACAGCGCATGCTCCAGCTGTGGCTAAGGGGGCTTCTGGCTCTCTGGGGCTCTCCTTGGAGGAAGGCCAACAGTCTTCCTCACTGTCCTCTGAATAACCTGGCAGGCTGTGCCTGTGCCCCAAGTCCTGTGTTGTGTAAGTAAGCACTATGCTCCAGTTAAGCCTTTTTATTTTATAGAAAAGAACACTGTTTTAGACTCCCTGTCTGGAATTATCCCAATGTTATTCATGTCATGGCCGATCCTGTCCTGGGAGTTGTCTTAACTTCGTCTTGATGCCAATTCTGACTTGGGAGTCTTCCTAACTTTTGTTCATCAAGGCCAATTCCAATCTCCTGTATCCTGTTTCCCACATGTATCATCTACAAAGAAACCCATCTGCTTCATACTATGAATCACATAAACCTTTCCAATTTTCTTCCCAAAATATTGATATAATTACAATTTTGTTAGCACAAACCACATCCATTTATCACAATTTCCCCCGTCTTCTCTCTGGATAATATTAATTCATGCTTTTTATTAAAGACTGAATTTGGGTATCTTCTACATCCCACAAATCCATGTTTTCACACTCCCTCATTTCTCTTTTTGATCAAATTTGATACATGTTATTTTACCTATGCAGGAAATAAAACATGGTATAGACCACAATAGAGTCCAGCTGGTATAAACCACCAGACTTTGTTAGCACAAATCATATCTATTTATCACAACAGGCCAAAAGCTTGGAAAAGGATGAAAGAAATGCTCCGATGATGATGATAACAAACAAAAACCAAAATAATTTATCTTTGACAGCAAATGAACACCAGCCCCCCTCCAGCCCCCCGAGCCTGGCAGGCTGAGCGGTGCCGTTCCCATGGCATGAGGTGCTGGCAGCCTGCGGAGAGAAACCAGAGAGCCACGGTCAGTCGCAGCAGGCTCCTGTCCCCCTGTCCTGCCATGGCCTGTGCCCGGGCCAGGCTGCTGGCTGTGCTCAGAGCCCAAACCTCCCGACCCATTCTCTGTTTTTAAAGAAGGGCAGCATGGCAGGCCACGTTCCACCTCCTCTGCTTAATCACGGCACAGCAACTCCTCAGCAGCTGCAAGAGCGGGATGCCCGTGTGCCCGCTGCCGCCTGCCCAGAGCCCTTCTGCCAGCTGAGCTGTGGAGCCGGGTGCCCACCTCTGGAGAGCTGCTGCCAGGAGAGGAGCCGATCCTGCACCAGGTCCTCGTCCTTCTGGAAGGGGCTGTCCCTGCAGACCGTGACCCCTGGGGTAGTGCTGGCACTGGACGTGCTCCACAGACGCTGCAGGCGCTTCCCCATCCGGTCTGGGCACCAGGTGTAATCCTCCTGGGAAAAAGAGAGAACAATTGCATGGAAGTCAATTCAAAACAAGACCTGGAAACAAGAAAAAGCACAAAGCCTGTCACCGTTTCACAGGCCTGAGGAGGGTCTGACCACTCCATGCGAGAATTAAACCTGCCCAAGGGTGGAGAAAATCCCCACCTTTCCCACGCGTAAACGCACCCCCCATCCACACGGATGGATGCTTTTGTCGGGCTGGCTGCCCCTGCCTCAGCCCGTGCCAGTCTGGCTGGCAGAAGCTGTCAGCAAGGCCAGCAGCCGGCTCCCCTTCCACAACTCTGCAAGCAAGGGATGTTGTTTTATGCATAAGTTTGTGTATGTGATTGTAACCTAATCACTGTAGTACACATTACTAGTCTCCCGAAAATAGTATATAAGTGCTTGTATCCCACAATAAAATCGGATTCTGATCCCCGAGTCAGTCTCCCCGTCTCTCTCCATCGCTGACACTTCCCTGATAAAGAACTGTTATTCCTGCTCCCATATTTTTACCTGAGAGCCCCCCTTAATTTCAAATTTATAACAATTCAGAAGGAAGGGGTTTCCATTTTTCCATTTCAAGAAAGGCTCCTGCCTTCCTTAGCAAACACCTGTCTTTCCAAACCAAGACACAGGAGCCACCTGTATTATACATGGAAATACTTCACACGAAAAAAACAAGAGCCTCAAAAAGGCAAAACAGCTTGGTAATTGGTAGAAAGTAACTCTGATCAAAAATAAAATGTGTGAACAGATCGGTCTAAAGATGACATTCACAATTTTCCTGGTGACATTGTGCACTGTACTGTAGCAGTGGATAGGCACTGGACATAGCCAGTAGGATAACTGGATATGCTTTTCAAACTTATTCTTAGTATTCATTGAATTATTCATTGAATTCTCATCCTTCTGTACACTTCAGCTCTGCTGTAAACTTCAGAGACATTTTTTCACAAGCTTCTAACAAGTTACTCTGGATCCATAATTCCTGAGCTCCAATGGAGTCCAAATGCCAAGTGGGATTACTCTTTTCAAAGCCTGGAGTCACACAGAATGGAGCAGCACTTAAATCATCCTGTGCATCCCATACACATAACAGTCCAGTCACTGACCATCTGCAATGATTTTTTGACTTTTGCTGCAAATTACCTTCAAGAATAAGCTACAAATAATATCTTGAACCGGTTTAAATTTAGAGACAGCACTGCAATTGCCCTAAAAAATTCTAAGGGTACCTAGTGCTGTTGCAGTAATACAAGAGAACTGTAAGTGTGTATTATTAGTTGTTATTCATATTAGGTACAAATGGCTCAGCTCAGCTTTGCCAAGCAAGAAACAAAACATGCAGAGTTGAAATGATGGAGTTGGGACAGTGTAGCCAGTCTGCTTTTTGTGAGAGATGCTCTTAAGCAGTGGCTGTAGTCATGTACTCATCTCCTGTAACTTTGCTCCTTGTGATCTACTGTCCACCTCAGCAACTTTTTCTGCTCTTTTTTTTTTCTTTATTTCTTCAGCTGAGTACCAAAAGGAAAAGACAGAACTGCAATGTTGCTACCAAAATAATAGATTTTTTTTTTCAAACTAAAAAATACTCACAGCTTTTAGAAAACACAACAGAAGTGTTGGAAAGTATAAACATCACAAGGTATTGAACAGTATTTTTACATTATACTACATCAGCCAAACAAATGGATAGTAGGGCTTGAGGAACAAGGATGTAATTGAAGTTTTGTTAAAAGGGCTTCTTTTGTTCTGTGTGTGGTAACTGTCATCACCCTGATGTAAATACTTCACAATCTATTCAAATTTTCCTAAATTGTATTATCTTGAGATCAGCTATGATTTTTTAGATTTCTCTTGTACCCATCACTGAATTATCTGAGCACAATCTCCAAACAAGAAAAATGGTAAAGTAGCAAAGGGCTGCAATAACTGAGCAGCCAACAGGATAAGCCACACTGGCACCTATTGCCTTTGCCAAATCCCCTGTGAGTGCTTTCGTTTCTTTTCCTCTTTGGTTTAAAATGCAACACATTTTCATTACTTCTGATGGCTCACCTCTCAAAGAAAAAGGCAGTAGCTGTTTTTGGCAGGGTAAGTTACATTTGCAAATTGGCTCACCTCCTTGGCAGCAGAACTGCATTTTTTCTTATCAAAGCTGCTCCTCAGTTTGAGTGGGGAGAAGGTGCAAAAGGATGAGAGAGGCTGGTGGAGCTCTGATCGTCTGAGGATCCAATGGTGCAAAGAGCTGGAAGGTGAAATACCTCCTCTTGAGTTCAGGGGCATTAGGGAAAGGGAGTGTGTGCCCAAAAGCTCAGTCCTGTCAGCCATATTCACCGAGTAAAAGGTTTTTTTCCTGCACCTGTGTGTGTGGCCAATGCCAAGGGATGGCAGCTCTTTCTGTTGTGGGGGCATTGCAGCCTCCAACTGCAGAGTATGCAAACAGAGCTGCATTGAAATGTGTTCTCCAGGGCTCAGTTTTGGGGCTGGTCCTGGTTAACTTCTTTATTGCCTGGTTAACTTTTTTATTGATGATCTGGAGATGGAGATTGAGAGCACCCTCAGTAAATTTGCAGATGCCCAGTTGGGTGGGAGTGTGGATCTGCTGGAGGACGGGAAGGCTCTGCAGTGAGACTTGGACAGACTGGATCAATGGGCCAAGGACAAGGCCATTGAGGTTCCACAAGGCCAAGTGCCACATCCTGCAGGTCACCAGCCGCCTCAGTGTGAGCCAGAGTGTGCCCAAGGGGGCAAGAGGCCAATGGCACCTGGCCTGGATCAGCAGCAGTGTGGGCAGCGGGACCAGGGCAGTGCCTGCCCCTCTGTGCTGGGCACTGCTGAGGCCACAGCTCGAGGGCTGTGTCAGCTCTGGGCCCCTCGGGAAAAAGGACATTGAGGGGCTGAGTGTGTCCAGAGAAAGGCAGCAAGGCTCACAAAGGCTCTACAAAACATGTCCCATGAGGAGTAGCTGAGGGAGCTGGTTTGTTCAGTCTGGAGAAGAGGCTCAGGAGGGACCTCACCGCTCTCTCCAACTCCCTGACAGGAGCGTGCACTGAGGGGGGGCTGCTCTCTTCTGCTGGGCCTGCACTGAGAGCCAGAAGAAGTGGCCTCACGTTGAGAGGAATTTCAGGTTAGACTTTAGAAAAAAAATTCCACTGCTCAGGTGTTCAGGCCTGGGAATAGGTTGGCCAGAGGGGTGGTGCAGTTGCCATCCCTGGAGGTGTTAAAGAGACCTCTGGATCTGACACTGGCAAATGGTTTAGTGGTCTGTGTTTGAAGTGTCAGAGCTGGGCTGACGTTGAACTGATGCTCTTCAAGATCTCTTTCACCTCTGACGGTTCTACAATTCCAAGCGCTTCCCGCCTGGCTGAGGGGAAGGCTCAGGGCTGTCCCGAGTCCGAGGGCGGCCGTGCCCTGACGCGCTGGGGCGGCGTCTCCTGAGGGGCCGGGCCGGGCTCTGCCCTCAGCTCCGCGAGATCCCAGATCAGCCCGGCGGGGCCTCCGCTGTCCTTCAGCCCGCAGATCCCACCCCTCAGCCCGGCGATCCCACCCCTCAGCCCGCAGATCCCACCCCTCAGCCCGCAGATCCCACCCCTCAGCCCGCAGATCCCACCCCTCAGCCCGCAGATCCCACCCCTCAGCCGGACAGCGCTCGGCAGCGGGCACCCGCCTCGCCTCGGGGTCTGCCCGGAGACACCCGCGCCACTGGATCACAGGTACCCGAGCCGTGCCCCATTTCCCCCCTCGGCACTCCCCAGCCTTCCCACAGAAGGCTGCTGTTTCATCTTTAGACTGTTGCCTTCCAACCCCCACCCCCCCACCCCGCTCTTATTTTAAATATGTATATGTTCTTTCCCTTTTATATTTGGGCTGATCTGGAGTGCTTGCTAAGGCTCCAGAGTGGAGCTCTGATAACGAGCTGTAAATCACTCACGGCTCATCTGAGGGAGGAGGGTGCGAGGGAGCTGAAATAGGCCAGGACAGCCCCAAGTCCTGTTCCACAGCGCAGCGTCCTCACGGCCTCAGCTGCTGCTGTGGGGTTTGGTTTCCACAGGATGCCAACAACCCGCACTTCTCCCCTCTGGCCTTTGCTCCCTGGGTTTTGAAGGATAAGTCCTGCCCAGGCTGGCTGGTCTACTGACCGTGCCAGCCATGTGCTCTGGTGCTGCTGAGCACACACATTGACAGATCTGCACTTCTCCAGGAGTGGTTTCTGAGATTTAAAGCAATGTTACTGGGTTGTTTTCCATAACTGATGGAGAAGAATTTTAGATGCAACATTTGCCAGCTGTTTGTTGAAGCAAATCTAGTTGTTTGTCTTTCCACCTTGCTCTGTGATGCAACAACCGAGGTGAGCTATTTGAATCTAATTAATGTAGGCTGGTTTATCAATACTATTTTGTGTACCTCCTGTAGGTTGCAAAAGTCAAAAAGATGCAGGTAAAGGTCAAGATGTGTCCTTGTATACATCCAGTTTTAAACCCCTTGTGCTTCTTATATTGCATAATTGTATAAACATGTATTAAATGAAACTCTTCTGAAAAGCAATTAGCTCCAGAGCAAACTCATTTTTACAGGCTTCCTTTTGTTTGGGTGGGTTGTGTTTTTTCTTAGGCTGGCAGGGTGGTGGCAGTAGGACAAAAAGAGGTGAGGAAGGCTGGCAAGCTTTTCCTTGTTGTGGCAGGGTTGGATTTGCAGGAAAATGAAATGCATGTCTGTTATCACTTCTGAAAGGCTGCAGGGAGATGACCTCTCTCAATTCTCCTCTCTAAGGGAAGCAGCAAAGGAACGGGGCAATCAGTAACTCCCAAGAGAAAGCAGGGCTGGCTGCTTTCAATGGATGGATGCACAGTGATGACAAGGATTCTGCTTTGAGCCTTTGCTCCACTTGGAGAAGGAAAATGAATCCATTCTTATGCTGCATTTGCCACTGATTTAAAGTTTCTACCTGAGCTAAGTAATTTTTGGAGAAATTGTAAGAGGTTACTGTGATGCTTGCATCAACCTTCTCTGTTTGGGACTTGGGGCGTGTTTGAGGGAGCATCTTTGTGCCTCCAAAGCTGAATGTCACTCTGCTGCTCTGCTCTCAGAGGCTGCCCTGTGGGGTTTGTGAAGAAGCAATGCTGTGGGGTTTGGTGGGTTGCATGGTTCATGTAATGTGGCAATGTCTTTGGAGAATTTCAGTGGGTTCTCACTGTAAGGAACATGTCTCTGTGCTCACTGCCCTTGGTTTGATCAGTGCTGCCAGAACAATGCTGATGGTTTGGTGGCTCCTTGAGCAGCAGGAGGCCGAATGTTTTAGAGTGTTCACCCCCTAAGTAACATGACTTGGTCTTAGTGCCAGTTGTTGGCTGATGGCAAAGGTGGCCACTCTTGTAAGGAAAGTTGGATCAGCTTTGTTGTGATCAGTGACACAGAGCAGGGGATGTTCTTTACTGACAGTGCCCCTCAGGGGTAACATGGAACGACCTGATTTCTGCAGAATGTCCACTCTCAAAAGATGATCACCTGGTGGTTACAAATGCAGGGCTGTCATAAAAGACTGTATTTCCAAAGGAAAACTCTGCCATACAACAATACATTCAACCGTGTGTGTGTGAGATGAAAAAGTAAAAGCAGAAAACTGGGAAAAGTGCATTTTAGAAAAATGATGTTGTTTCTACTGCATATAATATAAACACTGCTAATCTGAACAGAACTGAAAAAACTTTTTCCTTGCTGTTGTAGAACAAGAACAGAGATTTAAAAAAAATGAACACTCAAAAGGTGCAGATAAGTCAGTGTGGTAAGATATCTCATATAATTTGTCATTATAATCTGCATCAATTTTACAAAGTTTTAGTAGACTCTGATAGGCCTGTTGTGGGGTGGTGAGCAGTTGGGAGAACATGTTTTTTCCTAATTTCCACATTTTGGATACTGTATTGGCTATGCAAAGGGTAAATCCAATGTCAAACCTGCACACATAGTAAAACACACCATTACGAAGTCACAGTTTTTGGTTTTAATTTGCTAATATTTATCCACATTTTTATTGTATTTTAACTTCTTTAAGAACCCTCAGACCTTGTAATGGTTTACTGTTAACAATACCTTCTGTCACTGTTAGAAATAATTATCATCTAAGTCTTTTAATGATACCCCAAAGACTAAGAAGCAGATTTTCCAAGTCTGTTTTCCCACCCAGGGTTGTGTGTAGGTGCCCAGAGAATATTTTGTGTTCTGTTTCCAACCACGTGACTGAGGGCTCTTCTGCTGTGCTGCATGGTTTATGTCTCCTGTACCTCAGTACCACGGAGCAGCCTTGTGCTCTTGGACTCTTTCCTTACTACTCCACAGATTTTCAACTGCACCCTGAATTTTATTTGCACTCTGAATACTTTAATGGCTCTGTATTATTTACACTTAATGCACCTTGCAATTGTGAATTTAATATTTAGTAGTTTACATCAGACTTACTAAGAGTTACTAGTAATGAAAGGCCAGAAATATTAAAAGGAAGCTGTTACTCTGCAAAGGAACTCATGCTCAAATAACAAAGGATGGACAGAAATATTTCTAGGTGTGTTGTTTGTGGCTGAATAGAAGTGATGTAGCTCCATTTTGGCTCACTTCCCCCCCTTTTTTAAAATACACCTACATACTGCATTTTGACAGGTTTATTCTAATACTGACTAGATTAATAGAGAGAAAAGATAACAATTTAATGAAGCTTTTTGTGTTTGCTCCTAGATATGAAAACAGATCTGACCTTACTGCTGGAATGCCTTAAATCTCAGTTGGACTGCCCTCTGTCTCAGCAGGAGGCTGTGGTCACTGTCTATTCCATTTGCCAACAAAACAGTAAGAAAGGCTTTTCCTTAGAAACAATGCAGGCATTTATGTTCACCATATATGCCAAGGAACTGGTGGGCACTGTAAAAATGTCTAAAGGACATAAGGCTTGAGATGTTGGAAAATCATAGAAGCCTTTCATTTTGCAGAGAAACAGAAGCAAAAGTTTTTCCTCTTGTAGGTGAAGCAAGCGAATACTTTGGAGAAATTGGTGGTTTGATGTTTAGAAATGACCTTGCCAAGTCGAGTGCTCATTGCATTGTAAAGGAAGCAGCTTTATTTACATTGGGGATTATTCTAGAGAGTAATGGCAATAAAAATAACACTGTTTGTATTTCTGAGTGTGCTATGGCCCCCTGTCATTACTTGTGCTCCTGCTTTGTCTCCATTTTCTTTTGGTCTCACAAAATGAGACTACACGATTGTCAGTTGGAGAAAGGGCAGGGAAGGTGCCCCAGTTGCCCTGTCCATCCCCAGATTTGATCTGTGCCTTGCTGACTTGTGCACACAGGGTGTCTTTAAGTTACCAGACAGCTGCACTCCCCCTCTCCCTCAGCAGCAAGTGTTCAGTGACTCCTGGATTGTTCCAGAGCTTGCCAGGGTCCTGCTTGGTGTAGACCTCACTGCAGGGGGAAGCCCTCAGGCACTTCATAGTCCTGCCCTGTCTCTGCTCCCCACATACTGGCCACAATTGAAACTTAATAATTTAGGATGATGAGTAGCTTACTTGAGGTTTTCACTTTTTGTTTTCAGTGTCTTGTCAACAGACACTGTTGACAAGTACACTATCTTGTGTACTTCTGAGTTGCTTGAAGAACTCAGTTTATTTTGAATTAAAAAGGATTCTGATGTGAACTTGAAAAGAATGTCTGTTTCTGTCATCTTAGTACTGGTGTCAAATAATGGTAAGTTGGTTTTTTTTTCTGTGTTATGATAACTCTCCTTTTCTATTTGCCAATCTGCAGTCCAAACTTTGGAACATGCAATAAGCAATGTTGTGGTGAAGTGAATTTATAAAGATGAATGTTTGCATGTAACCGAACCTGAATTGTCGAAGTAGGTCATTGCTCACTGGGATTTCCTTAAACAGCAGAACGTGGTTTAGTTCTAAGAAGAGAGTTTGCAAATGCAAACCCATAGTTTCTGAGAGTGTCTAGAAAGAGAGAGACATGGAAAGGTTATTTACCAATATGTTGATATGATTTTGTATTTCCTTGTGGGGAGGATATGTGCTTAGGAAAGGGAATGTATGTATGTAAATTCAACTTGCTGTTAAGATTTTGTCTGCAGTTGCATTTGTCTCTGGAGTCTTGTGTGTGTTCTCTTTTAGAAAATGGGCAAACCCATGTCAGAGACACAGGCTGCATCAGCCTGCTGCTGCAGTTGTTCAGGTGAACAGGGTTGCAATTCAAACAGACAAATAGTAGGCTGGTTAGCAGCTATGTTTCCTTGACTGTCTGGGCCTTGCTTGCATTTCCTTAACAGAACAACTCTCTCCACATCTGAGAAGAATCTGTCAGCTGAAAACCCTGATCCCTGCTATCAGCTCTGGTCCTCAGTGTGCAGCACTCTCTGTGCCTGTGTCAACAACCCCCAGCACGGGACGTGTTGCTCTGAAAACTGTGGAAGAAGTTCAGAGATATTCTCCAAATCGGTAACACTTTGGTTTCATTTTTACTGTTCAGCTGAAGTTGATTTCATTGCGTTTTGATTTGGGGTAATTTGTTTTTACTTTTCTAGAAGATAATCAGAACATTTGCTGTGGGGTTTTTCCCTATGCCAAAGGGTGGCTCGAGAGTTGCACAGAGCCTGAGATTGTTCATCCCATCTCTTCATTTCTTGGTCTCACAGTTGCAAACAACTGGAAGTGCAGCTCAAGCTTTACACAGCTTTGAATTTGATAAAAGGAAGTTTAATTCAAGAGGTAAATGGGTTTTTCTTTCTTGTCAATCTCTACAAAGTCATTTGCTGTTCTTCCCACTTTTACTCTGACCACTGTACTCCACCATCTTTACCTACACTGTGCTGTGCTCAAGTCCACAAATAGCCACAGCCTGCTTACATTTGATAGGGTCAGTAAAACTGCTGGGAGCTGTTCTGATTAAAAGTGTGTCTAAATTAAAGTCCTTGTGACATGGCTGAAAACAATGACTTAGGTAGAACTCAGGCATGATGTTTGCCATTTGTGTGCACATATCAGGGTCATGTTTTCCTGGAACTATTTTATCTGCGGTTACTGCATTTCTTGAGATTAATGTATCTCCAGCTTCTGTTGTATAAGAAATGTAATGACTGACACATGCACAGAAAAACTCTGATGGACTTACTTGGTGAAAAGCTAAAAGAATTTGCAGACTCTGTTGCTTAAATCACATTTTTTTCTTTTTTCCACTGAGCAGATGTGCAGAAATCTTTTGTTTCTATTGGAGGATTGGATACATTAGCCAAAGCTCTCCTTGAGCTTATGCCTGATTCCTGTTTGTGTCACTCCAGCATGAGACTTGCAGTGGTAGTAACAAAGACTCTGAATGCCTGTAATGCTACTAACTGTGAGTGGAAAGACATTTTTGATCTATGGCAACTTTAAAATGCTATTTTTAAAGTCTTGTGCTGGTGGAAAAGTTGCAGAAATGAATGCTTAAAGGCAGTTAAGTTCTCCACATCCCAGTGGATGTTGCGATGCTTTTTAAAACTCAGAGGTGTAAGTGGGGAGTGATTCAGTTCATCTGAGGTTGATTACTGTCCCATTGTTGCTCAAATGAATGCAGTGAAATTTAAACCCAACTGAAAATTAAAATTGAGATGCTCCTGCCCGTGCTGGGTAAGTAAAGCTGAGCTCTGGGCCTGGATTTGACCAGTCAGTTTGGATCCTGGAGTTATGCCTGTGGCTGAATAATAAATTGTGTAGCTTTAGGAAGCTTTAGTCATTTAGAGGTGGAGCTGAACGGACGTGGTGTTTCTGCACAGCACACTCTGCTCTGGTTTGCTGGCCGGGTACTGCTCTCCTGATGAGGTTTTGTGTTTTCCACAGAAGGTTTGCAGAAACCTGTGATCCTGACGAGCCTGTGCTGTGGCCATGGTTGCTGTACCTCACACTTCTGCCATAAGAGCTTCAAATGGAAGTTCCCAAAAGTTGAAAAGCATCAACCTGCACTAGTTGTGAGGGTAGTTTCAGCTCAGTTGGGTGTGACAGGACTGGGCCTCAGCGTGGATGCTCTAGCAGTGGTGTTGCCAGTGCCAGGAAGGGCTTGCCCCCTGCTCTTTTTATGGCAGATACTCTGCGTGTCAAAGCTTATTCAACTCTCTCTGGCTTCATGCTGGAGCTGATCAAGGACATGGAGAAACTCAGCAAGGATCTCCAGAAGCTGCACAGTGCAAAGCCCTCCTCATTCATCAGATCTTCTGCCTCCTCTCCGTGGAGCACAGGCTGGGAGGATGGGCAGGACTGGATTTGGGAGCAGCACAGGAGGGGTGGGGTAATCTGAGCTGTTCAAGGTGGAGCAGGGCAGGGCTGAGCAGGCCCAAGGCTTTGAGGGCTCTGTACAGTTCCCTCCAAACCCAGCATTTGATCCTTGGATAATTCCTGTACACTCACAATCGACTTTGTTTTCCTTCCAATCATTTTAACCAACAGCTGCCATGAGTTTTGTCTTGGCAAAGTATCCCACTGTGTCAGAGCTGCTGAAGCTGCTGTCCAATGAGACACTGAGCACAGGAGAAAAAAATCAGTATTATTCTAACAATTGGACACTGTACTGAAGTTTGTGGTAAGATTTGCTTTTTCTTTTTCCTGTCTGTCAGCTTCTCCTAAATTCTCATCCACTGACTCCTCTTGTGGTGTCACTTCATCAAGACTGGAACACGAGAGAGTGTTCAGTTAAATAATACAATGTCAGTATTTGGACAAAAAGTTTTCTAGAATGTTCCATCTTTAAATTTTAAAGCTTGTTAGCAGGAAGTGTCTTAAGTAGCTTTGAAAAGTAGACTCAATATGCAAGAATTCAGAGCTGGGCTTAGGTGTCTCAAGGAATAATTAATCCAGACTTGACAGCTACTACAATCCAGACCTAGCAAATGGGTTGTCTTGAGCACCCTTTTCATGGTCCTTGGCACATAGAGCTTCTCTCCACTGCTTACAAGGCCAGGAATATTTGTAAAAGCCATGTAAGAGCATTGGTTTCAAGACACAGAAGCAGTTGGTGGCTCTGAAATGGTTTTGTCGTGTTCCTCAGGGCTTGCCCAAGCTTATCTGGCACAAATACAGCACTTCAGTTGGTATTTTGTGGTAGTGCAAGCAAAGAGAAAGGGAAATTCATTTGTACTTGTGGTGTTTCTCATGTATGTTTAGAGAAACAAGAAAAAGACCTTGTGTTCAGAAAGTTTGATTTTTATCCTCTGAGTGCCAATAACATGTTCAATAATTAGCTCAAGAGGTCATAAATTTATTTTAACAGGCATTTTTTCATTAAGAACTAGTGAAACAAGACTTAATGGAAAATGTCTTTTGAAAAGAAAAATTATTAAAAAATTATTTCAACATAAAAAAGGTTTTTCTTCAAATGCCAACACTGTCAAAATAAAAATGGTAAAAGTTTTTATTTCCTTTTTTTAATTAAGTTTAAAGAAGAAAGAACTATGTTTAGCAATTATCCATTATATGATTCCATATGGGAATGAGAGCACAATAAAAATTCAGCCAATGACAGAAGAAATGAGGAGGAACAGATTGGCTAGACCAGGCTTAAGCTACTAATTTTATTTTGCTAAATAGAAACCTTGAGATTTTGATATTTCTGCATCCCAGGCCTCACAGAAATGTTGCATATCTACTCCAAGAGCAGGTCGTGAAAGAGAAGAAATACAGGAGTCATTATTCAAATGTTTTGAGCCACAATTAAATGAGCTTGGAACTCCATCGAATAAGTGGTCTCAGTCCTTCAGTTTTCTTACAGCAACCTGAGTTCTGGTCAAATCATCCTGTGGGATGTAAAGCTCTCCTGCTGTCACTGCAGCAGGCTCGGGTCTGGAATGAAAATCTCTCTTTCTGCAGAAACTTGCAGAGAGTTGCCAGTATTGGCCCCTACAGTGACTCTAAGGTGAAGGTGTGTGGGGCTGAAACCAAACCTTTCCTTTACCATGTCCTGTTCTAGAAGAGAACCAGTGTGAGCTGCCTCAGAACAATGGTCTGCCACTCATGATTCAGGTATTGACAGAATCTCAGGACGAGGAGCTCGTCAAAGCTGCTACTTTTGTGCTGCAGAACTGCATACAAATGAGTAAGCTTGCTGTGACTGCTTTAAAAAGGAGAGGGATTGTTTCCATCTCTGTGTTCTGCTGATTCCCCAAGTGATTTTAACTTCTGTGGCAGCTTTTTTTGTAATTCTGTATACTCCAAAAGATGTTTGTTTTCTGCACAGAAAGTTGCCTATTTGTCTTTAAGAACTGACTTAGGCAGAAAAAAAAAGAAGTAAAAATTCCAAGAGTGTTGCAAAAATGCATTTGTGAAACCTCTCCATGTAGGGCCAATTCTTAAAGCTTTCCCATCTCTAAATTGTGTGGAAAAGATCAACATTGTCATTTATCACCCAGGGGATACTTTCTTCCTGGGGGTGTACCACTAGAGGGAGGGAATGAACCAGGAGATAATCAAGCCTGAAATCACTGTGTCTGCACTGATTTCCAATCTGAAGAAATCTTGATCTTTTTTTTCTAAAGTAGGATGTATTTTTGGGCCCCCTGTTTCAGTTTTTTATAAATTATCTGTACAATCCCTCCCATGAAGCAGAGAGACCTTGTCCTCTAATCTCTAGAGCATGGAGGGTGTGCAGTTGCTAATTAGGAAAAAACAAACCTGCATCTCCATTTCTGTGCTGCAAACACAACAGAGAGGTTTGTGTCAGATTGAGGTGTGGAGATTTGTCGTGTCCATTACTGTGGAGTTGTTTTTTTAAAAAAGCAGAGACTCGTACTGGTGAAGAACCCAGAGTTAATTCAATGAAAAAGCTTTTTTTTTCTTTCACAGCATCATTGTGGAAACAGTTTGTAGGAACTCTAATTGCAAGTTCACCTCTTGTAACAGCAGCTTATATTTCAAGTGTGTTAACATTTATGTAGAAATCTAAGTTTTATAAAAATTGTAATTTTGCATTAAATTATTGGGGCTGTCCCTTAGCATACAAAAATGTAATAAATGCTTCTTAAATGTTGTGTTTACATGATAAAATTTTATTTATTAATGTTGTTTTATATTTTATAAAGCTGAACAGTTGCTCTGAAATGATATGATAACTCATTAAATGTGAACAGTGCAGAAGAATTGGATATGCAAGTCAGGAAAAGATGTCTGCAAGATAGCTGGAAGAAAGCAAAAGTAATTTTACACAGAATAAACTCAATTGAAAAACAGCACGATGAGGTTGGCCTACTTACCGAAATGGGATAAAACTAATCACATCTTTCCAGAGTTTAAGGAGCAAGCAAAAGTAAAGCCTTAAGATAAGTTCAATGTGAGCAAAAAACCCAGGAAAAAACCTTGAATTTGTGTGAAACGACAACCTGCAACATTTATCAGTATTGTAGATCAGCCTGAGTTACAGGTGTGCAGAGAATGGAGGCATCTGTATTGTAGGAAGTATTCTAGTTTCCTGTAAACCCAGATTTTCTATAAGCTAGAAAAAGAAGTTGAAGTAATTTGTAATTGCTAGACATTCAAACCTGTAATTTTAATATTTGGGTGCATGAAATGCTCAGGATTGTATGGCTGTGGGAACTGATTTACTGATCTACCCCAAATGGTGGATATTTTATATATATATATATATATATATATATAGATATATATATATATATATATATATATATATATATATATATATATAACCTCCCCTCTCCTAGAGAATGTTTTAGTAGTAGAGGTAGGTAATGACTGAAGGAGGCGTGCAATGACATGGATTTTTTTTCCCCTTCTTTTCAAATTAATACATACTGCATAAAATAAAGTATCTTACTCTGCTGCCAGGTTGGTATGCTCTCATTTCATCCACTGACAGTCTGGTTTCCTTTCCAACCTGAAAGATCATTTCCTTTTTTATGTCTTTCAGGACATGATTGAGACTGGTGGAACAATGAAAGCTCTGCTTTCCAAAATAAAAGACAAGAAACCAAGGGATGGTAAGAGGTAGATCCTTGTAAGGTACAAGGATAAAGCCACTAACTAACATCTTCAAATCATTTGGGTCAATAGGCAGTGTATGCTGACAGGTGCTTGTTTGGCTTGAAGTTTGGAATGGGAGGAAGCAAATGCAGGAAGTAATCCTTATCCAGCTGCTGAAAAATTAACTGTTTCTTCAGCTGGGAAAGGGACCAGGGCACTGCCATCTTCACTGCTCAGATAATTATAAAAAGGTTTTATGGCTCTTGCCATGCAGTCATCAAGTCTGATGGATTCCCTGTTTCTTACTTTATGTTTGAAGGAAATTAAGCTCTTTCCATAGCTTTTCTAACACCGCCTCAGTTGCCTCCATACTAGAATGACAACACTCAGAATATTTCTTCATACTGTCAACCATAGAGGTTTTCAGAATCTGAGAGTCTGTCAGCCCTGGGAAGATGACTTCAAGTAGCATTCTAGATCTGCTTTTAGTAGATCTCAAAAGAAATTGTGTGGAATATCCCTGTGTCTGTCAAGTAACCACAATGCTCTGTAAAAACAGTTGCTTTAAGCATCAGGTATCCAGACAGTCTTTCTAGAGACTGTCCAGGAGGTTCTCAGGTTCTTCTGAAG